>NC_089511.1:81260940-81577190 GCF_036850995.1 Saccopteryx leptura
ACAAAGCACCTGACCAATGCTCCTCAAAATTGTCAAGGTCATCGAAAACAAGAAAAAGTTTCAGAAATTTAGAGCCAAGAGGAGCCTAAGGAGACATGACTACTAAGTAGAAAATTTATTTTTAATAAATACATAGGAACAGGAAATAGATCATGCTAGCTGGGTTACCTTGAAGAATCTACACAAGTAAAATGTATAAAAATATTTCCTAATAGAATGTTTTGTCCAAGTTCCTTCATTGTAAGTGCAGATTAGGGGTTCTGTGTCTTTGGATGAATAAATGACAAGAAAGTGTGAATTTTAGTAAAATCATATCTTAGGATGACAGAAAAATAACTTCATTATATTTTTATTAAAAGAGATTTTTGGAAATTTGTGTAAACACATACACATATAGTGTTACCATTTCTGATTTTTTTCAAAAGATTTTATTTATTCATGTTTAGAGAGAGGAGAGAGAGAGAGAGAGAGAAGGAAGGAGGAGCAGGAAGCATCAACTCCCATACGTACCTTCACAGGGCAAGCCCAGAGTATTGAACCAGTGACCTCAACATTCCAGGTCGATGTTTTATCCTCTCCACCACCACAGGTCAGGCACTATTTCTGATTTTAAAATATAAGTCCACGCTAGACATTATCCTTGTAGAATACTAAAATACTTGGGAAAACTGAAATTTTCCCTTTGGAATGAACTTTATATATTATGCCCCCCCCCCCAAATCTAAAAAGACATTTAACCACAGATCCATTCCCTCCTCACTACACACGTGGGAGACTGTCTGCCCTCCACCTCAGCAGAAGTGTGAGTGTCATTGTCCAGAGAAGATAAAATGAGGCTCTCCGGACAGGAAGACACCAGACACAGATGAGTGTGGAGTATTAAAAATAGGGATTAAACAGAAGTGTATGTGCTAGAGGTTGAAACCTCCAGTCTTCTTCCCCCACTCAAATCCTAAAGCACTAGCAGCCAGGCTTAGCAGGTCTGGGAAGGGACCATGGCGGCAGTCTCCCTAACAAAAGGTTCATCTGATTACCCTAGAAAGGAGCCCACAGTTACCAAGCAACCCTTTAAATCCACACACACACACACACACACACACACACACACACACACACACACAGCATTCAGTCAGATCTTTGGTGTCTTCCTCAGACAAGAAGACAGCCAAAAATCCCCTACTTAAGTAAAGCCCATACTAAAAACAAACAAACAAACAAAAACAAAACTTGGAGGAAACAGAGGCTGTGCAGAGCGAAAAAAAGTTCAGAAACAAATGTCATAAATATCTTCAGAGATGAGAAGAATTACTGCATCCATGGAACAAAAAAGAAAGAACTCAAAGAAAGACCATCCAGAGAATGAACAAAAAGTAGCTCTTAGAAATTAAGTGCATAATAAAAACGAAAGTTCAGCCTGACCTGGCAGTGGCGCAGTGGATGGAGCATTGGACTGGGATGTGGAGGACCGAGGTTCGAGACCCCAAGGTCACCAGCTTGAGCGCAAGCTCATCTGATTTGAGCAAGGCTCACCAGCTTAAGCTCAAGGTCACTGGCTTGAGCAAGGGGTCACTCGGTCTGCTGTAGCCCCCCGGTCAAGGCACATATGAGAAATCAATCAATGAACAACTAAGGAACCACAATGAAGAATTGATGTTTCTCATCTCTCTCCCTTCCTGTCTGTCCCTTTCTATGACTCTCTCTGTCTCTCCCACAAGAAAAATAATAAATAAATAAATAAATATGAAAGTTCAGTCTATTGAGAATGAAAAAGGCCCTGGCTGGTGGTTTAGTGGATAAAGCATCAGCCCAGCATATGGACATCCTGGGTTCAGGGCACACAGGAGAAGCATCCATCTGCCTCTTCCCCTGCTCCCTCTTCCCCTTCTCTCCCTCTTCTCCTCCCTTAGCCAGTGGCTCGTTGGAGCATGGCCCCAGATATTTCACTAGAGTGCATCAGCCTTAGGTCCTAAAAATAGCGTGGTACTTGAGCATTGGCCCAAGACGTGGTTGCTAGGTAGATCTGGTCAGGACAGATGCGAGAATCTGCCTCACTATATTCTCTCTTTTTACCTAAAATAGAAAGAGAGAGAATAAAAAGACATGCTGAAGACTGGGAGAAAATATTTGCAAAACACACATCCAATAAAGATTCAAATCTAAATATAGAAAGAACTCTTAAAACTGAACAATAAGAAAACAAACAACTGCCTGACCAGGCAGTGGTGCAGTGGATAGAGCATTGGACTGGGATGCAGAGGACCCAGGTTTGAGACCCCGAGGTCGCCAGATTGAGCGCGAGCTCATCTGGTTTGAGCAAAAAGCCTACCAGCTTGAACCCAAGGTTGCTGGCTCCAGTAAGGGGTTACTCGGTCTCTGAAGGCTCGCGGTCAAGGCACATATGAGAAAGCAATCAATGAACAACTAAGGTGTTGCAACATGCAATGAAAAACTAATGATTGATGCTTCTCGTCTCTCTCCGTTCCTGTCTGTCTGTCCCTGTTTATCCCTCTCTCTCTGAAAAAAAAAAAAAAGAAAAAAGAAAAAGAAAACAAACAACTTAATTAAAAATAGGCAAATGGGCCCTGGCCGGTTGGTTCAGTGGTAGAGTGTTGGCCTGGCGTGCAGGAGTCCCGGGTTCAATTCCTGGCCAGGGCACACAGGAGAAGCACCCATCTACTTCTCCACCCCTCCCCCTCTCCTTCCTCTCTGTCTCTCTCTTCCCCTCCCGCAGCCGAGGCTCCATTGGAGCAGGGTTGGCCGGGGCGCTGAGGATGGCTCTGTGGCCTCTGCCTCAGGCGCTGGAATGGCTCTGGTTGCAAAAGAGCGATGCCCCAGATGGGCAGAGCATCGCCCCCTGGTGGGCGTGCCGGGTGGATCCCGGTTGGGCACATGTGGGAATCTGTCTGACTGCCTCCCTGTTTCCAACTTCAGAAAAAAAATAAAAAATAAAAATAAGCAAATGGTCTAATGTGTAGATTATATAATACATATGAAAAGAAGCTCAACATCGTATGTCATTAGGAATTATAAATTAAAATAACAAGATACTACTGCACACTCATTGGAATGGCTAACATCTAAAATCCCGACACCACCAAATGCCAGGGAGGGTGTGGAGAAACAGGAACTCTCTCTTGTTGCTGGTGGGAATGCAGAATTTGACAGTCTCCCTGGAAGACAGTCTGGAAGTTTCTCATAAAACTAAACATAGTTTTATCATATGACCCAGAAATCATGCTCCTCAGTATTCACCCAAATGAGTTGAAAACATGTTCACACACAAACTTGCACACATATGTTAATAATAACTTTATTCATAATTTCCAAAACTGAAAAACAATCAAGATGTTCATCAACAGGTGGATTTAAAAAGTATCAATATAAGCAAGTTATTTTGAAATATGGAAGTAAATACCAAAAGAATTGTTAAAAAAGAGTTGAAAGCGCTTGTCTCTAGGAAAAAATAAATAGTGAGGATGGCGGGGGGTAGAGGTGAGGGGGCTAAGTTTTGTTGTAACAAAAGTATAATTTGTCTCTTTAACTATGTTCATGGATAAGTGTAATAAAAATAAAAAAAGGAGAGAGAAAAAGAAAAAAACTATAGTGGAAGGAAAACCGAGCACCCACTCTTAGCCAGCACTGTTCCAGACAGGCCCTCATGCTTTGTCTCATTCAATCCCTACCACCATGTAGCATGTATCAATCACCCCTCCTGGGCCCTGGACGGTTGGCTCAGTGGTAGAGCATCAGCCTGGCATGCAGGAGTCCCGGGTTCGATTCCCGGCCAGGGCACACAGGAGAAGTGCCCATCTGCTTCTCCACCCCTCCCCCTCTCCTTCCTCTCTGTCTCTCTCTTCCCCTCCTGCAGCCAAGGCTCCATTGGAGCAGGGTTGGCCCGGGCGCTGAGGATGGCTCTGTGGCCTCTGCCTCAGGCGCTAGAATGGCTCTGATTGCAACAGAGCGACGCCCCAGATGGGCAGAGCATCGCCCCCTGGTGGGCGTGCCGGGTGGATCCCGGTCGGGTGCATGCAGGAGTCTGTCTGACTGCCTCCCCGTTTCCAACTTCAGAGAAATATGGGGAAAAAAAGGGGAAAAAAAATCACCCCTCCTGTGATCAGGTGAGGACACAGAGACCCAGAGGCTGTCTAGGGACACTCGTGGAGTGAGAGCTACTCAACCCATCCATCTCCCTGCTCCCAGCCCTTTGGGCAACATTTACCAGCACATTATTTTTCTTCTAATTTAGTGCCTCTAAGGAGAAAAGGTCTGAGCCCTTTTCCAAAGCTTTCCTCTAGCCCCTGCTGAATTGGGGACATAACTTTATCAGTGATTTAACTCAGTCCAGATGGCAGGCTGCACTAGGCTCTCAGAGCATGCCTTTGGGAATGCTGGATTGCAAATAGGCCTCTGGATGGAGAAGAACAAGAACAGAGGAAGGTGACAGAATATGAAGGCTGGGGTAGCAGAATCATTTAGGGATGAATTTGAACTGAATAAAGCAACCTTCTCCACAGCTGTCAGGCTTGTGGCCAGGGTTTGGGGTCTTGGGCCACCAGCCCAGAATCTTAGAGTCAGGGACACATGCACTCCACCCATTTCCAAACTCCCCAGAAACTTTTGAATTCCCAATGACAGGCACTGGAGTGGGAACAGGGTACAGTGTTGAATTGGACCAAATCTCTCTTGAGGGGTGCACAGGCTAGCAAATGAGACAGTAAGATGGACAGACAAATGGGTAAGCCCAGGGGCATTTGGAGCAACCCCACATGGCTCAAAGGAGCTGTGTCAGCCTGACCTGTGGTGGCGCAGTGGATAAAGCGTCAACCTGGAACGCTGAGTCGCCGGTTCGAAACGCTGCACTTGTCTGGTCAAGGCACATATGGGAGTTGATGCTTCCTGCTCCTCCCCCCTTTCTCTCTCTCTCTCTCTCACACACACACACACTCTCTCTCCTTTCTAAAATGAATAAATAAAAAAAATAACATTAAAACAAAAGGAGCTGTGTCATTATATACAGTGTCCACGCTTTGTGTCATTATATACAGTGTCCATGCTTGGTCCTGCCTCACTTTCTGTTTAATGGGGGTGCTGGATTTTAAATTTTAAAGCATGAAAATAATGAGTGACATTATATTCTTTTAAAATTAAAAAATGTTATATACATCTATATAAATAAAAATGTAGATGTTCATTTGTTCAAAATCTTAAATCTCTGAAAGTTCTTCACCGATTGCTTTGAAATCGCAGTTGCAGAATGTTGCATTCGAATTCACATGTGTTTTTATGGGGGTTTTTTATTTTAAAACTTTTTAAAATAATTTTATTTTTTTAATGGGGCGACATCTTTTACATTTTATTTGCTCATTTTTAGAGAGAGAGGAGAGAGAGAGAAGGTAGGGTAGGAGCAGGAAGCATCAACTCCCATATGTGCCTTAACCAGGGAAGCCCAGGGTTTTGAACCAGTGACCTCAGCATTCCAGGTCAATGCTTTACCTTGCACCACCACAGGTCAGACTTAATGGGGCGACATCAATAAATCAGGATACATATATTCAAAGATAACAAGTCAAGGTTATCTTGTCGTTCAATTATGTTGCATACCCATCACCCAAAGTCAGATTGTCCTCTGTCACCTTCTATCTAGTTTTCTTTGTGCCCCTCCCCCTCCCCCTTTCCCTCTCCCTTTCCCCCCTTCCCCCGTAACCACCACACTCTTATCAATGTCTCTTAGTTTCACTTTTATGTCCCACCTACGTATGGAATAATGCAGTTCCTGGTTTTTTCTGATTTACTTATTTCACTTCGTATCATGTTATCAAGATCCCACCATTTTGCTGTAAATGATCCGATGTCATAATTTCTTATGGCTGAGTAGTATTCCATAGTGTATATGTGCCACATCTTCTTTATCCAGTCATCTATTGATGGGCTTTTTGGTTGTTTCCATGTCCTGGCCACTGTGAACAATGCTGCAATGAACATGGGGCTGCATGTGTCTTTACGTATCAATGTTTCTGAGTTTTGGGGGTATATACCCAGTAGAGGGATTGCTGGGTCATAAGGTAGTTCTATTTTCAGTTTTTTGAGGAACCACCATACTTTCTTCCATAATGGTTGTACTACTTTTCATTCCCACCAACAGTGTATGAGGGTTCCTTTTTCTCCACAGCCTCTCCAACACTTGTTATTACCTGTCTTGTTAATAGCTAATCTAACAGGTGTGAGGTGGTATCTCATTGCAGTTTTGATTTGCATTTCTCTAATAACTAAAGAAGATGAGCATCTTTTCATATATCTGTTGGCCATTTGTATTTCTTCCTGGGAGAAGTGTCTGTTCGTGTCCTCTTCCCATTTTTTTATTGGATTGTTTGTTTGTTTGTTATTGAGTTTTATGAGTTCTTTGTATATTTTGGATATTAGGCCCTTATCTGAGCTGTTGTTTGAAAATATCATTTCCCATTTAGTTGGATTTCTGTTTATTTTGTTATCAGTTTCTCTTGCTGAGCAAAAACTTCTTAGTCTGATGTAGTCCCATTCATTAATTTTTGCCTTCACTTCTCTTGCCTTTGGAGTCAAATTCATAAAATGCTCTTTAAAACCTAGGTCCATGAGTTGAGTACCTATGTCTTCTTCTATGTACTTTATTGTTTCAGGTCTTATGTTTAGATCTTTGATCCATTTTGAGTTGATTTTAGTACAGGGGGACAAACTGTAGTCCAGTTTCATTCTTTCGCATGTGGCTTTCCAGTTTTCCCAGCACCATTTATTGAAGAAGCTTTCTTTTCTCCATTGTGTGTTGTTGGCCCCTTTATCAAAAATTATTTGACTATATATATGTGGTTTTACTTCTGGACTTTCTATTCTGTTCCATTGGTCTGAGTGTCTACTTTTCTGCCAATACCATGCTGTTTTGATTGTCGTGGCCTTATAATATAGTTTGAAGTCAGGTATTGTAATGCCGCCAGCTTCATTCTTTTTCTTTAGGATTGCTTTGGTTATTCGGGGTTTTTTATAGTTCCATATAAATCTGATGATTTTTTGCTCTATTTCTTTAAAAAACGTCATTGGAAGTTTGATGGGAATTGCATTAAATTTGTATATTGCTTTGGGTAATATAGCCATCTTGATTATATTTATTCTTCCTAGCCAAGAACAAGGTATATTCTTCCATCTCATTATATCTTTTTCGATTTCCCTTAACAATGGTTTATAGTTTTCATTATATAAGTCCTTTACATTCTTTGTTATGTTTATTCCTAAGTATTTTATTTTTTTTGTTGCAATCGTGAAGGGGATTATTCTTTTGAGTTCGTTCTGAATTGTTTCATTGTTGGCATATAGAAAGGCTATTGACTTCTGTATGTTAATTTGTATCCTGCGACCTTACTGTATTGGCTTATTGTTTCTAGTAGTCTTTTTGTGAATTCTTTGGGGTTTTCAATGTATAGGATCATATCATCTGCAAAAAGTGATACCTTTACTTCTTCTTTTCCGATATGGATGCCTTTTATTTCTTTGTCTTGCCTGATTGCTCTGGCTAGAACCTCTAGTACCACATTAAATAAGAGTGGAGAGAGTGGACAACCCTGTCTTGTTCCTGATTTAAGGGGGAAAGCCTTCAGTTTAGTGCCATTTAATATGATGTTAGCTGATGGTTTATCATATATGGCCTTTATCATGTTGAGATACTTTCCTTCTATACCCATTTTGTTGAGAGTCTTAAACATAAAATTGTGTTGTATTTTATCGAAAGCCTTTTCTGTGTCTATTGATAAGATCATGTGGTTTTTGTTCTTTGTTTTGTTGATACGGTGTATTACGTTAACCGTTTTACATATGTTGAACCATCCTTGAGATTCTGGGATGAATCCCACTTGATCATGATGTATTATTTTTTTAATATGTTGTTGTATTCGATTTGCTAATATTTTGTTTAGTATTTTAGCATCTGTATTCATTAGAGATATTGGTATGTAGTTTTCTTTTTTTGTGCCATCCTTGCCTGGTTTTGGTATGAGAGTTATGTTGGCCTCATAAAATGTGTTTGGAAGTGTTGCTTCTTCTTCAATTTTTTGGAAGACTTTGAGGAGAATAGGAACCAAGTCTTCTTTGAATGTTTGATAAAATTCGCTGGTATAGCCATCAGGGCCTGGACTTTTATTTTTGGGGAGGTTTTTAATGGTTTTTTCTATTTCTTCTCTACTAATAGGTCTGTTTAGGTTTTCTGCTTCTTCTTGACTCAGTCTAGAAAGGTTGTATTGTTCTAGGAATTTATCCATTTCTTGTAGGTTGTTGAATTTAGTAGCATAAAGTTTTTCATAGTATTCTACAATAATTCTTTGTATAAATACGGTGTCCGTGGTGATTTCTCCTCTTTCATTTTGGATTTTTTTTATATGAGTTCTTTCTCTTTTTTCCTTGGTAAGTCTTGCCAAGGGTTTGTCAATTTTGTTGATCTTTTCAAAGAACCAGCTCCTTGTTTTATTAATTTTTTCTATAGTTTTTCTGTTCTCTATTTAATTTATTTCTGCTCTGATTTTTATTATCTCCTTTCTTCGGCTAGTTTTGGGTTGTCTTTGTTCTTCTTTTTCTAGTTCCTTAAGGTGTGAAGTTAAGCGGTTCACTTGGGCTCTCTCTTGTTTGTTCATATATGCCTGAAGTGATAATAACTTCCCTCTTATCACTGCTTTTGCTGCATCCCAAAGATTCTGATATGTCGTATTGTCATTTTCATTTGTCTGTATATATCTTTTGATCTCTGCACTTATTTCTTCCTTGACCCATTCATTTTTTAAAAGTATGTTGTTTAGTTTCCACATTTTTGTGGGATTTTTTTCCTCTTTTTTTGCAGTTGAATTCTAGTTTCAAGGCTTTATGATCAGAAAATATGCTTGGTACAACTTCGATTTTTCTGAATTTGCTGATGTTGTTTTTGTGGCCCAACATATGGTCAATTCTTGAGAATGATCCATGTACACTGGAGAAAAAAGTATACTCAGTCACTTTGGGATGAAGTGTCCTGTAGATGTCTATCATATCCAGGTGCTCTAGTGTTTTGTTTAAGGCCACTATGTCTTTGTTGATTCTCTGTTTGGATGACCGATCTAGAGCCGTCAGTGGTGTATTGAGGTCTCCAAGTATGATTGTATTTTTGTCAGTTTTTGTTTTAAGGTCAGTAAGTAGCTGTCTTATATATTTTGGTGCTCTTTGGTTTGGTGCATATATATTAAGAATTGTTATGTCTTCTTAATTTAGTGTCCCCTTAGCCATTATGAAATGGCCATTTTTTGTCCCTAAGTACTTTTGCTGTCTTGTAGTCAGCATTATCAGATATGAGTATTGCTACGCCTGCTTTTTTTTTGGATGTTATTTGCTTGGAGTATTGTTTTCCAGCCTTTCACTTTGAATTTGTTTTTATCCTTGTTACTTAGATGAGTTTCCTGTAGGCAGCATACAGTTGGATTTTCTTTTTTAATCCATTCTGCTACTCTGTGTCTTTTTATTGGTGAGTTTAATTCGTTTACATTTAGTGTAATTATTGACACTTGTGAGTTCCCTATTGCCATTTTATAGATTGCTTTCTGTTAGTTTTGTGTCTTGTTTGATCCTTCTCTTTCATTTTTTTATCTTTTGTTTTTATTTGGTTGTATTCTATACATCTTTCCACTGTTGCTATCTTTTTTATCTCATGTGCTTCTGTGGTGGTTTTTTCAATGGTGGTTACCTTTAGGTAATGAAAAAGGTTCCTTCTCTGTTCATTGTAGCGCACTATTTTGTGAGTACTTTTGCACTCCATCGTCCTTTGCTACTGTTAATCTCCATCTTCTCCCCCTCTTTCTTTTTGTTGTTGTCACAGTTTAAATTTGGTTTTATTGTGTTCTTCTTGGAGCTTTTACTTGTGGCTCTGTTTTTTTTTTTGTTCTTTGTATCTGATTGGAGAACCCCCTTTAGTAATTCCTGGAGTGGGGATTTTCTGATGATAAATTCCCTCATCTTTTCTGTATCTGTGAATGTTTTTATTTCTCCTTCATATTTGAAGGATAGCTTTGATGGGTATAGTATTCGTGGCTGAAAGTTCCTCTCTTTCAGGACTTTAAATATTGGGGTCCACTCTCTTCTAGCTTGTAGAGTTTCTGCTGAGAAATCTGATGATAATCTAATGGGCCTTCCTTTATATGTTGTATTCTTCTTTTCCCTGGCTGCCTTGAGAATTTTTTCTTTGCTGTTGGTTTGTGCCAATTTCATTATGATGTGCCTTGGAGTGGGTTTGTTGGGGTTAAGAAAACTCGGAGTTCTGTTTGCTTCTTGAATTTAGGCTTTAGTTCTTTCCACAGGCTTGGGAAGTTCTCATCTATTATTTGTTTGAGTATGTTCTCCATTCCATTTTCTCTCTCTTCTCCCTCTGATATACCTATTATTCTTATGTTATTCTTTTTGATGGAGTCAGATAATTCTTGTAGGGCTATCTCATTTTTTTTAATTTTTGAGTCTCTTTCTTCTTCTCTCTGTTGTGCCTCAAGTTGCTTGTCTTCTACTTCACTAATCCTCTCTTCTATCTGGCCTGTTCTATTAGCTAATCTTGTTACCTCATTTTTCAGCTCGTGAATTGAGTTTTTCATCTCCGTTTGATTTGTTTTTATAGTTTCAATTTCCTTGGAAATATATTCTTTGTGTTCATTGAGTTGTTTTCTGAGCTCCCTAAATTGCCTTTCTGAGTTTTCTTGTATATCTTGGAGGATTTTTAGGATTTCTATCTTGAAATCTCTCTCATTTAGCTCCAAGGTTTCCAATATATTAAATTTTTTCTCCATAGATTTTTCCTCATCTAGCTGTGTTACCTCTCTTTCTTTTGTATCCATGATATTCGATTTTCTCTTCCTTAATGGCATCTGAGGGTGGTTTTGTTGATAGTATTAACGAGATTTAATAAAGAATAAAAAAGTTAAAAAAATAAAAAATCGAAGAGTTGTTTTTTTTTAAAAATTAATAATAAAATAAAGAAAAATAAAATAAAATAAAAATTAAAAAAAGGAAATTATTCCCCCCCCCCTTTTTTCCTCTCCTCTCCTCTCGCCTCTTTCTTGAGAAAATCTTGTGGTGAACTGTGAATTATATTGTATTAAATAGAACAAACAATGCCTGTAATGGAGGGCCTGAATTGGGAAAAAGTAATAAAGGGGCAAAAAAAAAAAAAAAAAAAAAGAAAACAGAAGGGGTATGGACCCTCAAAAAGCAAATAAGGAAAAAAATTTGAGTCAAGAATAAAATGATTTGCTTTTAGGTGTCGGTTGACTAAGAGTTATGATGAGAGGAATAAGAGGGAAACAGGAAAATGGGGGGACAAATTAAAAAATTACTATTGTAGCCTGACCAGGTGGTGGCGCAGTGGATAGAGCATCGGACTGGGATGCGGAAGGACCCAGGTTTGAGACCCCGAGCTCACCAGCTTGAGCGCGGGCTCATCTGGCTTGAGCAAAGAGCTCACCTGCTTGGACCCAAGGTCGCTGGCTCCAGCAGGGGGTTACTCAGTCTGCTGAAGGCCCACGGTCAAGGCACATGTGAGAAAGCAATCAATGAACAACTAAGAAGTCGCAATGCGCAACGAGAAACTGATGATTGATGCTTCTCATCTCTCTCTGTTCCTGTCTGTCTGTCCCTGTCTATCTCTGCCTCTGTAAAAAAAAAAAAAAAAAAATTACTATTGTATTTAGTGGAACAAGAACTAGATAAAATGGAGAGCCAGGGATGGGAGCACTGCTAGTGTGTTAAAAAGGTGGAGTAAAAACCCCCCAAAATGCCACAAACAGGAGTTTGAGTCCCAGATAAGATAATTTATTCGTTATTAAGGTTTGAATGAGAGGAAATGTAAAGGAGAAAGGAAGAAACTAATATAGAGGGAGAAAAGAAAGAGAGAGAGAGAAAAAAGAGGGAACCACTAAAAGAAGAAAAAAGAGGAGAGAGAGAGAGAGAGAGAGAGTTAAGGGTTTTGGAGTGCAACCCTCATAGAGAGAAAGGAAGAGGAAAGAAAAGATAATGGGAGATGTAACACTTATGGGTAGTGTAGTTCAAGGAGAGGAGAGAGTAAGACCAGCAGAGAGTTAAACAACCAAATTGGAGGAGGAAAAAAAAAAATCAAAAATGAAGATAAGAGAAACAAACGAACAAATATAATAAAATGGGATAGGTTATAAAGTCTGCGGATTATTCTTGATTTTGAGAGGTTATCTTCTTGCTTTTTCTTTTCTCTCCCTCTTTCTGGTTGGTGACTCTGTACCCCAGGTTCTGCCCCTTTGGCATGCTCAGATAGAGGTTTGCAGTTGATAAGTCTCTATGGCGATGTCATGTATTGTGCTTTAGTCTTGTTGGCAGTCGAGGCTCATCAGCATTTATAGGCTCTGCCAGTGAGAGAGTCCGTGTTCCTGGAGCCTTTCTCCTAGTCTTTCCTTCCTCAATTAGTAGCCTGATAATCCAGCTATGGGGTTGCTGCTGCCTCTGCCTGGATAGTAAGAGGCTCAAAGAGCTGGCAACTCCCCACTCTATTCCCACTCAGCACAGGGCTCTGGGTAAGGCTCAGTCAGTCAGAGCTGCTAGCATAATCAGGCAGGGCTTCCACCCACTCAAAGACCTCTGGCTCTGCCACTCTGTCCGGTAACACAGGCGGGCGCCCACTCCCGGGGCGCTTGGAGGAAACTATTGCTCACTATCTGTGCGCGCAGACCAGGATATCAGGCCAGCAGTCTCACACTCTGAGTGAAACCCCCACCCGCATGGAAAAATTCCAGCGTTGGAACTGGCTCTCACTCTGTCCCCGTGCGTGGCTTTTTCAAGGTGCTGGGGAGGCCCAAGATTCCACTTTTGGCCCACACAAAGGCCCCTGACTCTGCTCCTCTGTGGGATAACACGGGCGCACACTGCCGAGGCACTCGGAGGAATCTCTCGCTCACTATCTGCGCGCGCAGACCAGGATATCAGGCTGGCCGCCTCACCCTCTGAGTGAAACCCCCACCCGCACGGAAAAGTTCCAGCGTTGGAATTAGTTCTCGCTTTCTCCTCGTGCGCGGCTTTTTAAGGGCACTGGGGCGGTCTGGAGATTCCGCTTTCGGCCCACACAAAGGCCTCTGACTCTGCCTCTCTGTGGGATAACACAGGCGCCCACTCCCGGGGCTTTGGAAGGAATCTCTCACCCACTAGCTGCGCATGCCGACCAGGAGATCGGGGAAAATGGCTGCCCCACTTGTCTTTCTTTGTCTGGGTTTGGCGCGAGTGTTAGCTTGTATTGCCCGGGTTGCCACAGGAACAGGTTTTCCTCGGCTTGGATCTCCGTGCCACAGCCTGGTTCAGCCATTTGTGCCGCGGCCTAGATCTATTCACCCCCTTTACCCGCCTTAGTTTCTATATTCTCAGTTCCCAGTGAAAGCCGCCCTGTTTAGGTTAGTGAGGAAGGCGGAGCATTTCTTACTCCCTATTTCCTTCGGGGTTTGGTTATATATTTAGCCAATTTTTCACTCGACCATACCTTTGGGTGTTGCGAAACATCTGGAGGCTCCAAGGATAGGTTTTTCTGTTTCTGGTTGAAGATCTTGTTGAGTTTTGGGGGAGACTTATCAGTATCGCTTCCTACCCCACCATTACTCTGACGTCATCTGTTCGTGTTTTTATGTTTTTATATACCTACTATTATATAGGTGTCACACCTGTGACAGGTAAAAACATGCTTTTTAAAAAAAACAGCGCCATCTATCTGTTGGACGTAAAAGCAACACATGCTATACTAAATAGTTTACAATTCCATTTCAATGTTATGGGAGAAATATAAATCGCACATGGCTGAAGATATTTTCAGTCAAATATGCAAGGAAAATTCAAATATGAACATGGATTTCACAGCAGAAATCTACAACGAAGCATTGATAATGATTGAAGATTTGTGCTTAGAAATCACGAACAAAGTTCTCAATCAATTGAGGATACCATCACCGAATCGATCTGCTACTGCTTTGTTTGATGTAAAATTGCATCATAAACAAAATTACAATACAGTGATCTTTTTTTTTTTTTAATTTTTTTACAGAGACAGAGAGAGAGTCAGAATGAGGGATAGACAGACAGGAACAGAGAGATGAGAAGCATCAATCATTAGTTTTTCGTTGCACATTGCAACACCTTAGTTGTTCATTGATTGCTTTCTCATATGTGCCTTGACCATGGGCCTTCAGTAGACTGAGTAACCCCCTTACTTGAGCCAGCAACCTTAGGCTCAAGCTGGTGAATTTTTGCTCAAACCAGATGAGCCCACGCTCAAGCTGGCGACCTCGGGGTCTCGAACCTGGGTCCTCCGCATCCCAGTCTGATGCTCTATCCACTGCACCACCACCTGGTCAGGCTACGGTGATCTTTTGTCATATGTGCAATCAAATATTCCTAAGCTGATGCTTGAGCAAAAAGGCATTTACAATCAAATAATGCAAACTGTCAATAACAGGGTTGGAGAAATCTTCTTCTTAGATGCACCAGGAACTGGTAAAACATTCCTAATTAGATTGATTCTGGTAGAAATTTGATCCCAAAATGACATAGCCTTAGCTCTTGTGTCATCCAGAATAGCTGTGACATTCCTACCAGGTGGAAGAACTGCTCATTCCACTTTGAAATTGCCATTGAACATGCAATTCATTGAAACTCTCACGTGCAACATTTCCAAAGCATCCGGCAGAGGAAAAGTATTGCAGAAATGCAAACTTATTGTTTGGGATGAATGCACAATGGCGCACAGAAATTGCTTGAGGCTCTTGATCATTACAAGATTTGCATGGAAACATCAGACCATTTGGGAACACATTAACATTGCTTGCAAGAGATTTCAGGCAAACATTACCTGTAATTCCTCGATAGACACCAGCAGATGAAATAAATGCTTGCCTGAAATACTCTACTTTGTGGCAACACATAAAGATGTTAAAATTAACTACAAATATGTGTGTCCAGCTGCAAAACGATCAATCAGCTGAGATATTCTCATATCAATTGCTGGAAATTGGGAACAAAAAGGTGCCGGTTGATCTGACCCCAGGACAAATTTCACTGCCTCATAACTTTTGCAATTTAGTGATGTCAAAAGAATTGGTTGAAAAAGTATTTCCCAATATTCAAACCAATATAAAAATCACGATTGGTTGAGTGAACGAGCTATTCTTGCAGCCAAGAACAAAGATGTCTACGAACTTAACAATATTATTCAGTCTAACATTCAAAGCGAGGCAGTCACATACAAGTCCGTCGACACTGTTGTGGAAGCAGATGAAGCAGTTAATTATCCAACAGAATTTTTGAATTCACCCGATCTGCCAGGGATGCCATCATACATACTGCAATTGAAAATCAGCGTGCCTATTATCATGTTGTGAAATATCAACCAGCCAAAGCCTTGCAACAGCACGAGGCTTGCAGTAAAAAAATTAATGAGCACTGTTGTAGAAGCAACAATCTTGACAGGACCTTTCAAAGGTGAAGATGTCCTCATTCCTCACATTCCTATGATTCCAACGGATATGCCATTTCAATTTGAGAGATTGCAGTTCCCAATTCGATTGGCGTTTGCAATCACCATCAACAAAGCTGAGGGCCAATCTTTAAATTTGTGTGGTTTAGATCTAGACATGGATTGCTTCTCACATGGACAATTATATGTTGTGTGTTCTAGAGTCGGCAAACCAGACAATCTCTATATCTGCACAAACAATGGAACAACAAAAAATATTGTATACCCACAAGCATTGTGAAATTAAACATATTAGAAACATGAGCTTTCTCTTTTCTTTCTTTTCCATTTAACCAGACTGAGCCACAGCAACGCATGGCCGGGTACAGCTAGTTGGTGTAATAAAAGTAAGTTTCTTGGCCTGACCAGGCAGTGGCACAGTGGATAGAGTGTCGAACTGGGATGTGGAAGACCAGGTTCAAGACCCAGAGGTCACCAGCATAAGTGCAGGCTCATCTGGTTTGAGCAAAGCTCACCAACTTGGACCCAAGGTCGCTGGCTCAAGCAAAGGGTTCTCAGTCTGCTGAAGGCCCACGGTCAAGGCACATATGAGAAAGCAATCAATGAACAACTAAGGCAGGGGTCAGGAACCTATGGCTCACAAGCCAGATGTGACTCTTTTGATGGCTGCATCTGGCTCGCAGACAAATCTTTAATAAAAAATAGGCCCTGGCCAGTTGGCTCAGTGGTAGAGCGTCGGCCTGGCGTGCAGAAGTCCCGGGTTCGATTCCCAGCCAGGGCACACAGGAGAAGCGCCCATTTGCTTCTCCACCCCTCCCCCTCTCCTTCCTCTCTGTCTCTCTCTTCTCCTCCTGCAGCCGAGGCTCCATTGGAGCAAAAGATGGCCCGGGAGCTGGGGATGGCTCCTTGGCTTCTGCCCCAGGTGCTAGAGTGGCTCTGGTTGCAGCAGAGCGACACCCTGGAGGGGCAGAGCATCGCCCCCTGGTGGGCAGAGTGTCGCCCCCTGGTGGGCATGCTGGGTGGATCCCGGTCGGGCGCATGTGGGAGACTGTCTGACTGTCTCTCCCCGTTTCTAACTTCAGAAAAATACAAAATAATAATAATAATAATAATAATAACGTTAAAAATATAAAACATTCTCATGTATTACAACCCATTCATTTCCTACTGCTCATGTTCATGGTTGCGGGTGGCTGGAGCCAATCACAGCTGTCCTCCAGGACAACACCAAATTTTATTGGATAATGCTTAATGTACACAGGTCATTTTGAGGTCAGGAAGTAAACTTTTCTCCTTTTAATCAAGTAGTCATCTAGCTAAGTACAGAAACCCTTTTGACAAAGAAGATGGCTAAAAGAAAAAAAGATGAGAAGTATCGAACTTTTCAGCAGGAATGGACAGAGGAATTCACCTTTGTGGAGAGAGTAGGTTCTGCAGTGTGTCTAATATGCAATGATAAAATTGCATCAATGAAATGGTCAGATATAAAGTGGCACTTCGACACATGCCATACTACATTTGATCGAAATATCCAGCGGGGGACAGCAGGAAGAAAGCATGTCAATAGCTACTGTGCAGAGTGCAAGCTAGTCAGCAGCAACTCTGTGTTTGGACACAACAAGGTGACTGGAATTCGGCTAGCTTTGCTGGTGCTTTAGCAATTGTGAGAAACGGAAAGCCATTCACAGATGAGGAGTATGCCAAAACATTCATGCTTGATGTTGCCAATGAACTTTTTGACGACTTTTCAGATAAAGACAAGATAATCAAATGAATAAAAGACATGCTTCTGTCGGCAAAAACTGTTCATGATCGTACCATCATGATGGCAAATCAAATTGAGGCAACACAAGCAAAGGACATAAATGCAGCACCATTCTTTTCTCTTGCTTTGGATGAGTCAACAGACATAAGCCATTTATCCCAGTTCAGTGTGATTGCAAGGTATGCTGTCGGTGACACACTATGTGAGGAAAGTCTTGCTGTTTTGCCTATGAAAGAGACAACAAGAGGGGAGGATTTATTCAAGTCTTTCACTGAGTTCGCTAAAGAAAAAAATCTACCAATGGATAAACTTAGATCGGCGTGTACTGATGGTGCTCCGTGCATGGTGGAAAAAAACAGGATTCGTAGTGCTTCTTTGTGAACATGAAAAGAGACCCATCCTAAGTTTTCACTGCATCCTATATCAGGAGGCGCTTTGTGCTCAGATGTGTGGTGAGCAGTTTGGTGAGGTGATGTCGCTAGTCATTCGGGTGGTCAACTTTATTTTTGTCTGAGCTTTAAATGATTGCCAGTTTAAAACACTGCTGGATGAAGTTGTGAATAATTATCCTGGTCTGCTTCTGCACAGCAATGTGCGTTGGTTGTCAAGAGGGAAGGGAAAGTGTTCAGCTGTTTCATGGCTTGTCTGAGCGCAATCTGGACTTTTCTTGAAATGAAAAACGTCAAGCATCCTGAGTTAGCTAACACTGAGTGGCTCCTGAAGTTCTACTATCTGTGGACATGACTGAACATCTGAACCAGCTCAATGCGAAAATGCAAGGCATTGGAAATACAATCTTATCCCTTCAACAAGAAGTGTCTGCATTTGAAAACAAGCTGGAACTCTTCATCACAGACATTGAAACAGGTCATTTACTACACTTTGGAAAACTGGCAGAGTTTAAGGATGCATGCACAGCAAGTGACCTTGCTCAACATCTTGATCTCCAGCAGCTAGTGGGCTTCACATCTAATCTCCTGCAGTCATTCAAAGCGCACTTTGGAGAATTTCATGAGCACACTTGTCTTTTTAAGTTCATCACCCATCCACACGAGTGTACAGTGGACAGCGCCAACCTGAGTTACATCCCCGGTGTCTCCATCAGAGATTTTGAGCTACAAGCTGCTGACCTGAAGGCCACAGACACATGGGTGAATAAGTTCAAGTCACTGAATGAAGATTTGGAAAGACATGCATGACAGCAAACAGAGTTTGCGAGCAAACACAAGTGGGGAGAAATGAAAAAACTTCAACCCATGGACCAGCTGATTGTCAAAACTTGGAATGTGCTTCCCGTCACATACCATACACTGCAGTGTGTGAGTATTGCTGTACTGACAATGTTTGGCTCTACGGATGCATGTGAGCAGTCTTTCTCACATCTAAAGAACATTAAGACCAACCTACGATCACGTTTAACAGATGGAAGCCTCAACGCCTGCATGAAGCTTAACCTCACCATGTATCAATCAAACTACAAAGCCATCAGCAAAACCATGCAGCACCAGAAGTCACATTAATGGTAAGAAGTACTTTATTCATCATTATTTAGCAACAACATAACAACGTTATTCAAAAGAATTCAGAGACTCGTTGTACTTTAAAAGTGTTGGTCTTACATAAAATGCATATATTTACTTGTATATTTAGTGTTAAAAATATTGTATGGCTCTCACGGAATTTCATTTTAAAATATGTGGCGTTCATGGCTCTCTCAGCCAAAAAGGTTTCCGACTCCTGGGCCTCACTATCCATTCCCTTTATTGCATTTTTTGTTACTTCCTAAATGCTCAGCTCTAACCATCTTAGTAAAGCAAAGCCTCTTTGCTCCTTCATTCTTGAGAAGTGTAGACACAGGCCCCTCTAGACAACATCTCCAAAAGAAAAAATGGCAAGCTTCATTCTATTCCCCCACAAGGTCAAGCCATTCCATAGCCTGAGCCCCAGCAAGTTAGCCTGGTGCCTGCCCAGTTCCCCATCTCATCATCATGCTGTCTGACGCAGGCCACTAACTTACTCACCACTGCCTTGGGTTGTATCCAGAGCAGCAAAGGTAAGCACATGTGCTCAGAGGGATCCGAAAGTCATGGCAGCTAAAATTGGAGATCATCTAGATTTTTTCTCCATCCATGCAGCCCTGTGGTTCCCAGACTTTGGTTTTCAAGGGCCTGTATGTAACTGCCAAGTTGTAGGGCCAAGTCAAGTTCCCAACTTTTAAGTTGGCCAGGAATCCCATTAAAATATTATCTGACCTGCACTTCTTTTTTCCCCCCAAAAAATACGGTTTCTGGACCCTTTGAATAGGAATGTCATTATTTTATAAAGTAATTTCATTACAAATTTTAACATCAATATTTTTACTTTAAAATCAAAACAAGAAAGAGAAACAGACTGTCCAAATAAAGAAAAGTCTTCCAAGTTCATAAATTTAACTTTGTGGAACATTCATTATATTGTCCTCAATTTTTCTATTTTGTATAAACAAATAAAAAACTGACCACAAGCCAGCCTGTGTCCCCAGGCCAGGGTTTGGGGAGCAAGCCAGTGTGAGCACCTGGTGGAAGGACGGCCCCAGCTGTGTTGTGACTGCAACACTAGGGGTATCCGCACTGGGCTTTCAGTACGTATTTCATCAAATGGTAAGACCTGACATCTTAAATGAAAGGAGATAGTAGTGCTATGTATGGTTCTCCACATTTGGTCTTCATGCTATTCCAAAGATTGAGCATTTAAGAAAATTTAGGAAAATGATACCATCTGTATACTTAATGTCCTCTGTGAAGATGGAGATGGGCCTAGAGTCTGTGGACAGTACTAGACATTGCCCTTGGGCAACATGCTCAGCAGGTGAAGCGTGGACCTGCATGGTGGAGGGGATGAAGGGAGGCTCTGGAAGTACGCTCTATAGAAGATGAGTCCCAGGAAGGTTACCATTTGGCCATCCTATCTCTAAAAGATGTAGCCATCAAAAGAGCCACAGGTTCCTGACCCCTGCCATAGCCCCTGGAATCCCTGGGTTTGCTACAGAGATCTAGGAATCCTTTCTGGAGAAAGGAGGTTTTGTTCAGGCCGGTGTGTCTAGGGAGTGTTAGGGTGTGGGGTGGAAGTGGCAATGTGTGTGATGTGTGCAGGGACCATAGAGGGAGCAGTGGGTCCGGCCTGATGGGGTCACGGTGACCTTCCTCAAGCTGTGCTACATGTGATGTAAGTAAGTATTAAATATGGAAAAAGGGGGTTCCCTGTCAATTAATTTGAAAAATGTTACATTTAACAAAGTCACACAGGCTTCTTTACTACAAGGCTTTTAACATGGTGGTATGAACTATGACTCCTCAAGAATCAAATATGCCATGCTTCCCCAAATCACAGACCCCTTCCTGGAAACTGTTGTGGGAATAGGGGAGGAAGGGTGAAGAGGTGTGACGATGGGCTAAGAACATGGAAAGCCTTGACTCTGAGGAATGTGGGCTGAGTACTAAATATGCAGATTCCCAGGACTTATTTCCTAGAGCAGGGCCCAGGAATTTACATGTCTACCAACTGATTCCCATATCAGGGGTCTAGGGACCACAGTTTGAGAACCTGGGGTGCAGATGAGTCCGTTGCAATGCACAGAGGCCTGGACACCACAGTTTAGACCATATCATGGATTTGAGCTTCTGTGGGGATGGATGACTGAGAGCTGAGAACCTAGTCAGCTCCTAGCTCCACCAGGGGACCTTCTTTCCCTCTGAGCATAGGGGCTCCAGCAAGCCGCTTGTCCTCCCCCTGGTGTCTGGATGAGATACTGCATGTCAAGGCTTACTGACCTAGAGAGGAGGTTAACAGCAGTTCCCTGCAAACAATAAGTGGATGAGGCTCAGCTCAAGCCTTGCCTCTTCCAGAAAGCCTCTCTTAACTTCCTCCTTCTCTCTAAGCTCCATTTCTGAAACACACTGTCCCATGCTGTCATACCACCTCTTAATGTCTCTAAAGTGGTCATTTTAGAGCTCATGGAGACACGATAGCTTTATCTCAGGAAGTGTGGAGCCTGAGAGATAACACCTACAGGTAAAGGTCACACATATTAATTAGAGTTGCAGAGATAGCAGCCAAGGGACAAATACCAGTAATCTAGCTGGTCGAGGAGAAAGCTGGAGGAGAGACAGAGTCATCTCCCATATAATATGGCCAAACCTTTGAGAAGCAATCAATAGGTGATTGAGGGGAACAAGGAGTTGATGCTTCTCTCTTTTTCTCTTTTTCTCCCTTGCTCTACTCTCTTCTTCTCTCTCTCTCTCTCTCAAAAAATTTAATATAGCCAAGCCTCAATAAAGCAGATAAATCAAGAGACAGCAGAAAGGCTATAGACTGGGCGGCTTCATTTATATAACATTGTGGAAAAGACTGTTAAAATCGTGGATTCTGTAATTACATCAATTTTTGTCAAGGAAGATTTGGGGAATGAGCTGGAGAAGGTAATTGCTTTATGTCAGCCTTGGAGGCAAGAGGAAAGGGAAATATATTGGTTAGAGAAACTCTCAGAAAGCACCCTGCCCCCATAGACCATGTGACAGTTGTGGGAAAAGCAACCAGCTTGTCCAGTAGATAGAACTGTCCCAACTCTCCTAACTTTGTCCAGGCTGCTGACTAATGTCTTAGGGATGTGAGAGGCCCGGGAAGGGATGGAGCCAAGGATTCCGGGAGAGGCAGATCACAGGGTCTTGGGTAGGAATGAGAACAACAAAAGCAACTGCTTGATTACAGCTTCCCATGTGCCAGCTTTGCACATGGTGTCGCTTTTAATCCTACAACAATGCTGTGGAGTTGTTATTACCTCCATGTAACAGAGGAGACTAGAGCCCAGAGATGTTAGGTAGTTTGTACAAAATAATAGCTACCAAAAGAATGGAATTGGAACACAGGCACCTCTGGCTCCAAAGCCCTTGTCCTCAAGCACCACTGCCCTTTACTGCCACACAGGTCATCTCCCACCACTGTGGTACTGGCGGAGCCCCTTCCACCGCCTTCCTGCAGCACACCCACCCACCTTGGCCTGCACACCTCTGTTAGCAGATATGCACAATTTTCATAGGAAGCTCATGCTTGAATGGGCTTAGAGTTAATTTCATAATGCATTCACCTATAGTTCCAGTGAGCCCTATGGGCCTGGAGATAGCCATTAGTGCTGCCCATCAAACAATTCCATCTGCTCCTGAGCACTGGAAGGGATTGAGTTTCACGGCCCCCTGAAATTCAATATTTCCATGTGACTTCTTTCAACCAGTGAAATGTGAAGTTTCAAAAGCCAGTGCACAGTTCAACTCTTTCTTATGCTGCAGTGTTTGGAGGAAAACCCCACTTGGATTGGATCCCTGAGTGATTACAACAAGCAGAGCTTTCTCCTGACCTGTGCTGAACATGCAGTATGAGCAAAAAGTAAGGCTTGGCTGTGGAAGCAACTAAGACTTGGGGATTGTACATTATTGCAGCAAAACCTAACCTATCCTGGCTGAATCCATCCCACAGAACACGTCTGCTCAGGGCCCACAACAACCCAGACTCCTGTAAGTCTTTTCCAAGTTAGAGCCTCAGTTTTTCAGCCAAGCCACTTATGACTTGGTTAGTTGACTTGTCACCTGATCTTTTCCTCTGGACAGAATGCAATGTGAGAACTGGACATGACAGTCCGGGAACAATTTGCAAAGTCTGTTGCCCCTTCCCTCCTTCTCAGTGCAGCCAGTGAATGCCCTACACCTTAGGTAGGCCACCCTAGCCTAGTTTCCATTCTGACCTGCTTGTTCTAATTCTGTGGGGCCCAGATAAAGAGAGGGCTCAGGATTTTGAATTAGATTGGCCTGAGTTTTTTATCTTGGATGCACTACTAACTTCCTGGGTCACTGTGGGCAAATTACTTAATCTCTCTGAAACTGTGTTCTCAAATGAAGAATGGAAATTATAAAGCCAACCTTGAGATAGGTGCAAACATCAGGCAAGGTGGTCAGCACCTCCCTGGAATCCACTGGTCCTTTTCTTGTTGTCCCATCTCCTTCAAACTCACAAAATTGGAGCAAAGGATAGCATTTCTGGAATGAGGCCCCAGGCAGTTCCTGTACCATTGTTGTGTCCTAATCCCTGCCTCTTAGACCATTTGGGGCTCCTCCAACCCCACCTCCAGGTAGCAGCTGTCTAGGTCCCCTCCCCCCATCAGAGGGGGCTGCCGTATGGGGCTGGGAAAAGGGGAAGCGGACTCCAGGCTGCAGATGTTCAGAGCTCAGAGAAGGCTGCTGAGCTAATCCCGGGGCTGCTGGTGAGGCTGGGCCAGGGCCTCAGAAGTCAGCTTCCAAGAGGCCCTCTGCTGCCTGCAGCAGCCTATGGCTCAGCTCGGGTTTCTGAGGCCTCCGCTCAGGAACAGCTGCGCGCCTTCCCCTCCCTCGCCCTGTGCTCTCTCCTCTCTTCCCCCAACATGAGTCAAACACAGTGAATCAGGCTAGCCAGAGGTCTGGACAGCATCCAGAAGGCTCCCAGCCTCCCTGTCCAGGTCTCTGAAGCTGCAGGGAGCTCAGACACACAAGATTCCTTGGGCCTTTCAACTCAGAAACACATTTCCTGCTGCTCTTCACTTAGCCCAAGCCTCGGCCCCAGCTTTGAAGTCTGGATTCTTGTCAACCCCTTTGCTCCCTGGCTGGCTGGGCTTCCCGAGACACCTCTACCCAGTGCGGGGGCGGGCCGGACTGGGCGGGGGCCTCGCGGTTCAGCGGTTCAGCCGCACACCACCTACAAGCCTCGCAGCCTCTCCCCACTCAGATCCCCAAATGTCTTCCAGCTGCCTTCCAGGCTGCTGGATTGCTGACCTCCCTTTCCGTGTTCCTCTCAACACCTACAACCTAGCAGGTGTGTGTGTGTGTGTGTGTGTGTGTGTGTGTGTGTGTGTGTGTGTGTGTACACACATACATGCACACTGCTTGTTACATGAGAAGCTTGTTTCATTTTATCAACTATCTTGCTCTTTCTCTTTGACAAATAAGTAAATATAGAACCAGAAAGGACAAGAAATTGATTTATTCACAGAAACTTGATATCTAGTTAAGCCAGAATTTGAACCCAGTTCCCATGGTCTGATGGCTTTTGAGCCCATGCTCTTTCTCCCTTCAACCCCATGGCCCGGTAAAGATCAGACTGGTTGTCAAGCCACCCAGGAACACGCAGGGCACCTGTACAATTCACCCCCACCTGGACACCAAGCACCACGTGAACCATGGACATGAGCCATTTCAACTGAACACGTCTGGCTGGAATGAGAGTGGTTTGGCCGGTGCTGGAGACCCTGTGGTCCTGGTGTGCTGGGAGGGAGGGTGTGCTGGGAAGGCTGACTCTGTCGTCCTTGGCTGGACCTCCAGTCTCTGGTACAGTACAAATTCCTTCTCGTGATGGGAGTGATTCCAGGTGAGTGTGAAGGTACTTTATATGTGACCTTGACACACAAGGCAGCTACTTTGTCTGGTGTCCACCAAAGAAACAGGATGGGTGGGGCCGGGGGTGGGGATGACTTGTCCTCATGAGTTTGTTGAGGCACTGCATGGACAGGTCTGCCAGGAGTCTCCTGAGAAGTTTTTATTTTTTATTTTTGTATTTTCTGAAGTTGGAAACGGGGAGGCAGTCAGACAGACTCCCGCATGCACCCGACTGGGATCCACCCGGCACGCCCACCAAGGGGCAATGCTCTGCCCATCTGGGGCATTGCTCTGCCACAACCAGAGCCATTCTAGCACCTGAGGCAGAGGCCATAGAGCCATCCTCAGCGCCTGGGCCAACTTTGCTCCAATGGAGCCTTGGCTGCGGGAGGGGAAGAGAGAGACAGAGAGGAAGGAGAGGGGGAGGGGTGGAGAAGCAGATGGGTGCTTCTCCTGTGTGCCCTGGCCGGGAATCGAACCCGGGACTCCTGCACGCCAGGCTGACGCTCTACCACTGAGCCAACCAGCCAGGGTCCTGAGAAGTTTTAAAGATAATTTTTAACTATACACAGTCTCTGCCTGTGTTTACAAACTAAACCCAAACATCAAATAGTTGCCCCTTACCACCAGGGAAATCACCTCTAATGGTGGGATTCTAGGACTGGGGGTAAGTTCGGGGAGACATGGGGGACCTGGGGCTTTGTGGGACCTTAACCTGTGCCATGAGTCCCAGAAGCTTCCTGTTGTTCCTCTTCATTTCGGTTTTCAGCATGGTGCAATGAAGGAGTGTTGGATAGAGAATGAGATCTGGGTCCCAATGCAGCTACGTAGTGGGACTCGCAGGCCAGGGCTCAGGACCCAGGCCTGGGCCGGTGCTGACTCCAGTACCAGCTATACCTTGCCTAGGGCCCCTTGAAACCTCTGCCCACCACTAATGGTTACTTTTGGTTCATCACTAGCTACTAGGTCTGTGCGCTAGGACTTCATCACCTCATTTTCTTTCTTTCTTTTTAATATTTTATTTATTGATTTTAGGGCGGGGTGGAGAGAGGGATCAAGATGGTAGTTACGTCACTTTAGTTGTTCACTGACTGCTTCTTGTATGCACCTTGACCAGGCAAGCCCAGGGTTTCAAACTGGCGACCTCCGTGTTCCAGGTGGACACTGTATCCCCAGCACCACCACAGGTCAGGCATCACCTTGTTTTCTGGGTGAGAAAAGCAACTTGGTTGCCTGCAGGGCCTGTGCAGTCTCCTCTGGCCTTCCTAACAACTCCACCCTCCCTCATCCCTTGTTTGGAAGCCCCCGTGTTCTGGTATCTTCCTGCCCAGGCCTACTCTTCTGTTGAACCTCAGGCTCAGGTCCTCACACATCTCCCACAAACCCACTAGAGGAACTAAGGAGCTGCTCCCCGCTCTTTTCTTCTCCTTCAACTGTTTTGGCTTGAAATAATCATGGGCCCAGTGGCCCGCTAGCCCCAGCTGGTTCCCTCTCTGAGCCTTGCTTTGACATATGTGATTTAGGGGCTGTAATAATAACAACAGTTCAAGAAGTACCTTGTGCTGGGTTCATCCCATGAAACAGGCTGAAAACCAAGTAGTTATAACAAGCCAGTGAAATGAGAGCAGTGCGTTTGTGATGAGGAACCTGAGGTTCAGAGAGGTTAACTGCGGCCTGGCGTGTGGAGGACCCGGGTTCGATTCCCGGCCAGGGCACACAGGAGAAGCGCCCATTTGCTTCTCCACCCCTCCGCCACGCTTTCCTCTCTGTCTCTCTCTTCCCCTCCCGCAGCCAAGGCTCCATTGGAGCAAAGATGGCCCAGGCGCTGGGGATGGCTCTGTGGCCTCTGCCTCAGGCGCTAGAGTGGCTCTGGTCGCAACATGGCGATGCCCAGGATGGGCAGAGCATCGCCCCCTGGTGGGCAGAGCTTCGCCCCTGGTGGGCGTGCCGGGTGGATCCCGGTCGGGCGCATGCGTGAGTCTGTCTGACTGTCTCTCCCTGTTTCCAGCTTCAGAAAAATGAAAAAAAAAAACAAAAACAGAGAGGTTAACTGACTTACTTAAGGTTATGGAGTGAGAGTGGTGGAACTGGGACTGGACCCGGGAAGTTCAGTTGCAGAGGCTTTCTGTTGGATCATTATGTCACGTCACATCGTACTTTTAGGACCTTGGTGAGGCTGCAGTGAGAAGACAGTGCAAAGGGACTTGGAACAGGGTAGCAGATCTTTCCCTATAATCTTACTGTATCAAAGTTATCCCACCTGGTGGCTCTTCCTGGCGAAACTGGGAGCACCTGCTCATCTCTAAGGTCCTGGGGATTCCATGTCAGAGGGAAGAATCAAGCCCTGATCTTAGGCGGGTGTCCCAGGAAGGCCTGGTCTTGCCCAAAGGTTGGAACATTCTCTGGCCACTGCCCAGGCTAAAGGTAGATGGGTGCAGGCTGGGGGCTGCGGTGATGTGGCCTAGGCCTACGCCCACAGGGCCCGGGGCATGGCGGCAAGGGGGAGCAGGGCTGAGGGAGCAGGACAGAGGGGAAGCTCATACTGGGGTATCCCAGGTGATTTGGGGGGGTGACAGGCTTCATGTGGCCGTGCCTGTGGCCTGGCCTGATGTCTAGCTGTCCATGAGAGAGCTGTAATGTATCAGCACTGGACACCTCCCATCTCGCTGTCAAAGAGGGAGGAAGTTGCTGCCTCTTTGGGGGGGCCGTACATGTTCAGCAAGGGGCTGGTACCCAGTGGGTGCTGGCTAAATGGGGACTGCTCCATTAAGTTGAGTGCAGTTCCATGGGGAGCACTGGCTTGGGACTGTAGAAGGGCTGAAGCTCTGATGACAGTAGAGGAAGTGTGTCCGGGGGCTCCTTGGTGGCATCAGAGGCAGGAGTAGGCCTCTAGAGGCCACAGAGGCAGGAGTAGGAGGGAAGGTGCAAGCACCCAGGGGCTGGTGCAAAATCCACTTTGTAAAATTCATGTAACATAAGATGAACAGTTTTAGAGTTATAATTTAGTGCAACCACCACCTTTACCTAGTTACAGAACATTTCATCACAGCAAAAAGAAACCCCATGCTCATTAAGCAATCATTTGCCAATCTCCCCTCTTCCCAGCTCCTGGCCACCACTAACTGTTTTCTGTTTCTTAGATTTACCTGTTCTGGATGTTTCAGATCCAGTCAATACCAGGACTGTCTGCACCTGGCTTCTTCCACTTAGAGTCATGATTTGCAGGTTCGTCCATGTCGCAGAATGAATCCATATTCCATTCCTCTTTGTGGCCAAAGAGCAGTTTGTTGGGTGGATGAGGCACATCTTGTTTATCCATTCACCCACTGGTGGACATTTGGGTTGTTTTTACCAGTGGCCTCATTTTGAAGTGAAGGTATTGAAAACCTGGGGCCCCAGCACTGTCACTCAAACCTTGGGGTGGTCAGAATACCCCTACCCCCCCCCAAAGTGTCAGCTCTGTTGTGGGGACTGCGCTCGTGTGAGTGAACACGCCAGGCCCCTTCCAGCCCAGGCAGCTGCTGTGGCGGCCACAGTGCTCCCTGGAGCGGCTGCCGGGCAGGGGGTCCTGCGGAGCTGCTCCGAGTTGCCCTGGCCTTTATTCAGATTACATGGCCCAGGGCGGAGGGACAACAGGAATAGGAAGAAAAAAGGTGAGAATGAGCTCCTGTAGAAGCCTCTAGAAGCTTCTGGTGAGTGAGTGGAATCCATAGAGTACAAAGCCTAATGTTGTCTGAGTCTCACTGAAGCTCACGTGGGCACTATCAGCTGGCCAGGTCTTGGGTTGTCCAGGTAGGGAAACTGAGTCCCAGGGAGCAGCGGTGGCTTGCCCAATCTGCAGCCGAACTGGGGATCAGACCTGGAGACTTGGTTGTCAGCCTTCCTGACATTGGCATGGGGCCTGAGTGCCGGCTGGGAGGGGCCAAGCCGCCTCCCGGAGGGCCTATTCCCCAGCCCGGTAAGCAGAGCTGGGAGTCAGTCTGCTGCCATCACAGGGGCTGGAGACAGAAGCGTTAGCCCTGGATCTGGAGCCCTGGGCTTCAGCGCCACCAGCTGCTCCTGTGGCCTCTTGCACCTTGGCACTTCCTGTCTTCACCTGTAAAGAGCAAACTTCATTCAGTTCCTTGGCAAGTGGTTATGGGGCCCAAATGAGACCATATCTGTGAAAAGCGTTCGCAGGCTGTAAAGCCCTAAACCCACCCTTTTGACTCACTGTGACCCAGGGCAGGGGAGGCCCAGCTGTTCTGTTCTCCTGAAGGAAGGGCTGTTCTAAAGGGATGTTGACCTCACCACCCCCACTCTGGGCCTGCCTTCAGGTCCCTTTGGTCAGTAACACATTTGAACCACCGCTGGCCCCCAGCCCTGGGGGTGGGGGGCCACTGCACCTATCTGCACTAATCCACGGCCTCACGGGACTCGGCTAAATTAAGTCTCTCCCTGGCCAGGAGTCCCTGCATCCCCAGGAGCTGAACACATTCTTCCTCCTGCTCCCCCTCACCCACAGCTGTGCTCTTCCATCAGGCTGGGCGGCTAGAACGCTGACAGGCTCCCAATTTGCAGCCTCCGAGGCTGCCCTCAGCCTCTGACTGTCCCCAGGTGGAGAGCAGGAGGCCTCAGTGGGGGAGGGGCATTCCCTCAGGCCCCTCACCACGGGCCCAAGCCCAGGCAAAATGTGGGGATTCGGTGCTGCTCCCCCCTGACCCCACATATATGTCTGAGGGCCTTTGAAGTGTCATGTGCTCACTCCTCTAGTCGCGAGAAAACAAAACACAGACCCCTGCCCTCAAGGAGCTTACCTTCTAGTGAAGGGAGACAAACAAATCACGATAAACATGTGAAGTCGATTATACAGAATAATATTTGCTATTTAAAAAAAAAAAAGAAGAGCCTGACCAGGTGGTGGTACAGTGGATAGAGCATCGAACTAGGACGTGGAGGACCCAGGTTCGAAACCCCAAGGTCACCAGCTTGAGCATGGGTTCATCTGGTTTGAGCAAGGCTCACCAGCTTGAGCCCAAGGTCGCTGGCTTGAGCAAGGGGTCACTTGGTCTGCTGTAGCCCCACCCCCCCAGTCAAGGTACATATGAGAAAGCAATCAATGAACAAGTGAGATGCCACAATGAAAAATTGATGCTTCTCATCTCTCTCCCCTCTTGTCTGTCCCTATCTGTCTGTTCCTCTCTGTCTCTCTCTGTCTCTGTCACAAAAAAATAAAAAAAGAAGAAAAAGGGGCCACCAACCAAGAGGGGGCCAAGAGGGGGCAGGAGTATAGGTGGGTGGAGGGGAAGTGTGGCCCCATAGTCTGAAAGGGAGGTCTGGGCGACAGGATGACAGCTGAGGAGGCCACCAGACCTCGCCACCACAAGCTTTTAGTGTTTAGAAAGCTGGTGTCAGGCACACGTTGTGACTTTTTTCAGGGGTGGAGGACCAAGAGCTGTTGACATGGCCAGGCTAGTGAGGGCTCCTCCCTGTCCGGGCCAGAGGGCAGCTCTTCCGTGGGTGGAGGTTCTCCTGGGGCTTGGGGCAGCTGGTGTGGCCCAGATGGTGACTGCAATCCAGGATGAAGCCAGTGTGAAATCCTGGTCTTTGCCAAGAATTTGACCTTGTTTAAAACAAAAGAACATGCAGTCGACACATGGAAATAGGCCTCTGCTGGGCCCACTGACCTGGCTAGGTGGTGGCACTGGCGTCGGCACCTGGGGGCCGTGAGCTATGGCGCGTGTGCTGCTCGAGGCATGGGTGTCCTGTCCCAGCTCCTCTGTGCCAGACCTGCCCCCTACATTCACCCACAGACACTATACTGCAGACTCACACTTGTTGCACATCATACGCCTGTCCAGATTCATAAGAACACACCCACGACACATACACATGGACATGAACTAATCAGCAGATTCAGAAAGATCTGCCCTGCACAATCACACATACAAATGACCCTGCTATTTACCTTTCTTCTCCTTCCCCTCCAGAATGATCCCGCCACCTGCCTGCTCAGAATCCCTCAGTGGCCTCAGGCCCACAGCAGAATGTACCAGCCTGGTGGGCACTCTTCCCCGGTCACCTGTGGTTTTGCTACTCAAATATGGTTTGTTTCAGTCCCAAGCTGCCCTGACCTCTGACTCTGTGGTTTTGCACATGCTGTTCCATCCTTCACTACATCCATTTTTGGCCATCTGGATTAAAATGTCCATCTATAGAGCTCCTAATTATCTTTCAGATATCAACTGATGTGAGGTCTCTGGGGAACTTTCATGACCACCCCCCCTTACCTTGCCTCAGTGTAGTTAGGCAACGTGGCCTCAGCATCATCTGTCCCCCACCACAGTACACATTACGTGGTATTCTCAAGGTAATTACCTTCCTATCCTTAACCATGAGCTTCATGAATTTTATATTCTCAATACCAAATACAAATAATACACTGACCAATGTAGAGTGGGCCTATCACCTTCCTTGTTCTTGCTTCCATGTCTTTATTAATCTTGCTGAAGATGGCAATAGTTTTTTTGTTTTGTTTTATCGTCTTGGAGCCAACTGAAACTCCTAAACTTTCCCCAAGGACCCTTTCTGAGTCAGAATTTCCTCTATCCTGAGTTTATGAAATTAATTACTTTAACCCAGAGAGAGAATGTTATACTAACCTGTAGCACATTTCTCATTGTTCATTTGGCCTTCCATCCATCTCATCAAGATTTTTGGATCTTGATTATATACATATGTACCAGCACAATTTCCAAGGCTTTTTGTTCATTAGTCGCAAAGCAGACCAGTGAAGGCTGCACCTTTCCCCAATGCTCCCAGGCGCAACACATGCCCAGCAAAATGTAGCAGTTTTCCCTCTTTTGAAGGCCAACCCTGAGCATTTCTGTAAGAACCCAGCTGCAAGACACTCTCCCAAAGTCCTGGACACATAGTAGATGCTCAAGAAATGTTAGTTACTGAGCTCCCACTGGGTCTGAGCCTCACTGCCCTTCCCCAAGGAGCCCACTGCAGTTGGCCAGCCCTATTCCAAGGGAACTTGTGACTCAAAGGCCAGCATCAAGAAAGCTGGTATGAACTGATTTGTGGTGGCACAGTCAATAGAGCATTGACCTGAAATGCTGACGTCGCCGGTTTGAAACCCTGGCTTGCCCGGTCAAGGCACACATAAGAAGCCACCACTATGAGTTGATACTTCCTGTCCCCCCCCCCACTTCTGTCTTTCTCCCTTCCTCTCTCTCTAAATCAATAAATAAATTTAAAAATAGATTTTTTAAATGCTGCTATGTCGGAGGAGATGCAACAGGACTGACTGGATGGAGTATAAGGGGCCTCTGGGACAACTTCAAGCATGCTATCATTCTCATGCGGCGCTGGAAAAGAAGAGAATGAGTAAGAAATTAAAAAGCTATTTGAAAATATAATGACAGCAGCCTGGCTGGGTAGCGCAGTTGGCTAGATCATTGTGCCAATATGCCAAGGTTTGATCTCTGGTCTTGGGCACATACAAAAATCAACTAGTAACATGGATGAGTAGAGCAACAAATGAATATTTCTCTCTCTCTCACTCTCTCTCTCTCATCAATAATATATACATAGCCTGACCAGGTGGTGGCGCAGTGGATAGAGCGTCAGACTGGGATGCGGAAGGACCCAGGTTCGAGACCCCGAGCTCACCAGCTTGAGCGCGGGCTCATCTGGCTTGAGCAAAGAGCTCACCAGCTTGGACCCAAGGTCGCTGGCTCCAGCAGGGGGTTACTCGGTCTGCTGAAGGCCCACGGTCAAGGCACGTGTGAGAAAGCAATCAATGAACAACTAAGAAGTCGCAACGTGCAACGAGAAACTGATGATTGATGCTTCTCATCTCTCTCCGTTCCTGTCTGTCTGTCCCTGTCTATCTCTGCCTCTGTAAAAAAATAAAATAAAATAAATAATAATAATAATATATACATAAAGAAGAAGGGGCCTGACCTGTGGTGGCGCAGTGGATAAAGCGTCGACCTAGAACCCTGAGGTCACCAGTTCGAAACCCTGAGCTTGCCTGGTCAAGGCGCATGTGGGAGTTGATGCTTCCTGCTCCTCCCCACTGTTTTATCTCTTTCCTCTCTCTCTCTAAAAATGAATAAATAAAATCTAAAAAAAAAAAAAGAAAAAAAGAAGAAGAAGAAGGACACTGACCAGGTAGCTTGATTGGTTAGAGCATCATCCCATTATGCCAACATTGTGGGTTCAGTCCCCAATCAGAGCACACACAAGAATCAACCAATGAATGCATAAATAAGCTGAACAACAAATAGACATTACTCTCTCTTTCAAATCAAAACTTTAAAAAAAATAAGTTTTTTTTTTTTCAGAGACACAGAGAGATTCAGAGAGAGGGATAGATATGGACAGACAGACAGGAACGGAGAGAGATGAGAAGCATCAATCATTAGTTTCTCATTGCGACACTTTAGTTGTTCATTGATTGCTTTCTCATATGTGCCTTGACCGTGGGGCTACAGCAAACCGAGTAACTCCTTGCTCGAGACAGCAACCTTGGGTCCAAGCTGGTGAGATCTGCTCAAACCAGATGAGCCCGCGCTCAAGCTGGTGACCTCAGGGTCTTGAACCTGGGTCCTCCGCATCCCAGTCTGACGCTCTATCCACTGCGCCACCGCCTGGTCAGGCAAAATAACATAAGTTTTGATGGCTATCATCAATAAATCAATAAACAACAAGTGACAAGGATGTGAAGAAAAGGGAATCCTTGTGTACTGTTGATGGGAATGCAGATTGGAATGCACTGTGGAAAAGAGTATAGAATTTCCTCAAAAAATTAAAAATAGAACTACAGACTACCTTATGACCCAGTGATTCACTTATGGGTATTTGTTTGAAGAAACCTAAAACATTAATTTGAAAGAATATATGCTCCTGTGTTCATTGTAGTGTTACTTACAATAGCCAAGATATGGAAACAACCCAAATGCCCATCAATATATGACTGGATAAAAAAAAGTTGTGGTACCTATGCACAGTGAATGTTACTCAGCATAAAAAAAGAGAAAATCTTATCATTTGCAACAGCATGGATAGAACTAGAACAGGGGTAGTCAACCTTTTTTATACCTACAGCCCACTTTTGTATCTCTGTCAGTAGTAAAATTTTCTAACTGCCCACTGGTTCCACAATAATGGTGATTTATAAAGTAGGGAAGTAACTTTACTTTATAAAATTTATAAAGCAGAGTTACAGCAAGTTAAAGCATATAATGCCTGTCCTGTGGTGGCGCAGTGGATAAAGCGTCGACCTGGAAATGCTGAGGTCGCCGGTTCGAAACCCTGGGCTTGCCTGGTCAAGGCACATATGGGAGTTGATGCTTCCAGCTCCTCTCTCTCTGTCTCTCCTCTCTCTCTCTCTCTCTCTCTCTCTCTCCCTCTCCTCTCTAAAAAAAAAAAAAAAAATAGTTGTTTCTTGGGCCTGACCTGTGGTGGCGCAGTGGATAAAGCGTCGACCTGGAAATGCTGAGGTCACGGGTTCGAAACCCTGGGCTTGCCTGGTCAAGGCACATATGGGAGTTGATGCTTCCAGCTCCTCCCCCCCTTCTCTCTCTCTCTCTGTCTCTCCTCTCTCTCTCTCTCTCTCTCTCTCTCTGTCTCTCCTCTCTCTCTCGCTCTCTCCCTCTCCTCTCTAAAATGAATAAATAAATAAAAAAATTTAAAAAAAATTAAAAAAAAAAACAAAACATATAATAATATTTTTTTTTTGTATTTTTCTGAAGTTGGAAATGGGGAGGCAGTCAGACAGACTCCTGCATGCGCCCGACCAGGATCCACTCGGCATGCCCACCAGGGGCGATGTTCAACCCATCTGGGGTGTTGCTCTGTTGCAACCAGAGCCATTCTAGCGCCTGAGACAGAGGCCATAGAGCCATCCTCAGCACTGGGCCAACTTTGCTCCAATGGAGCCTTGGCTGCAGGAGGGGAAGAGAGAGACAGAGAGGAAGGAGAGGGGGAGGGGTGGAGAAGCAGATGGGCGCTTCTCCTGTGTGCCCTGGCCAGGAATCAAACCCAGGATTCCTGCACGCCAGGCCGACGCTCTACCACTGAGCCAACCAGCCAGAGCCTAATAATAATTATTTACCAAGTACTTTATGTCAGATTTTTGCTAAGTTTGGCAGAATAAATCTTAATAAAACAACTTACTATAGTTAAATCTATCTTTTTATTTATACTTTGGTTGCTCCACTACCGCCCACCATGAAAGCTGGAATGCCCACTAGTGGGCGGTAGGGACCAGGTTGACTACCACTGATCTAGAGGGTATTATGCTAAATGAAATAAGCCAGTCAGAGAAAGGCAAATGTCATGTGATTTCTCTTATATGTGAAATCTAAAGAAAAATAATAATAAATAAACAAGCAAAGAAAATTGAAACAGACTCATAGACACAGAGAATAGACCAACCATTGCCAGAGGGGAGGGGGGGGGTAGCTGGGTAAAAAAGGTGAAGGGATTAAAAAGTACAATATGATAATTTTTTTAAAAAAGAATGTAAGTTTTATGCTGATTTTGTCATGTTTAGTACTAAGTAATTTAATTCTTTTTGATGCTATTGTTAATAAAATTTGGGGAGTGGGTGATTTAAGTTCATTTTTTTTTATTGTTGATTGCTAGTATACAGAATACCTTTCTTTTTTGTTGTTGAAGACTCACTCTGTGTCAGATACTTTTTAAAATATATAGGATGGGGCCTGACCAGGCGGTGGCGCAGTGGATAGGGTGTAGGACTGGGATGCGGAAGACCCAGGTTCGAGACCCTGAGGTCGCCAGCTTGAGCATGGGCTCATCTGGTGTAAGCAAAAAGCTCACCAGCTTGGACCCAAGGTTGCTGACTTGAGCAAGGGGTTACTCGGTCTGCTGAAGGCCCACGGTCAAGGCACATATGAGAAAGCAATCAATGAACAACGAAGGTGTCACAATGAAAAACTGATGATTAATGCTTCTCATCTCTCCGTTCCTGTCTGTCTGTCCCTATCTATCCCTCTCTCTGACTCTCGCTCTGTCTCTGTAAAAAAATAAAAGTGCCCAAAATATGTGTAAAAAAAAAAAAATTGGCCTGACCAGGCGGTGGCATAGTGGATAGAGCGTCGGACTGGGATGCAGAGGACCCGGGTTCGAGACCCCGAGGTCGCCAGCCTGAGTGCAGGCTCATCTGGTTTGAGGAAAGGCCCACCAGCTTGAACCCAAGGTCGCTGGCTCGAGCAAGGGGTTACTCAGTCTGCTGAAGGCCCACGGTCAAGGCATGTATGAGAAAGCAATCAATGAACAACTAAGGTGTCGCAACAAAAAACTGATGATTGATGCTTCTCATCTCTCTCCATTCCTGTCTGTCTGTTTCGATCTGTCCCTCTCTCTGACTCTCTCTCTGTCTCTGTAAAAAAAAAAAAAAAAAAAAAAAAGATGACATAATTTTCTTCTTTCACATTGTGAGAGAATGGGCAGATTACGTTGCTCCAGTGAGTGACTGAGATGGTTCAAGGCAGCTTCTGGGCTTTGTGAGGGAGATCTGTGTTCATCGCATTCTTATACAATGCAGATATCTCAATCTGCCATGTTCCAGAAGCTTGAAATTATATCTATAAATATTTATTTAGATTCTTTTAATTTCTATTATGTCTTAGGGTATATTTTTCCCATATTGGATGTTCTTCATCTGTCTTCCATATCTACAATTTTTTCTCTAATCTTTAACTGTTTGTTCATTCCAAGCATATGCCACTTGATTTGGTATACAATAAAGAAAATACAGCCCTGACCGGTTGGCTCAGTGGTAGAGTGTCGGCCTGGCGTGCGGAAGTCCCGGGTTCGATTCCCGGCCAGGGCACACAGGAGAAGCGCCCATCTGCTTCTCCACCCATCCCCCTCTCCTTCCTCTCTGTCTCTCTCTTCCCCTCCCGCAGCGAGGCTCCATTGGAGCAAAGATGGCCCGGGCGCTGGGGATGGCTCCTTGGCCTCTGCCCCAGGCGCTAGAGTGGCTCTGGTTGCGGCAGAGCGACGCTCTGGAGGGGCAGAGCATCACCCCCTGGTGGGCAGAGCGTCACCCCCTGGTGGGCGTGCCGGGTGGATCCCAGTCGGGCGCATGCGGGAGTCTGTCTGTCTCTCCCTGTTTCCAGCTTCAGAAAAATACAAAAAAAGAAAAAAAGAAAATACTCCATTTCTTTCTGTTTTCTTGTGTTTGTTCTTTCGTTCTTCCTGGTATCTTGTTTATTTCTGGAATGTTTTTTTCTCTTCCATTCTTTTCAGGACTTTTGCCAGCTTCTGCTTACATCCTCTGTTGTCTTGTCTGATATCCCCTGAGCTTTTAAGTACCTGCTTAGAATTTCCACATAATAGTAGGATTTGCTTTATTACATTTATAAAATTGTACTTGAACACAAATTTTCAACTCCTACCATTCTGGCATTCATCTCTCACAAATATTCTGTCATTTTCCTTTTTTTTTTTTTTTTTTTTTTTTTAAAGAGACAGAGAGAGATCAGAGAGAGAAATAGATAGAGACAGGAAAAAAGAGATGAGAAGCATCAATCATCAGGGTTTTTTTATTGCGACACCTTAGTTGTTCATTGATTGCTTTCTCATATGTACCTTGGCCGTGTGCCTTCAGCAGACTGAGTAAACCTTTGCTCAAGCCGGCGACCTTGGGTCCAAGCTGGTGAGCTTTGGTCAAACCAGATGAGCCAGCGCTCAAGCTGGTGACCTCGGGGTCTCGAACCTGGATCCGCCGCATCCCAGTCTGATGCTCTATCCACTGAGCCAAAGCCTGGTTAGGCCATTTTCCTATTTTTATGGAGTATTTTTTTTTTTTTTTACCAATGCTGTGTTTCTCTTTGATGATTACTTATCTGGGAATGAAATGAGTTCTTCCTCAATTAGACTTTTTTTTTTCTTTTGTAGAAGACAACACCATCCTTGGTCTCTACCATTTGTTATACACCTGGTCTTCCAGGAGAAAGGAACTGAGAATGGAAAACCGAGAGAAAAATAGAAAGAGACCCTCAAATGATTCTGGTTTTTGCCTGACCTGTGGTGGCACAGTGGATAGAGTGTCAACCTGGAACCCTGAGGTTGCCGGTTCGAAACCCTGGGCTTGCCTGGTCGAGGCACATATGAGAGTTGATGCTTTCTGCTCCTCCCCCTGCCCTTCTCTCTCTCTCTCTCTCTCTCTCCCCTCTATAAAATGAATAAATGAAGTCTTTAAAAAAAATGATCCTGGTGTTAATCCAAAGTTATCAGACACAAATTTAAACATAACCATAATTAACAGTCATAAAACACAGATGAACATAATGGATAATTTCACAGAATACCTGTAATTTGTTTTTTATTAAAGGAATTAAATAAGCCTGACCAGGCGGTGGCACAGTGGATAGAGTGTAGGACTGGGATACAGAGGACCCGGGTTCGAGACCCCGAGGTCGCCAGCTTCAGTGCGGACTCATCTGGTTTGAGGAAAAGCCCACCAGCTTGAACCCAAGGTCGCTGGCTCCAGCAAGGGGTTACTCGGTCTGTTGAAGGCCTGCGGTCAAGGCACATATGAGAAAGCAATCAATGAACAATGAAGGTGTTGCAACGCACAATGAAAAACTAATGATTGATGCTTCTCATCTCTCTTTGTTCCTGTCTGTCCCGTCTATCCCTCTCTCTGACTCACTCTCTGTCTCTGTAAAAAATAAATAAATAAATAAAAATGAAAGGAATTAAATAAAATTTGTAACTAGCCTGGCCTGTGGTGGCACAGTGGATAAACCTTTGGCCTGAAGTGCCAGGGTTGCGATTCGAAGCCTGGGCTTCCCTGGTCAAGGCACATACAGCAAGCAAGCAATGAACAACTAGCATGAAGCAACTATGAGTTGTTACTTCCCATTCCATGCTCCCCTTTCTCTTCTGTCTCTGTAAAATCAGTAAAGTATTTAAACAAACAAACAAACAAACCTTGCAACTAGAAGATGAGTAAGTCTAGACTTCTGATGCAGAGCATAGTGAGTATAGACAATAATGCCATAATATATACTTAAAAGTTGCTAAGAGACTGGATCTGAATGTTCTCACCACAAAAAAGAAACAATAATTATGTGGCACAATAGAGGTGTTAGCTAAGCTATAGTAGTATCATATGACAATATGTAAATGTATCAAAGCAACACCTTGTACACCTTAAACTTACATAATGTTATATGTCAACTATACCTCAATTTTAAAAAGAAAAAAAAGGGGTGGAAGAGAATACAAGGAAACCTATAGTGACTACAAACAAATGAATAGAAATTATAAGATTGAAAAGAAAAGAGATTAAGAATCCAATAGATGGCTTTAACTGCAAGTTAAAACAGAAGAGGTTAGGAAAATGGAAGTTATGTCAGCAGAAAACACTGAAATCGAAGCTCAGAGAGAAAAAAAAAGGGAAATATAGAAAAGTGAATGAGCCTGACCAGGTGGTGACGCAGTGGATAGAGCGTTGGACTGGGATGCAGAAGGAACCCAGGTTCGAGACCCTGAGGTCGCCAGCTTGAGCGCGGGCTCATCTGGTTTGAGCAAAACTCACCAGCTTGGACCCAAGGTCACTGGCTCCAGCAAGGGATTACTCAGTCTGCTGAAGGCCCGCGGTCAAGGCACATACGAGAAAGCAATCAATGAATAACTAAGGTGTTGCAACGAAAAACTGATGATTGATGCTTTTCATCTCTCTCTGTTCCTGCCTGTTTGTCCCTATCTATCCCTCTCTCTGACTCTCTCTCTCTGTTCCTGTAAAAAATAAATAAATAAATAAATAAATAAATAATTTTTTAAAAAAGTGAATGAGAGATGGGGGACGTTGCAAAGAACTAACATGTGAATAATGTCACAAATTTAGCAGCTTAAAACAGCACCCATTTGTTCACTCACAGATGTGATGTGGCTGGGTTCTCTGCTCAGGGTCTCACGGGCTGAATCAAGGTGCTGGTCAGAGTGTGGTCTCCTCTGTACTTCCGCGTCCTCCTCCCAGCTTGTGGGGCTGTGCCAATTTAGCTCCTTGAGGTTGTGGGACTGAGGTCTCCAGGTGCTTGTTCACAAATATAACTAAGATTACTGAGCAACTGAGTATGAGTTCATCAAGAGGGAGTTATCCAGATGGGCCTGACCAAGTGACATGATCCCTTCAAATCTGGAACTAGAGATCAGAAACAGAAAAAGTCAGAGTGATTCAAAGCATGAGAAAGAGTTGACATACCATTGCTGGCTCTGAAGACAAAGGGGTCTCCAGGAAAATGCAGGTTGTCTCCAGAAAAGGAGATAGATCCTGACTGACACAACAATATAATATGATTATGAATGATACTTTACATATTCACAGGTTTTGTTGTTGTTGTTGTTGTTTTTTGTTTTTGTTTTTTTTGTATTTTTCTGATGTTGGAAATGGAGGCAGTCAGACAGACTCCTGCATGCGCCTGACCAGGATCCACCTGGCATGCCCACCAGGGGGTGATGCTCTGCCCATCTGGGGCATCGTTCTGTTGCAACCAGAGCCATTCCAGCACCTGAGGCAGAGGCCATGGAGCCATCCTCAGCACCCGGGCCAGCTATACTCCAATGCAGTGATTTTCAACCTTTTTTGAGCTGCAGCACATTTTTTACATTTACAAAATCCTGGGGTATACCACCTACCAAAATGACACTCTAACACAGTACATATTATACATATAGTTAATAATATAGTTTCTAAATGTATTTATACTCACTTAGTGTGAAACCTGGGCCTGTTTCGATGAACACAAAAGGGATATTCTGGCAGGAATGGTAGAAAGACACACATGAAGCTCTTCCTCAACAGTTCTCATTCTCTCTCTGTTTTTAGTTTTTATTGCAGTCAAGCTTGAGAAGCTCAGCTCACATAGATATGTGGTTGAAAATGGGAGCAATGTCAAAATAGCTTTCTTGGCCAGAATGGGGAACTCCTTGGCAACAGATAACCAAAAACTGTCCAAAGGAAGATCAGCAAACTTTAGCTTTAAAGTTAGATAACATTGTGATGCATTGTGATGCATTGTATATCACCCTCTGCGGGGGCCTCCTTTAAAAAAAAAAAAGGTCAAGCCCTGGCCGGTTGGCTCAGCGGTAGAGCGTCGGCCTAGCGTGCGGAGGACCCGGGTTCGATTCCCGGCCAGGGCACACAGGAGAAGCGCCCATTTGCTTCTCCACCCCTCTGCCGCACTTTCCTCTCTGTCTCTCTCTTCCCCTCCAGCAGCCAAGGCTCCATTGGAGCAAAGATGGCCCGGGCGCTGGGGATGGCTCTATGGCCTCTGCCTCAGGCACTAGAGTGGCTCTGGTTGCAACATGGCGACGCCCAGGATGGGCAGAGCATCGCCCCCTGGTGGGCAGAGCGTCGCCCCTGGTGGGCGTGCTGGGTGGATCCCGGTCGGGCACATGCGGGAGTCTGTCTGACTGTCTCTCCCTGTTTCCAGCTTCAGAAAAATGAAAAAAAAAACACAATAACAAAAGAAGAAAAAAAAAAAAAAGGTCAAATATCTATATACACCGTCAGGATAGACATAACCGGCTGAGGCTGAGGCTTCATCTAGTGGTGGCAACATTTACCTCCAGTCCTGACCAGGATTAGAAATCGGGACCATGGGGAGGAGTAGCAGCTTCAACTACTCGCTGGGACCACACAATGACAAGTGTGCGGCAGCCCGAGCAGGGACCTTCCTGGGTGTGGATGAGAGGCGGCCTATTATTGGTTCATCACTAGTGGTCGGGATGAATCCTAGAAGGTGATTGGTCAGTGAGCGTTCCCTGTGCCTCCACTCTTCCTGTCGCTGATAGCTGGAGGAATTGTGAGGGGAATGTTTATGTTCGGATGGAGGCGGCTGGCAGCGGGCTGGATATATAGCCTCCGCGGGCAGTATCTGGCACGCGGGCCATGGTTTGGGGACCCATGTTTAATTTCCCCACGGCACACCTGACCATGTCTCACAGTACACTGGTTGATAAACACTGCTCCAATGGAGCCTCGGCTGTGGGAAGGGAAGAGGGAGACAGAGAGGAAGGAGAGGGGGAGGGGTGGAGAAGCAGATGGGAGCTTCTCCTGTGTGCCCTGGCCAGGAATCGAACCCGGGACTCCTGCATGCCAGGCCGACGCTCTACCACTGAGCCAACTGGTCAGGGCATATAAACAGGTTTTGTGCACACTTTGGGGGAGGGGGGCAGGGACAATATACCAGGGTGGGGGTTATGGGGGTTATCTTAGAATTTTGTTTACAATTATAATTAATAACTCCCATTCTTCAAGAAGAAAGTGGAAAGGTACAGAATGGGATAAAAATTTTATACTGTACATAAATTATGAAGGACTTGCATCTAGAATATATTTTAAAATTCATATATTAATAAGAAAAAAGACAAAGCAAAAGCAAGAATAAGATAAAGAAATAAACAAGTGTTTCACAGAAGGAACTCAATATCAGCAAATATGAAAACATGCTTTTATTTTTTTTTAAGAGAGACAGACAGGAAGGGAGAGAGCTGAGAAGCATCAACTCATAGTTGTGGCACCTTAGTTCTTCATTGATTGTTTTCTCATATGTGCCTTGACCGAGGGGCCCTAGCCGAGCCAGTGATCCCTTGCTCAAGCCAGCAATCTTGGGCTTCAAGCCAGTAATCTTTGGGCTCAAGCCAGCGACCATGGGGTCATGTCTATGATCCCACGCTCAAGCCAGTGACCCTGCAGTCAAGCTGGTAAACCCGTGCTCAAGCTGGTGACCTTGGGGTTTCGAACCTGGGTCCTCAACGTCCTATGCTGACGCTCTATCCACTGTGCCACCACCTGGTCTGGCAAAAACATGATCATTATTCATTGGAGAAAAGTAAATGGAAATCCATTTTACCTTACCAAATGATTAAAATTTAAAAATATCTGACAATAAGGGCTTGTAGTGAATTTGGAGTTATGAGGACTCACACACACTCATGTGTAGGTTTGAGTTGGTACATCCTCTTGGGATAATAAATTGTAATCATCTACAAAGCTGAAAATGCACATGGTCTACAACTCAACAGTCCCCCCCCCCCCCGGGTATATACTTGAGATAAATGTATGCCCATGGATGTCCAAGGCAGCGGTGAAAACAGTGGGAAGCAATTCAGATGTACATTCACAGGAGAATATATAAATAAATTATAGTATATTAATATAATAGAAGTAACAATATGGTTCTATTTCTTTTCTTTTTCTTTTTTTTTACAGAGACAGATAGAGACAGAGAGACAGGAACAGAGAGAAGCATCAATCATTAGTTTTTCATTGTGCGTTGCAACACCTTCGTTGTTCATTGATTGCTTTCTCATATGTGCCTTGACCGCGGGGCTGCAGCAGACCGAGTAACCCCTTACTCGAGCCAGTGATCAGTTCTATTTCTTAAAATTGGTGGAGACTACACAAGTGTTTATTTCATTCTTCCTTCCAGAAGTCTTTCAATGTCTCTGTCCCTTCTCCTGAGCAGATGTCAGAAGAGGACAGGTACTTAGAGATCTGGAGTCCAACTCTCAGCCTCACAAACAAGCAGACAAGGGACGGTGACACATGTCAGGCTTTTCAAACCCTCCTCGTAGTCTGCCAGGACTCCTCCCTCCTTTCCTTCTCTGTACCTTCCTGTAAGGTCCTCCCTGTGGGTCTCTGCAGGTCCTCCTAGTCTGTCCACCTGATCCTCCTCCATTAGCTACGTTTAATTAAGAGCCTTGTAAAACTATTAAAATTATTGATGCTGCTACACAGAAAATGACCAGCAGGTGACAGCATTTACCTTTCCCAGTTGCTAACTTCCCAATGGCAGTTCTGAAGGGAGAAAAGTTGGTTTTTCTTTTCTGGTTCTCCTAACTCTGCTGTCAGTGCTTCCGGAATGCCCATTTGAAAGCACTCACCTGCTACTCCTTTGCTGAGAAAATGTACTGAGCATGTGCAGAAGCTGCAGTTTTATTCCTGGTGGAGGAGAACACAGGATGTGCCACAAGAACATGAACCTCTATTCCTCAGAGCCTCATAATAGGTTGATTCCCACAACAGCCCCAGGTACAGTAGTCAGGGAGGCATCTTAAGATTTCCATTTTCAGCTGGGAAAGTAAGGTTCAGAGAGGCAAATTAATATGCTCAGGGTCATACAGCAAGGTCAGATTTTCTGAATCCTAATCCAGTGTACTTTCTGCTTTACCACATTAGGTCTCAAAGGCAAACATCTACCTTGAAGGCATTTTTAGCTTATACAGGAGGCCTGAAAGTTTAAAACTAATGCAAAATGCTGTGTTGTGACTAATGAAGGAACAGCATAGAAGAGAGTATTGGGGCTCAGAGGAGCAGACCACACCATTTCACGGTGCGTGCGTGCATGTGTGCGCGCGAAGGGATGTGAGGTCAGGAAAGAAAGAATTTCTGGAAAGATAGGAGCTCTTATCCCCCCCTTTTTTTAATGCTTATTTTATTGATTATAGAGAGAGAGAGGAAGAGAGAGACAGGGACATCGCTCTGTTCCTGTATGTGCCCTGACCAGGAATCAAACTAGCAACCTCTGGTTGGTCGATGCTCTAACCAACTGAGCTATTTGGCCAGGGCTTAGCTATTACCCTTGAAAATCAAGATGTGCAAAGGAAAAGGAGCCGTGGGTGGTAGAAAGTCTAGCTCAGGATGAAAATTGTGCCTCCTGGGTTTGCTACTTGCCTTCACTTCCTTACCTACTCCGGCCCCCATACACATGAAGTCATCATTAATCATCTGTGGGACTCGCCTCCCTCCAACCCCGGCCTCCCCCAACACACAGAGCTCAGGGCCTGCCTGGAGTTCATGTTAGCTCCCACCAGCCAGCAGGGGGTGGCATGCCAGATGTGGCTATTTGCTCTCCCTCACCCGGCTGGACTGCGGTCCTAATGGCTGTTGTTTATTGTGTACTTTGGTTCCTTCCGTAGTTACCACTGTGCTCACCATTTTATGATTTTCAAACATTTATTTTCAACAAATGTGTGTTAACTCCTAACTCGATGGGAACTGTACGTGGGGGAGGGAAAAACTCCCGATTTGGTGTTCAAACATCTGGGTTCTACTTTTGATTCTGAGCCATGGAAGTTGATGGAAATTAAAACTCTGCTACCCTGAAACTGCTTTTTGGGATATTACTTTTAGCTATTTATTAAGAAACAAAAGACAGGCCCTGGCCGGTTGGCTCAGTGGTAGAGCGTCGGCCTAGCGTGCAGGAGTCCCGGGTTCGATTCCCAGCCAGGGCACACAGGAGAAGCGCCCATCTGCTTCTCCACCCCTCCCCCTCTCCTTCCTCTCTGTCTCTCTCTTCCCCTCCCGCAGCGAGGCTCCATTGGAGCAAAGATGGCCCGGGCGCTGGGGATGGCTCCTTGGCCTCTGCCCCAGGCACTGGAGTGGCTGTGGTCGCGGCAGAGTGATGCCCCGGAGGGGCAGAGCATCGTCCCTTGGTGGGCAGAGTTTCGCCCCCTGGTGGACGTGCCGGGTGGATCCCGGTCGGGCGCATGCGGGAGTCTGTCTGACTGTCTCTCCCCGTTTCCAGCTTTGGAAAAAAATAAAATAAAAAAATAAAAATAAATAAAAAATAGACCTGCGGTGGCGCGGTGGATAAAGCGTCGACCTGGAAATGCTGAGGTCGCCGGTTCAAAACCCTGGGCTTGCCTGGTCAAGGCACATATGGGAGTTGATGCTTCCTGCTCCTCCCCCCCTTCTCTCTCTGTCTCTCTCCTCTCTCTCTCCCTCTCTCTCTCCTTTCTAAAATGAATAAAAAAAAATAAAATAAAATAAAAATAAAGAAATAAAAATAAAAGAATTCCTATACTTGGACTCACCCTAAAGTCATGAGAGTGACTATACCTCTAGACAAGGGAATCACGAGCCCCTCCTTACTCACCCCAACTGGCATGTGATTTGGTCTATAAAATCAGCCACAGAATTGTAGGGACTTTCTATGTGATTTGGGATTGTGCCCTGTGTAGCTAGCTGGCTAATTAATAAACTCAAAACTTTTTCTGTATCTTGCCTTGGTATCTCTATGTAACCCGTGGGTTAAAGTACACTACTTTATAACACTTCAAGAAGGAGATCTTAGGATAGATGATGCCTTAGCCTAATTTGAAATTAGTATGGTAAACAAGAGGTCCTCAGTTAAGGTGCCTGTGAGCTAGATACCCCATGTCCCATTGTTTCTGGATTGTCTAACAAGAACAATTTGCCTGCCATCTATGTTCCTCTCTTCCTCAATGTCAAGTGTTGGGCAGATAAAATATATTATGCGCACTCTGTTAAAGATGGCACTGCCCACATGGAAGCCTGTCGCCCAGGTGATATTAATGTGTGTTGGGGGCGGGCTGTGGGCAGGCAGGATCCTTGTAGCCTGGGGCTTGGTTTTGGGATTAAGCCTTTCCCATCCTTTTTTGATGTGGGGTGGTGCAATCCCATCATCCCCAGATAAGTGACTTTGTATTAGAGACTTCCCTATTTTATATATTAGATTAAAGGTTTTGATTTCTACACTATAAAATGGGGGCAGACGAGAACTTGCTCTCTTGGTTCCTGAGATTAGCATTAGAGAGCAGAGAACAGAAAAAGGAAGGAGATGGGAAACAGAGGTGAATAAGGCTGGTGAGCTAGAAACCTTTGATTCTAGGAAACTCGGATAAGTCAGTAGCTTTGTGAGCACTGAATGTGAGTGGGTTTTGGAGCCCCGTGTGTGTTTTTACTTGCCCGCCAGATGCAAGCTAGGATTAAAGATGATGGCCCATCAGTTCTTGGCTGCGTCGTTTCTTTACCGACTGTCCGAATCCAATGCGAACCTGCATGAGCCAGGTGGCTGTGATGGTAGCCCTTTTGTAAAAAAGCCACGGCCACCATCACAGCCGCCTGGCCTATGCAGGTTCTCATTAGATTCAGACAGACAGTAATGAAACAATGGAGCCAAGAACTAGTGGGACATTACCTTTAATCCTAGCTTGCACCCAGTGGGCAAGTAAAAACACACACTGGGCTCCAAAACCCACTCATTCAGTGCTCTCAAAGCTACTGACTTATCTGAGTTTCCTAGAATCAAAGGTTTCTAGCTTACCAGCCTTATTCACCTCTGTTCCCCATTTCCTTTTTTCTGCACAAACTGGCTTCTCCTTCAGCACTCCACCATCTTGGCTGCCCCTCCTCTCCTCCATGTGGCCTTTCTCTGCTCTCCTCTCTAATGCTAATCTCAGAAACCGTGAGAGAGCAAGCCCCAGGTCTGCCCCACTTTATAGTATAGAAATCCAAACTTTTAATCTAATATATAAACAAGGAAGTCTCTGATACAAAGTCACTTATCTGAGGCATAATGGGATGCCTCCTGAGAGTGCACCACCCCACATCATGCAATCAGTCAAGGGTGTGGGGAAAAGCTTAGGCTTAAAACTAAGCCTTAGGCTATAATGACCCGGCCTGCTTACAGCCTGTCCCCCACACCCAATACGAACTATAAGCAAGCAAACATATATATCATAGTTACAAACTTATTTGAGCAACACTCTGTCAATCGCTGATTCTCACTTCTAAAATCTAATACTTCATTCCATCTCCCTTTGTCCAAAATGTCTTATAACCCACAGCTGCCTCACTGTCCTCGGATTTTCATGCCTATGTGGATTCCCCATGAGCATGTATTGAAACTTTGATTTTTCTCCTGCTAATGTCTCTGTTAACTTAATTAGCCCAGCAAGAACATATAAAGTGGGAGGGAAAGTATTACCTTTTGTAGCCCTCACACTATTAACTGATCTGACCTTTAAAATCTCAGTTCTGAAGCAAAGTTGTGTGCTATACAGAGAAGGATTTCACCCTAAATGATTATTTATTTTTTAGGGTGGTGTAAAGCCAGCAGCCATGGCCAGAGCCACTATCACAGCAGCCGCCTGGCCCTTGCAGGTTCGCATTGGATTCGGACAGTCGGTAAAGAAACAACGGAGCCACAAACTGGTGGGCCATAGTCTTTAATCCTAGCTTGCACCCGGCGGGCAAGTAAAAACACACACTGGGCTCCAAAACCCAGTCACATTCAGTGCTCACAAAGCCACTGACTTATCTGAGTTTCCTAGAATCAAAGGTTTCTAGCTCACCAGCCTTCTTCTCCTCAGTTCCCCATCTCCTTCCTTATTCCAAATACAAACTGCACTAACTGGCATCTCAGCACTCCGCCATCTTGGCTGCTTCTCCTGGCCTCCTCCATGTGGCCTCCTTCCGCTGCTGGCTCTACTCTCTCCGCTCTCTCATGCTAACCTCAGGAACCAAGAGCAAGTTCCCGTTCTACCCCTATTTTATAGTGTAGCTTCACAACCTCTAATCCAATATACAAAATAGGGAAGTCTCTAATACAAAGTCACTTCTCTGAGGCATGATTGGATTGTACCACCCCACATCAAAAAGGGTGGGAAAGGCTTAATCCCAAAACCAAGCCCCAGGCTACAATGATTCTCAACACACATTAATATCACCTGGGTGAAGGCCTCCTCATGGGCAGCGTAATCTTTAACAAAGTGAGCATAATACATTTTATCTTCCCAACAGGTGGTAATTAAATAACCACTCACTCAGCCATGTAAAAATCGAGTCATTCAAAGGTTGCACAGGATGTCTAGGCAGAAGGGCTGGGTGGGCGACAGGTGACTTTCACAGACAAATCCCAACCCTCACCTCCCAGAGCATGAAGTGTGACAGATGTTCCCTCCGAGTGCTGCCGGTAGGTGGGGGCTTCATGCAGGCACCGCAAGTCCATCAGCTGCTGCACCAACCCAGAAGCCCCCACCAGAGTAATGGCCATTCTTTCCTCTAAATTACTCTGGAGACTCTGGCTTCAGTTCTGCCCTCACCCGCCCATTCATCTCCAAAAACTGCAGTGCAGGCCAGAAAAAGAGCCGCGCCTTGGGGGAGGAGTGTTGCTGGAGGGCTCGGCTTGGGGCTAAGGCTAGGCTGCCCCCGCCAAGGGCGCGGCTTCTGCCCAGTACCGGCTCGCTCTCCTGTCAGGACAATCCAGAGGCCAAAGCCTTCCCCTTCAGAGAAGTGCATCCAGTCTTTCCTGTACCACTGGTAGAAAGGCAAATATGACCAGCAGCACTGCTTGTAACAGCTCCAAGTAGGCGGCAACCTAAATGTCTTGCTGTAAGAAGCTAGGTGATATAGAATAGTGACAACCAGATGGCGCATACTATTCAGTCAGTAGGAAGAACCAAGTTGATCCAGCTCTGCTTGCATGGAAGACCCTCCACGATACAGAGTAAAGGAGCACATTACAGAAAAATACTGCAAGGCTGCCTTGTAAATAATATATCTGTGTGAAAACGTGCCAGCGCGTGCGTGCATGCGCGCGCGCGCGCACACACACACACACACACACACACACACACACAGAATGTGTTGCAGAGAAAAAGATCTAGAAGGGCATGCTTGAAAACTGGGTTGGAGGACTGAAGAGTGAATCTCAGCTTAAAAAATAATATTTTTTGTTTGTTTTTTTTTTCTGAAGCTGGAAACGGGGATAGACAGTCAGACAGACTCCGGCATGCGCCTGACCGGGATCCACCCGGCACGCCCACTAGGGGGCGAAACTCTGCCCACCAGGGGGTGATGTTCTGCCCCTCCCGGGCATCTTTGCTCTGTTGCGACCAGAGCCACTCTAGCGCCTGGGGCAGAGGCCAAGGAGCCATCCCCAGCGCCCTGGCCATCTTTGCTCCAATGGAGCCTTGCTGCGGGAGGGGAAGAGAGAGACAGAGAGGAAGGAGAGGGGGAGGGGTGGAGAAGCAGATGGGCGCTTCTCCTGTGTGCCCTGGCCGGGAATCGAACCCGGGACTTCTGCATGCCAGGCCGACACTCTACCATTGAGCCAACCGGCCAGGGCCAAAAAAATAATATTTTATCATAGGATACAATGTCCTCTTCCCAGGAGCCCATTCAGGATACCACATTACATTTAGTTTTCTTATCTTCCTAGGCTTCTCTTGGCTGAAGTTTTTGATGAAGATTTCCAAGGTTTTCGATGACTTCCAAGGTTTTAAGTAGTGATTGGGTATTTGTAGAATATTCCTCAACTGGGAATTGGCTCATGTTTTTCTCATGATTAGACTGGGATTATGTTTTTTTGGGAGGAAGAATGTTAGTAGACAAACAAGGGCCCAGAGTGGGTCTGTCTAGGGCAGGCCAGTAAGTAGTGTGTAGGTTCACAACATGAGTCCGGGTGATTTTGAGAGTATGTTTACTAAAGCTAGGGACAGTGAGACAAGGAAGGGTCTAGGACAGAAGAAGCAACGGAAGAGAGACTAGGCTGGACTGCTTTGGTTCTCTAGAAACGTTATGAAAAAGAAGTGAGCCAAGACGGGCTGCTGTCAGCCCACTGGAGTCAGAGAAAAGGGATCTTGGGGACAGGCTTAAGGTGTTAGCCTGGGACAAGCCAGGTTGCAAGTCTCATGGGGTCCCCAAGAGTTCAGGAGATACACGCCTGTGAGGGAAGAAGAGGGCAAAGGGAAGGGCCTGGGCGTGGTCTCCTGAGGGAAAGGTGGCACTGGGTTCTTTGTCTTGATGCTTTTATTTTTTTTATTTTTATTTTTTTATTTATTCATTTTAGAGAAGAGAGGGAGAGACAGAGAGAGAGAAGAGGGGAGGAGCTGGAAGCATCATCTCCCATATGTGCCTTGACCAGGCAAGCCCAGGGTTTCAAACTGGCGACCTCAGCATTTCCAGGTCGATGCTTTATCTACTGCGCCACCACAGGTCAGGCTGTCTTGATGCTTTTAAAGGCTGGGGGTTTAGGAGTGGTCTTAGGGAAGGATTGCAACAGAATATTCACTAGTTTCCACTTGTACCCTTTCAAGGTCGTGGTCTCCACTGATTGGCCAGTGTCAGGGCAGGGGGCCTGTAAAGCCAGAAGCCAAGGCCACTATCAAAGCAGCCCGGCTCATGCAGGTTCGCATTGGATTTGGACAGTCGGTAAAGAAACAACGGAGCCAAAAACTGATAGGCCATTTTCTTTAATTCTAGCTTGCACCCGGCAGGCAAGTAAAAATATACACTGGGCTCCAAAACCCACTCACATTCAGTGCTCACAAAGCCACTGATTTATCCGAGTTTCCTAGAATCAAAGGTTTCTAGCTCACCAGACTTATTCACCTCTGTTCCCCATCTCCTTCCTTCTCCAGCGTCAAACTGCACAAACTGGCCTCTCACTCAACACTCCGCCATCTTGGCTGCTTCTCCTGGCCTACTCCACGTGGCCTCCTTCTGCTCTCTGCTCTGCTCTCTCCTCTAATGATAATCTCGGGAACCAAGAGAGCAAGCTCCAGCTCCGTCCCCATTTTATAGTGTAGAAATCCAAACCCTTAATCCAATATACAAAATAGGAAAGTCTCTAATACAAAGTCACCCTCTGAGGCATGATAGGATTGTACCAACCCACATCAAAAATGGGTGGGAAAGGCTTAATCCCAAAACCAAGCCCCAGGCTACAAGGATTCTCAACACACATTAATATCACCTGGGCAACGGCCTCCACGTGGGCAGCGCCACTTTAACAAAGTGAGCATAATACATTTTATCTGCCCAACAGGGCCGTTAGCCATTGCAGCTGGTCCTGGCCTCATATGCCTGGTTTAGCTGCTTTTCAGGGCTTGGAGCTAAAATACAACTGAGGCCTAGATAGTATCTCTAGGGAGGAAAGGTCAGGAAGATCTGAAATGCATGACAAGGAGTATGCCAGGCAGCAAAGACCGCCCTGGGGGTGAGGTCCAGGACCAGTTTCGCCTGTTGTTACACATGCAGGGCTTTCTGCATCTGGCTGTAAATTGCCTGGCCAGTTTACCTAGCCATCTCTCTCATTTCTCTACTTCATTTCCAAGGAATTTTCCCAGCTTCTTACTATCCTCCCTCAAGACCACATTGGTACATACTATCCACTTTCTTTTTGCGTTAAAAATCATAATTTTACCCTGACCAGGCAGTGGCACAGTGGATAGAGCATCAGACTGGGATGCTGAAGACCAAGGTTCAAATTCCAAGGTTAATGGTTTGAGTTCAGGTTCATCCAGCTTGAGGGTGAGTCGCTGGCTTAAGAGCGGGATCATAGACATGACCCCATGGTTGCTGGCTTGAGCCCAAAGGTCACTGGCACGAAGCCAAAGTTGCTGGCTTGAGCAAAGGCACACTGGTTCAGCTGGAGCCCCCCCCCCCCCCCAATGAAGGCACATCTGAGAAAGCAATCAATGAACAACTAAAGTGCTGCAACTATGGGTTGATGCTTCTCATCTCTCTCCCTTCCTGGCTGTCTCTTTGTCCTTGTATGTTCCTCCTTCGCTCCCTCTCTCTCACTCTTAGAGAAAAGCATAATTTTATTCCATTTTTTGAGACAGAGACAGAGAGAGTGACAGATAGGGACAGACAGACAGTGTGATAAGGTGCCAAAAAAACTGTAAAACTAAGTATTGGCAATGCCATTTTAGAGAGGAAAAGTCAGGTTTCTTGCCCCCTCCTTTCTGTGGAGAATGGAGGGAGAAGAATGCAGGAACTTCCCGGCTTACAAGGACAACTGGGTCACCTAGTCATAGTTTAACTATAGTTTTCTGGAAGGATAAAACTTATCTGAAAACTCCCTCTCCCCCTTCCTTAAGATCCTTTAGAAGACAGTGTATACATACCTTAATTAAGAATTCCTATACTCTGACTCACCCTCCCCTCCTGGAGTCTTGAGAGTGACGTATACTTCTATACCTCTAGACCAGGGGCTGGGAACCTATGGCTCGCGAGCCAGACATGGCGCTTTTTCTTTTTTTAGATTTTATTTATTCATTTTAGAGAGAGAGAGAGAGAGGGAGAGAGAGAAACAGAGAGAGAGAAGGGAGGGAGGAGCAGAAAGCATCAACTCCCATATGTGCCTTGACCAAGAAAGCCCGGGGTTTCGAACCGGCGACCTCAGTGTTCCAGGTCGATGCTTTTACCCACTGCGCCACCGCAGGTCAGGCAAGACGTGGCTCTTTTGATGGCTGCATCTGGCTTGCAGACAAATCTTTAATTAAAAAAATAATAACGTTAAAAATATAAAACAGGCCTGACCTGTGGTGGCGCAGTGGATAAAGCGTCGACCTGGAAATGCTGAGGTCGCCGGTTTGAAACCCTGGGCTTTCCTGGTCAAGGCACATATGGGAGTTGATGCTTCCAGCTCCTCCCCCCTTCTCTCTCTCTGTTTCTCTCTCTCCCTCTCTCTCTCCTCTCTAAAAATGAATAAATAAAATTTAAAAAATATATAAAACATTCTCATGTATTACAATCCATTCATTTCCTACCGCTCATGTTCGTGGTTGCGGGTGGCTGGAGCCAATCACAGCTGTCCTTGGGACAACACCAAATTTTTATTGGATAATGCGTAATGTACACGGGTTGTTGTTTGGCTCTCATGGAATTACATTTTAAAATATGTGGCGTTCATGGCTCTCTCAGCCAAAAAGTTTCCCGACCCCTGCTCTAGACAAAGGGATTAGGAGCCCATGCTCTTTGCTTGAAAAACCTACATTCTGTAACATTTTATATGCTTTCTAATAATCATCCCTCTTGAAATTCTTTATATGTATAAAACTTATAGGGACTAGCTTATTAGGTTTCCTAATAAGCTAGCCTCAACACTTTTAGCAAAGGTATTTCCATTTAGCCTCTCTCCTTATCCTAAGCTAACCATTCCGTTGTGGTGACAGGGATGGGGGGTAGACAGAGGATTTGGGAATGTCTTTACTGTTATCTCGTGGTGTAGGAATGCTTTTTCCTTTTTTTTTTTTAAAGACTTTATTCATTTTAGACAGGAGAGAGAGAGAGAGAGAGAGAGAGAGAGAGAGTGAGAGAGAGAGAAGGGAGGAGCAGGAAGCATCAACTCCCATTTGTGCCTTGGCCAGGCAAGCCCAGGGTTTTGAACCGGGGACCTCAGCATTTCCAGGTCGACGCTTTATCCACTGCGCCACCACAGGTCAGGCGCTTTTTCCTTTTAATAGATCCAATAGGTAGATGTTGTAAGCTTGTTAGTAGTTAACTATTGTACCATGCTCCCTCCTTACCCACCCCAACCAGTACTTGATTTTGTATAAAAGAAGGTCTAGAACAGTAAGAGGGCCTACATGATTTGGGATCGTGTCCTGTGTAGTTAGCTGGCTATTTCGGCTAATTAATAAATTTCTCAAAAATTCATTTGGACTTGGTGTCTCTATGTAACCCATGGATTAAGGTACAGTACTTCACAACAACAGGAAGGGAGAGAGATGAGAAGCATCAAGTCTTCATTGCAGCACCTTAGTTATTCATTGATTGCTTTCTCATATGTGCCTTGATGGGAAGGGAGGGGCCTCAAGCCAGCGACCTTGTGCTTCAAGCCAGTGACCTTTGGGCTCAAGCCAGTGACCATGGGGTCATGTCTATGATCCCTCGCACAAGCCAGCAATCCTGCACTCAAGTTGGTGAGCCTGCACTCAAGCCTGCAACCTCAGTGTTCTGAACCTGGGTCCTCCACGTCCCCACTGATGCTCCATCCACTGCATCATCACCTGGTCAGGCTTTATTTTCATAATGAATTTCTATAGCGGTTTTCAACCTTTTTACACTTGGGAATCAGTGAAAATAGCATAATTGTTTTTGGGACTGCTAAGGCAGAAATCACCCTGAATATAAGCAAATTCAACTAAGATTGTGGTAAGATACCAGAGAACTGTAAAACTTAGTATTGGCAATGCCTTTTTTTTTTTTTTTTTTCTTACAGAGTGTTTATAAAGCCAGTAGCCACGGCCACCATCACATCCGCCTGGCCCACGCAGGTTCGCACTGGATCCAGGCAGACAGTAATGAAACAACGGAACCAAGAACTGGTGGGCCATTAGCTTTAATCCTAGCTTGCACCTGGCCGGTAAGAAATACAGTGGGAAAACACTTCCCTTCCCATTCAGGGCTCCCAAAGCCACTGACTTATCCGAGTTTCCTAGAATCAAAGGTTTCTAGCTCACCAGCCTTATTCACCTCTGTTCCCCATCTCCTTTTTTCTGCACAAACTGGCTTCTCCTTCAGCACTCCGCCATCTTGGCTGCTTCTCCTCTCCTCCACGTGGCCTTTTTCTTCTCTCCTCTCTAATGCTAATCTCAGGAACTGAGAGAGAGCAAGCTCCCGGTCTGCCCTATTTTATAGTGTAGAAATCAAAACCTTTAATCCAATATACAAACAAGGAAGTCTCTGATAAAGTCACTTAGGGTGGGAAAGGCTTAAAACTAAGCCTTAACAACACTGCCTGCTTACAGCCTGTCCCCCACACCCAATGCAAACTATAAGTGAGCAAACCTATATATCATATTTATAAACTTATTTGACTAATGGACCTTATTAATGTAGAAAGTTGTCACCTTTAAGAGCGTCACTAACAGCCTGACCAGTTGGTGGTGCAATAGACAGAGCGTTGGACTGGGACTCGGAGGGCCACTTTGGAAACCCCCGAGTTTGCCCGGCTTGAGCGTGGGATCATAGACAGGACCCCATGATCTTGAGCCCAAGGTCGCTGGCTTGAGCAAGGGGTCACTGGTCTGCTGTAGCCCCCTGGTCAAAACACATAAGAGAAAGCAATCACTGAACAACTAAGGAGCCCAAAGAAGAATTGATGCTTCTCATCTCTCTCCCTTCTTGCCTGTCTGTCCTTATCTGTCCCTTCTCTGTCTCTCTTTCTGTCACACACACAAAAAAAGAGTCACTAACAATGGTACACTGGCCTGGAGGGGATTGGAGTCTCTCCTCCCCATGAGTGCGGGACGAAGGGGTTGGTGGTCTCCTGGCGGACCTCGACTCGCTGGGGCACTCCTTCTCCTCCCCCCACCCCCTTCAGGCCCCGGGAGCCGGAAGGCTAGGGGCTTCCCTCCTCCGGCTGCAGGAGGAAGCTCGCGGTTGGCTGGCCCACGGGAGCGGGGCAGAGCTCAGACCCCGCCCCTCGACAGGGCTCCGCCCCTGGAGAGAGGCGCTCCGCTCCTTGGCGCGAAACAGGCGCTTCCTCGCCGTTTTCCGCCCAGCTGGCTCCTCCCCCCGCCCCGCCCAGACGTTATCAGCAGGTCCCGAGAGCCCGGGAGGAGCAGGACAGAGCTCCATACCAACCCCAGGCGTCGAGCCGGGACGCCCGCGGAGAGATCTGCTTCTGTCTGCGTCCCCTTTCGCCCCTCGCGGCTCCTCCGGGGCCAGCGGACAGGTAAGTGAGGGTCCCCGGCCCGTCCTGCGTCTTCCGGGCTGCTCAGCATGGGGGTGGGGGTGTTGTCCGGCTGGTCCCGGACGGGCGTGCATCTGCCTGCTTCAGCTCGATAAGCTGCGGCCACTGCCGTCCCTGTAGACCCGCCATGGCCAGGGCCGTGTGACGACGCTGCGTGGCCGGGGTCGGCGGCTCCGCGAGCCTGGGCTGACTTGGGACGGGGTTGATCCTGTGACCAGAAGGCGACCGGCTGGTGTGGTGTGGGGTTGGCCGGTGGCCCCGACTCCTCAGACCAGCTGAGTCCTCGAGTATGCGCGCCTTTCCGGGAAGGGCTTGTCCTAAGGAGAGCTGGTAGCGGCGGCTGCCTTCGGGGACTCTTCCGGAACTGCGGAGACGCAAATCCTGGGAGCTGCTACTGTTGGGGTTTATTTGTAAGGCACTTTATTTGGAATAATGCTGGGTTCATCCCGCGCCGTGTTCACCTGTGTTTACCTTCTCAGCTTTTCCACCTTCTCCAACCTTGGCGACAGTCTCAGGGAGGATTCTTGGACTTTTATGTCCCTTAAGCCCTCAACTCAGCCCCTAGAAAGTTTCTCTAGGTAGAACTAACTGTGTCTGTGTCTTAAAGGAGAGTTGTGAAGTTTCTCACCTAGAGACTTTGGAGGGCGAAAGTTAAACTAGCCAGTGCGAGCCCAAGCAGGGAACAGTCCGCCTGTTACATTTCTGTTCCTGCCCCTCTAATCAGGGACCTTTTTGTGGAGATGGATGTTCTAGCACAGACCCTGGGTATATAGGTAGCGGGTCACTCTGCTCTCTCTCCAGGCCCTTCACTTTGTTCCCTGCTGCCCTGAACTCTGTCTGGAGTGTCATTGTGGGGGGTGAGCCTCTGCCTTGCCCACAAATAGGAAAAAGAGCTTGCAGGGCAGGACCAGGCTGAGTCCAGGAGCTGGACAGGCAGGTCTGTTACCTTGCTTGCCTCTAACTGACTTTCATTCCTTCCTTGTCTCAGTCATCTGTTGGGAATTTCAGGAGGATTAGCAGCACTTTCTGTACTGCAAGGTGTTCCCTTATAAAGAGTGAAGAGTGACTAGGTGAGATGCCACTGCATCCGCCCCTAGTCTTGTCTGTTACTAGTCTTCATGCCTTGGTTTTCTCATCTTTAAAATGGGGGTGATAGCAATGCCTACCACACAGGGCGATTGTGAGGATTAAATAAATTAATATATTTAACAACCTTATAGCCCAGGCACTGAGCAGAACAGGTGGTGACTGTTAAACCATACCTGTGTGTTCCAGGTAGATGTCACTCAGATTAGACATAAAGCTGACAGCAGGGCCTTGTGCGTAAGTAATCATCTGTAAGTGTCAGTGATAAAATTATAATGATGGCTATTCTTCCCTTCATTCAGCTGAAGGTCCAGCCAAGTTGAACTACTCCTCTGACCTGTCCCTCTGTCTTAGCTCATGCTGTTCCACCCTCCTGTAATCCGTAATGCCTTCCTTCCCTCATTTCTGCCCATTGTTCACCACCCTCCTGGGAGCCATTCAGGTGCCTGCTCCCAGCAGTAAGGGGACGGTATATGCTGTGAGCCCACAAAGCTGCCCTCCTCTACTTTTTTGGGACTGACCCACTTCACAGTACTGGCCTTTTGTAGTATCTGTATGGCCACGTGTCTTATCTCTGCCTTGTCCTTGGTCTCTGGAGGATGAGCGCTGTTTCTTACTTATCTCTTAGTCTCTAGTCTCACAGCACCCAGGATGGGCTTTGCCTAATGTGGATGCCCAGTACATGTTAGCTGAGTGAAAGAGGCAGGCCAGGGAAGTTGTTAAAATACTAGACTTGGAGATGGAAATGAGTCCAGACTGAGTGGTGAGAATAGGAGCTGGCTGAGAGGCCAAGTAGGAAGTCTTTTGACTCCTTTATGTAGCCAGGGAGAGGGTGATAGGGCCCATCCTGAATTGCTGTTCCTCGAAGGCTAAGATTGATTAGTGATGCCTTCGTCATGTGATTTGGAGGAGGCCAGGTAGTTTGGGGTGAAGTAGTGAAAATTGTGCCAGAATAGGTTAGAGTGGGTTCTTCTTGAGAATTCACTGCAAAATGGAGAGAGAGGAACAAAAGCTGGTGTGGGCAGGAGATGAAGGTAGAAACGAAATCTGTTCTGTGTTCAGGGGTGCTTGGCTTTTCGTAGCTCTCCTTCCTTTCTCTTCCTTCTTTTTTAATTATTCTTTTTTTTTTTTTTTTTTAATTTATTTATTCATTTTTAGAGAGTTGAGGGAGAGACAGAGAGAGAGCCCATGCTCAAGCTGGCGACCTCGGGGTCTCGAACCTGGGTCCTTCCGCATCCCAGTCCGACGCTCTATCCACTGCGCCACCGCCTGGTCAGGCTCTTTATTTTTTTTTTTAAGATTTTATTTATTCATTATAGAGAGGAGAGAGAGAGAGAGAGAGAGAGAGAGAAGGGGGGAGGAGCAGGAAGCATCAACTCCCGTATGTGCCTTGACCAGGCAAGCCCAGGGTTTTGAACCGGCAACCTCAGTATTTCCAGGTTGATGCTTTATCCACTGCACCACCACAGGTCAGGCAGAACTTAATTGGGCAAGCCTGGGGTTTCCAACCAGTAACCTCAGCATTCCAAGCATTCCAGGTCAACGTTTTATCCACTGTGCCACCACAGGTTAGGCTACAATATCTCTTTTTATCAGGCTGTATTAAGATTTCCTCTGTGTGCCTGACCAGGCTGTGGCACACTGGATAGAGCATCAGCTTGGAATGCAGAAGACCCAGGTTCAAAACCCCAATGTTGCTAGCTTGAGCACAGGCTCATCCGGTTTTGAGTGTGGGCTCACCACCTTGAACACAGGTTGGCTGGCTTGAATATAGGGTCATAGACATGACCCCGTGGTCACTGGCTTGAGCAAGGGGTTAATGGTTTGGCTTGAGGTTCCTCCTTCCCCATCAAGTCACATATGAAAAAACAGTCAATGAACAACTACGGTGCCACAACAAAGAATTGATGCTTCTCATCTCTCTTCATTCCTGTCTGTCTGTCTCTCTCTCGTAAAAAAAAATTAAAAAAAAGATTTCCTTTGTAGCCAACTGCGTGATTGCTATTAAAAGGTTTCATGGCCTGACCAGGCGGTGGCACAGTGGATAGAACTTTGGACTGGGATGCGGAAGACCCAGGTTCGAGACCCCGAGATCGCCAGCTTGAGTGTGGGCTCATTGGTTTGAGCAAAGCTCACCAGCTTGGACCCAAGGTCGCTGACTTGAGCAAGGGGTTACTCAGTCTGCTGAAGGCCCACGGTCAAGGCACATATGAGAAAGCAGTCAATGAACAACTAAGGTGTTGCAATGAAAAACTGATGATTGATGCTTCTCATCTCTCTCCATTCCTGTCTGTCTGTCCCTATCTATCCCACTCTCTGTCTCTGTAAAAAAAAAAAAAAAAAGTTTCATGGACATGAAGGAGGAAGACTATGTATTCTCTGTGGGCCACAACTTTAAATTTATTTAACTTGAGCTTGCCCTCTATCCTTGCTTAGTTATTTGTCAGATTCTGAGAGGTGTATCAAAAAGTCTCACTATAATATTTTATTCTACGAACAACTGAAGTAAAAGCAACTACGAGTTGATGCTTGTCATCTCTACGCTCTCTCTTCTTTCCTCTCTCTCTCTAATCTCCCTTAAAAAAAGATTTTATTTATTGATTTTATTTATTCATTTTAGAGAGGAGAGGGAGAGACAGAGAGAGAGAGAGAGAGAGGAGAAACAGAGAGAGAGAAGGGGGGAGGAGCTGGATGCATCAACTCCTATATGTGCCTTGACCAGGCAAGCCCACGGTTTCGAACCGGCGACCTCAGCATTTCCAGGTCGACGCTTTATCCACTGCGCCACCACAGGTCAGGCTATTTATTGATTTTAGAGGAGTGTGTGTGTGTGTGTGTGTGAGTGAGTGAGAGAGAGAGAGAGAAAGGCAGGGAGGAGGAACAACTCATAGTTGCTTCTCGTATGTGCCTTGATCAGGCAAGCCCAGGGTTTCGAACCAGCAACCTTAGCATTCTAGGTCAACTCTTTATCCACTGTGCCACCACAGGCCAGGCTAGAATACATACATATATATATATATATATATATATATATATATATATATACACACTTTTTTTTTTTTTTTTGTATTTTTCTGAAGTTGGAAATGGGGAGGCAGTCAGACAGACTCCAGCATGCGCCCGACAGGGATCCACCCGGCATGCCCACCAGGGGGCAATGCTCTGCCCATCTGGGGTGTTGCTTTGTTGCAACCAGAGCCATTCTAGTGGCTGAGGCAGAGGCCATAGAGCCATCCTCAGCGCCTGGGCCAACCTTGCTCCAAAGGAGCCTCAGCTGAGGGAGGGGAAGAGAGAGACAGAGAGGAAGGAGAGGGGGAGGGGTGGAAAAGCAGATGGGCGCTTCTCCTGTGTGCCCTGGCCGGGAATCGAACCCGGGACTCCTGCACACCAGGCTGACGCTCTACCACTGAGCCAACAGGCCAGGGCCTAGAATACATATTTTTTTTTTTTTTTTTTTTTTTTAAACAAATCTTTTTTTTTTTTTTTTTTTAATTTTTATTTTATTTATTCATTTTAGAGAGGAGAGAGAGAGACAGGGGGGAGGAGCTGGAAGCATCAACTCCCATATGTGCCCTGACCAGGCAAGCCCAGGGTTTCAAACCGGCGACCTCAGCATTTCCAGGTCGACACTTTATCCACTGCGCCACCACAGGCCAGGTTAGAATACATATTTTTTAAGTCAGGCTCTACTTATATTTGTTCTAGCTTTATGAGGTTGGCCTTCATGTTTGATGTGTTCAAGTTTATCAAGCCTATCTTTGTGGATTGCACCCTGTGTCATTTGCTGCTTATTTAAGGCTGTTGGCCTTTGGCCATAAATTCCATATTATCTGTGTTTAGGAGACTATATCACCAAGGATCGGGAAGAATCGCTCCTTCTGTACAGCCCTAAAATGACTAAATGCACTTTATAAAACAGTGAGAGGCTCAGAAATGTACAGGCAGATGTCAGTCACAGGAGGGAGTGTGTGGGGGGTATCATTTATGCCCCTTTAGTTTCAGTGCAGGCTGTGGAGTAGGTGGTAATCAGGTCTCCCGCACCTACTTCTCAATGTTCCATTATCATGAGCTCCCCATCCTGGACTGTTCCAGTGGTTCCCCTGAAAACCAGGTTTTTAGGAGGGATGTATAAAATGAGATTTGCATGCAAACCCCAGGGTCAGGCCTGTGTATCTATCTCTTCTCCCCCTTTGTGGTGTCCACCTGCTTCCTTTAGGTTCAAGGATATGGTCCAATAGCTCTGATTGCAATTACATGTTTCCTTCCTCATACGCTGGACTTTCTCTGTTCCCCAAAGGATATTACAAAATAGTATAGAGAAAGGACTCAGGGCCAAATGGCAGATGTCAAGACTTGGGCCCCCAAGTCCTATGCTCTTTTCTGTGCTGTGTTTTACATCACATATACAGTTTAACAGACTGGAACGGCTAAGCCTTGTACCATGAAATCTTAGCAGGGGTCCCCAAAATTTTTACACAGAGGGCTAGTTCACTGTTCCTCAGACCGTTGGAGGGCCGCCACATACAGTGCTCCTCTCACTGACCACCAATGAAAGAGGTGCCCCTTCCGGAAGTGCGGTGGGGGGCTGGATAAATGGCCTCAGGAGGCTGCATGCGGCCCGCGGGCCGTAGTTTGGGGACACCTGTAAGTGAGTAGTTTTCTGAGTTCTGTTTTTCCACATGTGAAGGCAAATGGCTGAAAATTGGCAGGAACAACCCTCAGCCTGCTGAGGCAGGATTATTGAAAAGTCCTCAACATATTTTTAATGTTAATGTTTTCACTTTTAATTTTTCTCTTGTGTAATATATTTTTATCAGGCGCTTGCTTTTTAACCTTTCTTTCTCACTTAGAAAATGTTCCACTTGTAACCAGCCCACGAGTGGGGTGGGGGAGGGAGAAAGGATGGCAGAAGACCACGATGATTATGGCAGCAAACTGAATGGTGGCTGTGTGTCTGGGAGAGAATTCAGACTGTTCACATACCAGATATTCTTTTTTTTTTTTAATTTTTACTTACTGATTTTAGAGAGAGAAGAGAAACATCAGTCTGTTGTTCTACTTTGTGCATTCATTGGTTAATTCTTGGACGTGTCCGGATCAGGGATCGAACCTGCAACTTTGGCGAATGGGGACGATGCTCTAACCAGCTGAGCTTCTCAGCCAGGGCCCATCCGTTCTGGATAGTTTTGATTTTATTCCTTGCATCTTGTTTTCTGTTTATTATTTATTATACGTAGTTGGGTGTTACTTCTTTCCTGATTGCTGCTGTCTTGGCTAAGTTTCTCATCATTCCTCTTCCCCGCTGCCTACATTAGGATTCAGGTGTGGTCATGAATTAAGAGTGGAGCTTCTCTCTCTTCAGAAATTGGAGAGTTAGTAAGTGTCTGTTTCATGAGGATGTCCAGGCACCACAGTCCAGGTATAAAGTTGCTTCCAGCATTCCCTGAGGGTATGGTTTTTGGTTGTTAAAACTCAGGTTCCTGGACCCCAGCCCCAAAGGCTCTGATGTAGGAGGTCCATGGTGGGGCTGAAGAATTTTCATTTCTAGTAGGTACCCAGGTTGTGCAGATGCTGCCAGTCTGGGGGCCACACTTCGGGTTTCACTGTGCTTCCTCACCTGCGGTATTTCCTTTACCTGCCTGACCCCGGACAGCTAATGTTTACATCTCTGTGACAGGGCCCTGTCTGGTCAACAGGGAGACTTGGAAACAGTGCTCACTTCGGCAGCATGTATACTAAAATTGGAACGAAACATAGTCCTTATTTGGGGCTGTCATGTGCCAGGCTACAGTTAGTGTTCTGTTTTAGAACCACGGGGAGGACAGATGGTTTAAGGAGGACAACCAGAAGTTTCTGGAACACCACCCACTACTGTCCTTTTTTTTTTTTTTCAGAGACAAGGATAGACAGACAGGAACAGAGAGAGATGAGAAGCATCAATCATTAGTTTTTCGTTGCGATACCTTAGTTGTTCATTGATTGCTTTCTCATATGTACCTTGACTGTGGGCCTTCAGGAGACTGAGTAACCCCTTGCTCAAGCCAGCGACCTTGACTCTGCTCAAACCAGATGAGCCCGCAATCAAGCTGGCGACCTCGGGGTCTTGAACCTGGGTCCTCCGCATCCCAGTCAGATGCTCTATCCACTGCGCCACCACCTGGTCAGGCACTACTGTCCTTAATGTGAAGCTACTACTATGCTGGTCATTGTTGCCATTGGCTAAGCCATTATTCCTCAGGCTAGGAGGCAGGGGTTGTTGGTGTCTTGTGGCAGTGGGGTACCAGCTGCGGTGCACGGCATGGTGGCCTCTGACCCGGGGGGCTGATGGCGCAGCCGAGGAGCTGCTGCTGCTACTTGCTGATGTGCTGATTCCCCGCTGCTCAGGTCTGACAGCTGTACATCCTGCCACATGGAGCCACTTCCTGGTTTTCCAGGCCCCACAGGACGGGGTTGGGGTTCCAAGACCCAGCTTCAGGGTACAGAGTATCTTGCTGTGCTTCCTCCCCCCAAACGACTCTTTCCAGGAGACCTGGGGGACAGAGGCCATTTGAGCCCTGATCTGAGCTGGAGCTAATGGTCTGTGCAGCTCCTGGTACCCCAGTGAGATCAGAACAAGTGGCTGCCAACCCTGCTTTTTGCTGCTGATAACTGAGAGGGAGGTGAACCTGAGGAATAAGTGTCCCAGAGAGCCCCTGCAGGAGATGACACTTTCTGTGTGACTGTTCTGTGAGATTTCATCTGGGAGGCAGCAGAGTAATTTTCTTTCTTTTTTTTTTTGTATTTTTCTGAAGTTGGAAACAGAAAGGCAGTTAGACAGACTCCAGCATGCGCCCGACCAGGATCCACCCGGCACGCCCACCAGGGGGCGATGCTCTGCCCATCTGGGGTGTTGCTCTGTTGCAACCAGAGCCATTCCAGCGCCTGAGGCAGAGGCCACAGAGCCATCCTCAGCGACAGGGCCAACTTTGCTCCAATGGAGCCTCAGCTGAGGGAGGGGAAGAGAGAGACAGAGAGGAAGGAGGGTGGGGGGGGGGGAGAAGCAGATGGGCGCTTCTCCTGTGTGCCCTGGCCAGGAATCGAACCCGGGACTCCTGCACTCCAGGCCGACGCTCTACCGCTGAGCCAACCGGCCAGGGCCAGAGTAATTTTCTCATTCTGCCCTTCCCAGGGTAGCCTTCACATTTCCCATGGCCACTCTCCAGCAGGAAGGTAGAGTAAAACCCAAACTGTGCTGAGTGGAGGGGAGCAGTCTGGGCTGTAGTGCATCTGGCCGAAAGTGTAGAAACACGGTCCTAGCATTTGTCCCACCCTAGCCAGTCCTGAGGCCTTCGGCAGCCCCGTCCACTCTCTGGGCCTCAGCTCCCACCTCAGGAAAATGAGCTGGTTGAACCAAATGAATTCATGAAGGCCCCTTCCGGCTCCTGTGTTGTAAGATTCTTATGTGATCCAAATGCCACTGCACGGGAATTGACCTTTTATTTCTAAGAGGTTATTTTAGAACCTGCTTGCTCACAGTCAGCCCCTTGGTCGAGACTAGACACTGCCCCACCTCCTCTCTCTCAGCCTGTGTTACCCAGACTTCTCTGGACTGGGCAGCCCCAGGTCTGAGGCCCTGCCTGGCTAATGATTGACACAGGCTCCAGCTATTATTAATTCAGGGCATATGGGTGGTGGGGTGAATGTTTAAGAGCACCTTCTGTGGGCTTTTTGTTCAGTGCCTGGGAAATACGGTCAGGGTTGGTGGAGTGTGGCCCGAGGCTCTCTCTGGCTTGCTTCTGTGCTGTAATGGCATCCAAGACCCACCCCTCAGAGGTGAGATGGAGCCCAGTGAGGACAGGGCACTGGGGCTCAGCAGTGCCTGCAGGGATTAAGGCACTGCCCCCTTTGTAGCCCAGCTGGGGATGTTCATACACCCCTGAGGTCCTGCCTTTACATAGGAGGGAGAGAGGAATGTCCTAGATATGTCCTCTGCCCCCACAATTCCTGAAGCCTACGTACCAGAAACTCTGACCGAAGAGGCTGTTGGAACCGGTGCCACCCAGGTGTGAAAGAGATGAATCAGGGTCCACTAGTGTCTTGGTGTTAGCTCTCACTGAGCCCAGCCCTGTGTGGCCAATGGCAGGAGGAGGAGAGGTCTGTCCTACAGCCTGGACATGATCTCACTGGGAGGCCTAGGAGAAACTAATTCTAGCTCTGGCACTAGTTGGGTGTCTTGTCAACAATGATCTCGAGCACCGTGGTTGGGTAGCTCAGTTGGTTAGAGCATTGTCCCAATATCACTGTGGGAGGTTTGATCCCCAGTAAGGGCACATACAGGAATCAACCAATGAATGCATAAATAAGTGTGTTGGGCAGATAAAATGTATTATGCTCACTTTGTTAAAGATGACGCTGCCCACGTGGAGGCCGTTGCCCGGGTGATATTAATGTGTGTTGAGAATCCTTGTAGCCTGGGGCTTGGTTTTGGGATTAAGCCTTTCCCACCCTTTTTGATGTGGGGTGGTACAATCCAGTCATGCCTCAGAGAAGTGATTTTGTATTAGAGACTTCCCTATTTTGTATATTGGATTAAAGGTTTTGAATCTACACTATAAAATGGGGGCAGAACGGGAGCTTGTGCTCTTGGTTCCTGGGATGATTATCATTAGAAGAGAGAGCAGAGCAGAGAGCAGAAAGAGGCCATGTGGCCAGAAGAAGCAGCCAAGATGGCTGAGTGCTGAGTGAGATGCCAGTTTGTGTAGAGTTTGTATCTGGGATAAGGCAGGAGATGGGGAACTGAGGAGAATAAGGCTGGTGAGCTAGAAACCTTTGATTCTAGGAAACTCGGATAAGTCAGTAGCTTTGTGAGCACTGAATGTGAGTGGGTTTTGGAGCCCAGTGTGTGTTTTTACTTGCCCGCCGGGTGCAAGCTAGAATTAAAGACTATGGCCCACCAGTTTGTGGCTCCGTTGTTTCTTTGCCGACTGTCCGAATCCAATGCGAACCTGCTTGGGCTGGGCTGCTCTGATGGTAGCTTTGGCTTCTGGCTTTACAAAGTGGAACAACAAATTGGTGTTTCCCTCTCTCTCTCAAAAAAAAAAAAAAAAAGATCTCTTACCTTAGTTCTCTTTGTGGACGGGAAAAAAATTGTTTTTTTTAAATAAATCAAAATGTGGCCACAAAATGAGCCTGGCAGGCTCAGGGAGGGCCTGCATGGTGGCCTTTTGAACTCAGAGAACTGAGGTAAACACAGGGCAGTCCTTGCTAGGTGGAAGCAGTTTATGGTGGGTAGTCATGTCCTAAGGAAGAACTTTCTCTAAGCAAACAAAGGTCAGTGCTTGCTTTTACTCAAACTTATCTGCTGTCTTTTGCATCTATGATAAGGCACCTGATAACATGCCTTTGGAATGTAAGGGTTGTCTTCCTTCTCCATCAGGCTAGACATCCCACCAGAGAAGAAACCAATAGACTCCTCATTGCTATTCTTATGTGAACCATTGACTCTTAACTGTTCTGTTCTTGCCTAGGTAAACATTTCAACAACATAATACATTTTTACTTTCTACTCAATCCCGGAGATCCCCCCTCCACTTTCTCCTGCTTCCCTAATCCATTACCAATCAATTTCACATAACCCTCTTAAGTCCTCCCCTTTGATTCTGATGTATAAATAAGTGGTGAAACTGCCATTCTCCAGAGCATTTTCTCAGTTCCTTGAGACTTTGCTTTCAGGCAATTGCCCAGAGTTCGACTCAAATATACTCACAAAAAATTCTTACAGGTTTGGAAGTTGTTTTATATATGTTGACACCTTAGTGATAAACCTGTCTTGTAGGAACATTATGAAAATAATTGAGGGATGTAGAAGAAAGTAATATAGGGCCTGACCAGGCGGTAGTACAGTGGATAGAGCTTCGGACTGGGATGTGGAGGATCCAGGTTCGAAAGCCCGAGGTCGCCGCTTGAGCACAGGCTCATCCGGCTTGAGCAGGGGCTCACCAGCTTTAGCGCGGGGTCTCTGGCTTGAGCGTGGGATCATAGACATGACCCCATGGTCACTGGCTTAAGCGCAAAGTTTGCTGGCTTGAGCAGGGGGTCACTCGCTCTGCTGTAGCCCCCCCCCCCCCTGGTCAAGGCACATATGAGAAAGCAATCACTGAACAACTATGGAGCTGCAACAAAGAATTGATACTTTTCATCTTTCTCCCTTCCTGTCTGTTGGTCAAATAAGTTTTTAAATATGATATATGTTTACTTGCTTATAGTTTGCATTGGGTGTGGGGGACAGGCTGTAAGCCGGCAGGGTGGTTATAGCCTAAGGCAGAGGTTGGGAACCTATGGCTTGCAAGCCAGATGTGGCTTTTGATGGCTGCATCTGGCTCTCAGACAAATATTTAATAAAAAAATAATGTTAAAAATATAAAATATTCTCATGTATTACAATCCATTTATTTCCTACCGCTTGTGTTCATGCTTGCGGGTAGCTGGAGCCAATCACAGCTGTCCTGGGACAACACCAAATTTTTATTGGATAATGGTAATGTACATGGGTCGTTGTATGGCTGTCATGGAATTACATTTTTTTTTTTAACTTTTTTTTTTTTACAGAGACAGGGCTAGACAGGGACAGACAGAAACGGAGAGATGTGAAGCATCAATCATTAGTTTTTTGTTGCGCATTGTGATACTTTAGTTGTTCATTGATTGCTCTCCCATATGTGCCCTGACTGCGGGCCCTCAGCAGACCGAGCAACCCCCTGCTTGAGCCAGCGACCTTGGGTCCAAGCTGGTGATCCCTTGCTCAAACCAAATGAGTCTGCACTCAAGCTGGCGACCTCAGGGTCTCGAACCTGGGTCCTTGGCATCCCAGTCCGATGCTCCATCCACTGCGCCACTGGCTTGTCAGGCTCGGAATTACATTTTAAAATATGTTGCGTTTATGGCTCTCTCAACCAAAAAGGTTCCCGACCCCTGGCCTAAGGCTTAGTTTTAAGACAGCTTTTCCCCACACCCTAGACCAGGTGTCCCCAAACTAAGGCCTGGCCGCATGTGGACCCCTGAGGCCATTTATCCGGCCCCCGCCGCACTTCTGGAAGGGGCACCTCTTTCATTGAAGGTCAGTAAGAGGAGCACTGTATGTGGTGGCCCTCCAACGATCTGAGGGACAGTGAACTGGCCCCCTGTGAAAAGTTTGGGGACCCCTGCATGATGTGGGATGGTGCACTCTCATGAGGAATCCCATTATGCCTCAGATAAGTGACTTTGTATCAGAGACTTCCTTATTTGTATATTGGATTAGATACTTTTTTTTTTAGACACTTTTTTTTTTTTTTTACAGAGACAGAGTCACAGAGAGGGATAGACAGGGACAGACAGACAGGAATGGAGAGATGAGAAGCATCAGTCATTAGTTTTTTGTTGTGCATTGCGACACCTTAGTTGTTCATTGACTGCTTTCTCATATGTGCCTTGACTGCAGGCCTTCAGCAGACCGAATAACCCCTTGCTTGAGCCAGCGACCTTGGGTCCAAGCTGGTGAGCTTTTGCTCAAACCAGATGGGCCCCGCACTCAAGCTGGCAACCTCAGTGTCTTAAACTTGGGTCCTTCCGCATCCCAGTTTGACGCTGTATCCACTGCGCCACTGCCTGGTCAGGCTGTATATTGGATTAAAGGTTTTGATTTCTACACTATAAAATGGGGCAGGCTGGGAGCTTGCTCTCTCTCAGTTCCTGAGATTAACATTAGAGAGGAAAGCAGAGAAAGGCCACGTGGAGGAGAGGAGAGGCAGCCAAGATGGCGGGGTGCTGAAGGAGAAGCCAGTTAGTGCAGAGTTTGTGCAGAGAGAGGGAGATGGGAAACAGATGAATAAGGCTGGTGAGCTAGAAACCTTTTTTTTTTTCTTTTTGTATTCTTCTGAACCTGGAAACGAGGAGGCAGTCAGACAGACTCCCACGTGCGCCCGACCGGGATCCACCCGGCACGCCCACCAGGGGGCGATGCTCTGCCCATCCGGAGCGTCGCTGTGTCGCGACCAGAGCCAGTCTAGCGCCTGAGGCAGAGGCCATGGAGCCATCCCCAGCGCCCAGGCCATCTTTGCTCCAATGGAGCCTTGGCTGCGGGAGGGGAAGAGAGAGACAGAGAGGAAGGAGGGGGGAGAGGTGGAGAAGCAGATGGGCGCTTCTCCTGTATGCCCTGGCCGGGAATCGAACCCGGGACTTCTGCACGCCAGGCCGATGCTCTACCACTGAGCCAACTGGCCAGGGCCGAGCTAGAAACCTTTGATTCTAGGAAACTTGGATAAGTCAGTGGCTTGGGGAGCCCTGAATGGAAAGGGAAGTGTTTTCCCACTGTGTGTATTTCTTGCCCGCCGGGTGTAAGCTAGGATTAAAGCTAATGGCCCTGCAGTTATTGCTCCATTGTTTCATTACTGTCTGTCCAATCCAGTGCGAACCTGCATGGGCCAGGTGGCTGTGATGGTGGCTGTAGCTACTGGCTTTACAAATGCCTAAATCAGTGGAACAACAGATCCATGCTTCTTCCCCCGCCCCTTCTGCTCTCTCTAAATCAATAAAAAAAATTTTTAAAAAGAAGAAGAAGAGTGGCCCTCAGTACATGCTATTTGAAAGTTCCTGCTGCTTCTTGGCAAAGCAGAGGTGTCTCAGTCATTGGGAGATGGGAAAGGTACTCTCTCAAGTCTTCTAAGTTTGATGGGGTTTTCCAAAGCTATTTGAACAGGCCCCAAGGTGTATCAGGACTTCTCTGCTAAAGTTCAGAAGACTCTCTGCTGCCTTTAGATCTTAAGTCTTACCCTTATCCTCCAACCCTCTTCCCCATTTCATTGTGAGAGAGGACCTGTGACAGACTTTGACATGGAGGTGAGAGATGGCTCGTGCATCTTAACTGGCAGGGCCCAGGATGACATTTATTGCTGTGTGTAAAGCCAGTAGCCAGGGCCACCATCACAGCAGCCTGGCCCATTCAGGTTCGCATTGGATTCGGACAGACGGTAATGAAACAATGGAGCCACAAACTGGTGGGTCATTAGCTTTAATCCTAGCTTGCACCCGGTTAGCAAGTAAAAACACACACTGGGCTCCAAAACCCACTCATTCAGTGCTCACAAAGCTACTGACTTATCCGAGTATCCTAGAATCAAAGGTTTCTAGCTCACTAGCCTCATTCTCCTTTGTTCCCCATCTCCTCTTTATACAAACTCTGCACTAACTGGCTTCTCTTTCAGCACTCCGCCATCTTGGCTGCCTCTCCTTTCCTCCACGTGGCCTTTCTCTGCTCACCTGTCTAATGCCAATCTCAGGAACCAAGAGAGCAAGCTCCCAGTCTGCCCCACTTTATAGTGCAGAAATCAAAACCTTTAATCCAATATACAAAATAGGGAAGTCTCTAATACAGTCACTTTCTGAGGCATGATGGGATTGCACCACCCCACATCAAAAAGGGTGGGAAAGGCTTAGTTCTAAAACCAAGTCCCAGGCTACAAGGATCTTGCCTGCCCACAGTCCGCCCCCAACACACATTAATATCACCTGGGCAATGGGCCTCCACATGGGCAGCGCCATCTTTAACAAAGTGAGCATAATATATTTTATCTGCCCAACACTGATTACAAATTCAGATGCCTGCAGGCACCTCTGGTGGAAGGAGGCTGCTGCTACAGCCATAACATTGCCAGGTCTCCTGTTTTTCCATTAAAACAAAATTAAGTCAAAAGTTTCTTCTGCAGTGCCACCCTGCCCACAAAGAAATAAGTGTTTGTGAACCACAGAACCTTCACAGAGCCCCAGGTTCTGTGCAGCACAAGTTGACAACCTGGATTCCTTGCACGTGCACTCATTAATACCTGAGGAGGAGAGATGCTCAGAGCCTTGGGTTTGCCTGTCAGAGAGGAGGTTTTCTAGACACCACCCACTTCCTCCCAAAGATCGCATTTCCTTATTCTCCGCCTTATCTCCATTCTTTTGGGAATGGCTTTTAACAGGTCCTCAGTGGGTATTTCCTGTAACTGAGAGGGAGACCTGGAGTAGGCCAAGACTGTTTTTTCCTTCCTCTGTCCCCAGGGAGTCTCACCTAGAGATGGGATTACTGTGAAGCTCTTGAAAGTTAAACTTCAGCTTTAGACCCCACCCCCTCGCAGCACTTGTCTGTGGGCCTTACAAATGCTTTTGTACAATTCACCAAAAAGTGTCATTACATGTTCATTTGCTTAAAGGGGGCCCCTAAAATTGTAAAGGCTCCAGGTTCTGCATAACCTGGACCTCCCCTGTAAATGCTGGGTTTTGGGGCAGGAGGTGGGGTGTCCTTGGTCAGCCCTGTTGGGATCTTGCTGTTTCCTTGCCATGTCACTTCCTCCTCTGGTTGTCAGTTTCCCTGTTTGTGAAACGAGGGTGGAGGTGGAGTGGGTAGTAAATGAACTGAGTCATGTCTAGGGCTGAGCGACCTCTGGCATCCCATTTGCATGGTCCTAGCCCACTGGGTGTGATACGTGCTTGTGCAGGTTATACTGGGACCTTTTCCCTCCCTAGAGCATTTGCATTGCTTGCTGGGTGTGTCTGGCCTGGCCACAGGGAACCCATTCAGAGTCACCATGGTGACTCATGTTGACTGATACACTAGTGAGCAAAACTGTTTTAAGCTCTTTACTCCTAGACCTGCTGGAGAGGTGAGTTCCTTGGTCCACCTTTCTCTGTCGGGATGAGTTTTTTGTGGTCTTAGTGGTTTATTACTTCCCCCAGCCAGGAAAGCTTGCTGAGTGAGGGAGACTCATCATGCACAGATCTCTTACACAAAGAGAGCAGAGGCCTTTTCAAAGAGGATACCTACCTGTTGGGCAAATAAGTTTGTAAAATTTGTGTTATTTGATTTTGCTCACTTTTATTGTTAAAAAATGGCTGCTGCCCAGATATGTGATCTGTGAAACTGCTAATTACCTTCCTGCTTGGGAAGGGGCTTTGTTATGCTAATGTGTGCTGGAGGAGGGGTTTTCGGGCCAAAAAGTTTTAAGGAGAAAAAGGAAGCTATGTTTTGCAGAGTTTGTGCAGAGAAGGAGATGGGGAACCAGAGATGAGTTAGACTAGGGGGGCCTTTGATTCTGATAGATACGTGAATTCCAAACTGCCCTTTTGCTGTTCCGCTTGGCTGCCTGACCCCACCCTTAATTACTGAACAATCGCCCCTGGGACAAAGGAATTCCAGGAAGCTGGTCCATCACCCCTGGGAAGAGTATTCCAGAAAGCTGAACATACCAGCACACCCTTGCTCGAGGCTATCCCCAACCCTATAAAGTTTTCCCTCAGTCTGATTTTGGGGCCCTTCTTCCCTCAGAAGTGCCCCGGCAGGTCTTTCTCCTCTAATAAAGCCTGCACACCTGGAGTTCGAGTGCCGTCTCATTCTTACAGATTCTAGGAAAAACTGGAAAAGATTCTCCTCTGGTTGTGGAACCAGAGGACATGTGGGTGAGTTTTGGTGCCCTGTGTATTTTAACTCGCTGGCTAGTTGTGAGGCTAGAATAAAGGCATGGCCCACCAGTTTTTGGCTCCATTGTTTCTTTACCACCTGTATGGCCAGGGGCCGCCATCATGGCCATTCACATGCAGGTTCACATTAGATTCGAACAGACGATAATTGTTGGGCAGATAAAATGTATTATGCTCACTTTGTTAAAGATGACACTGCCCATGTGGAGGCCGTTGCCCAGGTGATATTAATGTGTGTTGGAGGCTGGCTGTGGGCAGGCAGGATCCTTGTAGCCTGGGGCTTGGTTTTAGGACTAAGCCTTTCCCACCCTTTTTGATGTGGGGTGGTGCAATCCCATCATGCCTCAGAAAGTGACTGTATTAGAGACTTCCCTATTTTGTATATTGGATTAAAGGTTTGGATTTCTACACTATAAAATGGGGGCAAAACGGGAGCTTGCTCTCTTGGTTCCTGAGATTAGCATTAGAGAGCAGAAAGCAGAGAAAGGCCACGTGGAAGAGGCCAGGAGAAGCAGCCAAGATGGTGGAGTGTTGAGTGAGAAGCCAGTTTGTGCAGAGTTTGTGCAGGGAGAAGGAAGGAGATGAGGAACAGAGGTGAATAAGTCTGGTGAGCTAAAAACCTTTGATTCTAGGAAACTTGGATAAGTCAGTAGCTTTGTGAGCACTGAATGTGAGTGGGTTTTGGAGCCCAGTGTGTGTTTTTACTTGCACCCGCTGGGTGCAAGCTAGGATTAAAGAAGATGGCTCATCAGTTTTTGGCTCCGTTGTTTCTTTACCAACTGTCCGAATCCAATGCGAACCTGCATGGGCCAGGCTGCTGTGATGGTGGCCCTGGCCGTAGCTATTGGCTACACAGTAATGAAACAATGGAGCCAAGAACTGATGGGCCATCCTTTATTCTAGACTCGTACTGGCCAACGAGTAAAAAAACAAACACAAGGGGCATGCATCAAAACCCACTCACAAAAAAACCCACTGTTGGTCAAATAAGTTTGTAAATATATATATATATGTTTGCTCGCTTGTGACTTATATTGGGTGTAGGGGACAGGCTATAAGCAGGCCAGGTCGTTGTAGCCTAAGGTTTGGTTTTGGGACTAAGCTTTTCCCCACACCCTTGACTGATTGTATGATCTGGGTGGTGCACTCTCATGAGGAATCCAATTATGCCTTGGATAAGTGACTTTGTATCGGAGACTTCCTTGTTTGTATATTGGATTAAGGGATTTTGGTTTTCTACACTATAAAGTGGGACAGACCAGGAGCTTGGACACACAGTTCCTGCTATCACAATTGCAGGGGCTTCCCTGATCCCATGCCCTTCATGGGAAGAGCTGGTTTTCTGCTTTTCCCTTGTCTTCTTTTGTGGTTTGCCTGTCTTGGTGAGACACCAATAAATAGGATGGCCCCCCCGTCCTCTGACTCCGCCATTTCTTTATCATCTGCCCGAATCCAATGGGAACCTGCATGTGAATGGCCACGATGGCAGCTCCTGGCCTTACAACTGGCGTAGTTTCCGGCAGGATTCAGAGATTGGTGTGGAGCCACCACCCTTGATGGGTGGGATAGAGTACTGGTTGCTGCTCTGGCTCCCCATGGCTGTCCTTTTAGGGGCCATGGGCTACATGTTTTTTACTCAAGAGGAAACTGCCCGAGGTCAAAAGCTTCAGTATGAATTGCAAATAGAACGGCAGAAAAGGCTGGAATTGGAGCGAGCACTGGAGAAGGAATTACGGGTTCGCGAGTTGCAGTTTACCCTGGAAGTTGAACGTGTTCACCGGCAGTTGTTGGAGAAACAACTGTGGATTCAAGAGCTCGAGTCTCAGCTTCTGGCCAAAAGCCAGCAGCCACAGGAGCCTAAACGGTCACCAAAGGAGCAGCAGCATCCGTGCCGGTGGATTGGCTTTGAGTCAGCGGGAGCAGGCGCTTGCGACTCCTCTTCTGAGGATGAGAAGGCTCAGGCTGAAGCTGCCATACGCACACTGAGAGCCCGACCAGTTGTCACCAAGAAGGTAAAAACCCAGGAACAAAGAGTCCCTCAGGGGCAGCCACAGCCTCCAGCCCAGGTAATGGAACACTCTGTGGTCCGGCCCTATACCCAGGCAGAGCTGATGGAGTTGGGGGCACAATTTAGGCAGAAACCTACTGAATCCCTGGTAGCCTGGTTACTACGATTATGGGATATAGGGGTGGATGGCATCATGCTCTCCGGAACAGAGATGGAGAAATTGGCCGCCATTACCACACACTCTTCCTTGAGGCAGCGTCTTCAGAACTGCCATGGCAACCCAGGAGACCATACCCTATTAGAATGGGTGATGGCTGCCATTCGTATGGTCTGGCAGAATGCTGGAGAACTGCCGGGGGCAATGAGTCGGTGGCAGTGCTACAGTGAGTTAGTAAAGGTCCTTCGAGAACTAGGTATGAAGAATGCTGTTTTCAACCCTGGGTCTCGTGGGCCAGACGAGGAAGTGTTTACGGCCAAAATGAGGGAATTTGTCCTTGCTAGCGCCCCGTCAGCCCTTTTTGGGTCACTTGTGGCTATCTTGGGCCCCTATGTGGGGCAGCCCATCAATGCAGTTACACAGATGGTAGCAGATTTGGGAGAGCTGGAGGCTGCTCGGGATCATAAAGCAGTGAGGGCTGCTGCCTATGTTTCCCCCCCAACTAACAAGGGAAACGGGCCTGTAAAGGTTACCCGAACGCAGATGTGGGTAGACTTGATTGCGGCTGGAGCAGATAAGGGGAAATTGGATGGCCAGTCTAATAAAATTCTTTTGGAGCTTTGGCGGCAGCTTAAACCAGAACAGAAGTTCCAGCCACTGAGACGAAAGGCCCAGCAGCTACCAATAAAACGTTTGGTGCGCGCACAGCTCGGTTACAAGATTATATGATAGAGATGGCCGAGGGAGAGGGGAACTCCCAAGACCCACTGTACCAGTTTGAATAGGAAAAAGGCCGAGGGACCCGTTTAACGGGGATGGGTGGGGACCGGAGGCCACATGTGGAACTGGCTATCCACTGGTCCCCTTCCAATGTACAACAGGTGTTGGCCTTGGTGGATACAGGTGCAGAATGTTCCCTTCTCTATGGAAACCCAGAGCGGTTTGCTGGGACCCCAGTGGCCATAGACGGTTATGGGGGCCAAACTGTTCAAGTGAAGCCAATAACTATTCCATTGGGGATAGGGAGACTGCCTCCTAAGCCATATAAGGTGTATGTATCTCCTATTCCTGAATATATTTTGGGGGTAGATGTCTTGCAAGGACTGTGGTTGGAAACTACAGCTGGGGAGTTCCGGCTTCGGATCAGGGTTGTGAAGGCAGTATTGCGGGGACATGCATCACATTCCCCTTTGCAATTACCCGTCCCTCGGCGTGTGACTAACACCAAGCAGTACCGCCTGCCAGGTGGTTATGAAGAAGTCACAGGGACAATCCTTGAACTAGAAAAGGTGGGGATCATCCGGCCAGCACACAGTCCTTACAACTCCCCAGTATGGCCTGTGCGCAAAGCAGATGGAACCTGGAGAATGACAGTAGATTACAGGGAACTTAATAAAGTTGTTCCCCCTTTGCATGCTGCTGTTCCCTCGATAGCTAACATGATGGATTGGCTAAGCCATGAGTTGGGGACATACCACTTTGTGGCAGACTTGGCCAATGCTTTTTTCTCTATTGATATAGCCGCAGAGAGTCAAGACCAATTTGCCTTCAGTTGGGAAGGGAGACAATGGACCTTTACAGTGTTACCCCAGGGCTATTTGCATAGCCCCACCTTGTGCCATGGGCTGGTGGCTGCTGACCTGGCTAAATGGAAACAGCCAGAGGTAGTCCGCATGTACCATTATATTGATGATATTATGCTAACTAGTGATTCTATTTCAGAATTGGAGCAAGCAGTCCCTACCCTGCTATCCCATTTGAAAGCATGTGGCTGGGCAGTTAACGAGAACAAATTACAAGGACCTGGGTTATCTGTTAAATTCTTGGGAGTTGTCTGGTCGGGTAAGACAAAAGTTATCCCTGACGCAGTTATAGATAAGATTCAAGCCTACCCCGTGCCCACTACGGTAAAACAGTTACAGGAATTCTTAGGTTTGTTGGGGTATTGGCGAGCATTTATACCGCATTTGGCGCAGTTACTACGCCCCTTGTACAACCTTATTCGAAAGGGGGTTCGCTGGGATTGGACTGAGCAGGTGCAAGGTTCATTTGCAGCTGCTAAGAGAGCTGTCAAGGTGGCACAGGCCTTGAATGTGTTTGATCCTGCCAGGCCCTGTGAGCTGGATGTTCATGTAACCTCGGAGGGGTTTGGATGGGGCTTGTGGCAGCGGACAGAGCGCCTACGGCAACCTATTGGATTTTGGTCCCAATTGTGGAAAGGTGCTGAAGTTCGTTACTCATTAGTAGAGAAGCAGCTGGCAGCTGTGTATGCTGCCCTCCTGGCAACTGAGAGTATTACAACCACAACACCAGTTACAGTCAAAACAACATACCCTATAGCTGGATGGGTGAGAGATTGGGCAACTAAACCACGTAGTGGTATGGCCCAAATGTCTACCCTGGCCAAGTGGGGTGCCTATCTGCAACAACGCTGTGCTCTTAGCACCAGCCCATTGAGGGCAGAACTGCAGGAAGTCTTGGGTCCAGTCACCTATGCGACCTTAGAGTCAGGTGCAACTGGGGCTCAGGAGGCAGAACCTGAGGTCAGTCCCTACCAGGAGGGGCGGGTGCCCATCCCCGAAGATGCCTGGTATACTGATGGTTCCAGCAGGGGCCAACCTGCCAAATGGACGGCTATCGCCTTCCATCCGGCCACTGAGACTATTTTGATGGACACGGGTACAGGCCAAAGCAACCGATGGGCAGAATTAAGAGCTGTTTGGCTAGTTGCCCATAATGAACCTTCACCTCTGGTGATCTGTACTGACAGTTGGGCTGTCTATCGTGGACTGACCCTTTGGATTGCTACTTAGCACATTAACCAGTGGATGGTAATGCACCGTCCATTATGGGGTCAGGCCATGTGGCAGGACTTATGGGAAATAGGACACCAGAAGCAGGTGACAGTATATCATGTCACAGGGCATGCCCCTCTAGCCCATCCTGGGAATGATGAGGCAGATACGTTGGCAAGGGTGTGATGGTTGGAGACTGCACCTGCAGGTGATGTAGCACAGTGGCTCCACCGGCGCCTGCTCCATGCAGGACAGAAAACTATGTGGGCTACGGTTAAGGCTTGGAACTTGCCTGTGTCCTATGCAGAGGTACTTGCAGCCTGTGAGCAATGTGCAATATGTTCCAAGGAACACCCTCGGAGACCACTGGTGTCACCTGGACAGATCCAGAGGGGTCATGTCCCACTGACACGATGGCAGATAGACATCATTGGACCCTTACCAAAGTCAGAAGGGTACCAGTATGCAGTCACTTGTGTAGATACTGCCACCGGGCTGCTTGCTGCTTACCCCGCTCGTAACCCTGACCAGAGGGCAGTCATACAGGCTCTGGACCGCCTGAGTGCTGCATACGGGTGACCGCTGGTCCTTGAAAGTGACAATGGTACCCACTTCACTGGTTCAACGGTGAGGCAATGGGCTCAAAAGCTGGGGGTGGACTGGAAGTACCATGTTCCCTACCACCCCCAGGCTGCTGGTATCATTGAGCGGTATAAAAGACTCTTAAAGCAGGGACTGCGACAGGAGGGGGGCACCGGCTCTCTTACTGGATGGACACGCCGCTTATGGACAGTACTTCGGATTTTGAATGAGCGACCTCGACGGGGAAGCCCAGCTCCAGTAGAGGCCCTCCTGCATCGGACAGCTGCCCCTATTCAGTTGCAGATACGCACCAAGGACATTTTACTCAAGCCAGGTTTCGGACAGCAGGGCAACGTGCTCTTGCCTGCTCCAACAGCCCTTCTTAAAGGACAACGGCTTCAATGAACTTGGCCCTGGACTGTACAGGCCCCCCATCTGAGATGGGTGGCCTTGTTGGCACCATGGGGAAAGGGGTTAGAGGTGGACCTCCAGTTAACTCCTTGGGCAACCAGCACCTGGCCACCTAAGGTAGAAGTGTATTATCCCTTGAGTGCTCAAGGGGACAGCATTTTGAAGGGCACCTTTGTAATTTCTTTATGGCCAATAATGAGTTCCCCTATTTTACTACACATAGAACCAGCAGATGCTGGTGTATTGGCCAATAAGGTTTGGTATGCCCGCTCAGGGCGGCCTCTGGTGCCAGCTACGGTGCTGTCTGCAGACAAAACTCTGGCCTGTATTCTGCCAGAGGGAAAAGATTTGCCTCTCTTGGTGCCACTGACAGCTCTCTCATTTCGCCCATAGTTTTTGATCTGTTAATCCTATTGCTGTAGTTGGTACTATTTCTGTTTATGCAATGTATCCTACTCCTTGCACAGTGACCATCATGGAAGATACCTGTGGTTTAGATTGTAAAGCGAGCAAAAGGGGTGGAATGTTGGTCAAATAAGTTTGTAAATATATATATATATATATGTTTGCTCGCTTGTGACTTATATTGGGTGTGGGGGACAGGCTATAAGCAGGCCAGGTCGTTGTAGCCTAAGGTTTGGTTTTGGGACTAAGCTTTTCCCCACACCCTTGACTGATTGTATGATCTGGGTGGTGCACTCTCATGAGGAATCCAATTATGCCTTGGATAAGTGACTTTGTATCAGAGACTTCCTTGTTTGTATATTGGATTAAGGGATTTTGGTTTTCTACACTATAAAGTGGGACAGACCAGGAGCTTGGACACACAGTTCCTGCTATCACAATTGCAGGGGCTTCCCTGATCCCTTGCCCTTCATGGGAAGAGCTGGTTTTCTGCTTTTCCCTTGTCTTCTTTTGTGGTTTGCCTGTCTTGGTGAGACACCAATAAATAGGATGGCCCCCCGTCCTCTGACTCTGCCATTTCTTTATCGTCTGCCCGAATCCAATGGGAACCTGCATGTGAATGGCCATGATGGCGGCTCCTGGCCTTACACCCACTCATGTTTTCTGTTCCATAACCAGAAGAATCTTTGGTTTTCCCTAGAATCAAAGGCTCCCACCTCACCAGTTCAGCAGAGTTTACAAAGCCCTTCACCTTTGTTCCCCTTCAGCTCCCTGCCATCTTGCTTGTTTCCTCTTTGCCACCACGTGGCCTCTCTCCCTGCAACAACGTGGCCTTTTCTCTCCCAAAATGGCCTCCTAGCTCCTCATTTTAAAACTTTTTGGCGGGGCCTGACTAGGCGGTGGCGCAGTAGATAGAGCATTGGACTGGGATGGACCCAGGATCGAGACCCCGAGGTCACCAGCTTGAGCGCGGGGTCATTTGGTTTGAGGTCACCAGCTTGGACCTAAGGTCATTGGCTCGAGCAAGGGGTTACTCTGTCTGCTGAAGGCCCGCAGTCGAGGCACATATGAGAAAACAATGAACAACAAAGGAACTGCAACAAAGAATTGATGTTTCTCATCTCCCTCCCTGTCTGTCTGTCCCTATCTGTCCCTCTCTCTGACTCTTGTCTCTGCCACAAGAAAACACTTTTCAGCGTGAAAACCCTCTGCCAGCACACATTAGCATAACCAAGACCCTTCCCAAGCAGAAAGGTAATTATCAGTATTACCTGGGCAACAGCCACTCACATGGGTAGTGCCATTTTTTTTTTCTTTTTTGTATTTTTCTGAAGCTGGAAACGGGGAGAGACAGTCAGACAGACTTCCGCATGCGCCCGACCGGGATCCACCCGGCACGCCCACCAGGGGCAACGCTCTGCCCACCAGGGGGCGATGCTCTGCCCCTCCGGGGCGTCGCTCTGCCGCGACCAGAGCCACTCTAGCGCCTGGGGCAGAGGCCAAGGAGCCATCCCCAGCGCCCGGGCCATCTTTGCTCCAATGGAGCCTTGGCTGCGGGAGGGGAAGAGAGAGACAGAGAGGAAGGGGGGGGTGGGGGTGGAGAAGCAAATGGGCGCTTCTCCTGTGTGCCCTGGCCGGGAATCGAACCCGGGTCCCCTGCACTCCAGGCCGACGCTCCACCGCTGAGCCAACCGGCCAGGGCCGGTAGTGCCATTTTTAACAATAAAAGTGAGCAAACTCAGAAAATACAGATTTTACAAACTTATTTGCCCAATGCCATCTGTTCGAATCTAATGGGAACCTGCATGGGAATGGTGGCCATGGCCATGACCACTGGCCTTACCATACCATGGAGGGAAGGAGAGAAGTAGCAGTCACTGTGTTATACAGTACTGCAGCCCAGATTCTGAAAGGCACTGTACCTCACTTCATCGAGTCCATGTAGAGACACCCAGCCCAGATAAATTTTGAAGAGTTTTATTAAAGGAGGAAATTTTAAATATGCCGGCCGCATATGGCTGATATGGGGCATGAGGCCCAAATCATGCAGCCCCCAAAATAGTTCAAGGGCTGCTTATATACCCTTGGTCACACATGGGCGGGGGAGAGCATGACATTATGGCACAATCATTAACAAGATTATAACATTTGTCTCGGGCAGGGGTAGTCAACCTTTTTATACCTACCGCCCACTTTTATATCTCTGTTAGTAATAAAATTTTCTAACCGCCCATCAGTTCCACAGTAATGGTGATTTATAAAGTAGGGAAGTAACTTTACTTTATAAAATTTATAAAGCAGAGTTACAGCAAGTTAAAGCATATAATAATAACTACTTACCAAGTGCTTTATGTCAGATTTTCGCTGTGTTTGGCAGAATAAATCTTTTATAAAACATCTTACTATAGTTAAATCTATCTTTTTATTTATACTTTGGTTGCTCCGCTACCACCGGCCATGAAAGCTGGAACGCCCACTAGTGGGTGGTAGGGACCAGGTTGACTACCACTGGTCTAGGGGATACACAGAAACATTAAGACTCTCAAGCTAACACAATCAAAGATGTTTACAAATCTTCCAGGGTTCCTCTTCCCTCACTAGCCTAGAGGTATTTTACTATCAAGATTTCAGGAAAGGGAGGAACTATAATCAATGCAAGGTGGTATGTAAATTCTGCCTCCTGTTGAAAGAGAAGAAGTTTCTCAGTTAACCTTAATCCTTTCAGAGAACTTAAAACCAAATCACCCTAGTCATCCTTGTAAGTCAGGAGACTTTTACATTCCTTTTCCTCCATTTTCCAAGGAAAGGACAGGAAAGCCTGACTTTTTCCTCTTAGAATATCAATATTAATTTGCAGCTTTTTGGTACCTTACAACAACTGTATGTATTCATTTTCTATTGCTGCTGTTTAACAAATCACCACAAACGCTGTGGCTTAAAATAACTACTTTTTTTGCGGTAAAATATACCTAACTTAAAATTGACCATTTTAACCGTTTTTGGGTGTTTAGTACCATGACATAGAATACATTCATTGTTGTTGAGGGGAATATGGGGGAGGGGGGATGCATTTGGGCAACACTAGAATCTATGTAAACACAATAAATTAAAATCAATAAAAAAAAAAAGAATAGCCTGACCAGGCGGTGGTGCAGTGGATAGAGCATCTGACTGGGATGCGGAAGGACCCAGGTTTGAGACCCCGGGGTTGCCAGCTTGAGCGCGGGCTCATCTGACTTGAGCAAAAAGCTCACCAGCTTGGACCCAAGGTCACTGGCTCGAGTGGGGGTGGGGGGTGGGAGGTGGGGGTTACTCAGTCTGCTGAAGGCCCTTGGTCATGGCACATATGAGAAAGCAATCAATGAACAACTACAATGTTGCAATGAAAAACTGATGATTGGTACTTCTCATCTCTCTCCATTCCTGTCTGTCTATATCTACTGTAAAGTATTTTTCCCCTCCGAGAAGGAAGGAAGAGGGCCGGAGCCGCAAAGTGTGGAATAATGAACGGCTTTATTGAGTACAGAGCGCATATCCTGACCGGCAAGGTTCCCTGGCCCCGAGGAAAGAAAGATGCAAAGATTAAACCACGTAGGAGATATTTAAAGGGTCCCTCTAGGGAAGTGGAGCTACTATGACGTGGTAAAATTTCACTGGCTGGCAGACGATCGCTCCTTTCCAAATGGTTCCTGGGAAGCTTCCTTTGTCGGGCTTGATTGTGGGCGGTCCTAGCCAAAGTGGGCGGGTCTGAGTCCCTATGTCACCATCCCTCTATCCACCGACCTTACATTCTGACCTTTTGTGTTAAATAGAAAAAAGGGGCGCCATTTATTCGTCTGGCTATTTCCTGCTGAATAGGGGCATCGTGGGGAGGGGGAGATCATAAGGTGGTGGTTTTGAGGGGTGTTAAGAGGAATATCTGTGTAGCTGTGACTGGAGAAACTTTGCAGATGCGGTTCTGTAAGGATTTAAAAAAAAAGAGAGGAGTAATAGGGGATTTTGCAGGTCCAGCCTTTTGGTGAGCTGGAGATGGATGGAGTCCAGTGGTTCCGACTGCCAGAGGTCCTATAAGGAGGCAAGCTTGAGGCAAAACTGCATGTCAGGAGCGGCGTAAAAAGGGGAAAGGAAGAGGGTCCCATCCATTCCCATAACCGAAACATGTGAGGGAACTAGAGGTCCAGAGTATAAAGGCAAAAACAGAGAAGGCAGCCCCCATGTCCACAAGAAATGAGATGGACTGACTTACCCACTTGTTGTAGAACCCTGGGTTCTCCGAGTCCAGGCCGTGTCCTAGGAGTTCGAGTGATGCACCAACCTGGCTGGATTGGCCTTCCATTTGGGCGGCTTGTCCTCCATGTAGAGGCGCTGAGGAAAAAACCTGTTGCCCAAAGAGGCAATCTCTCTGCCAGTGACTGGGCTGCTTGCAGTCAGGGCAGGGTTCAGTGGGCAGCCGCAGGCAGGGGCCCTGCTGGGGCCAGTGGTCCTGCTTGCCACACTTAAAGCAAGCTGCTGGTGGCTTTGCTGGTCTCAGGGTTGCCACAGAGTTTGGGTTTGGAGCGTTACCTTCTGCTGCATGGGGGCCTGGTGAACAGGCCTGTTTTTACTAGTTGGGACCATTAAAAACTTTAAATGCCGTGTTCACAGGTTCTGGATAGGGGTTTGAGGGTTTGGGAATAAGGGGGGGGGGGCTCATGCGGAGCCCGGCACCCAGATCCTGCAGGAAAAACGCTGGAGCCAAAGGCAGGACAGGGCAGGAACTTCCTGTAAGAAAATTGGGGTTGGACGTCCTGAAAACCAGTGTAAGAGCCAATGCCAGGCTGAGAAAGGCCTGACGGAGGCGGGACTAGAGAACACAGTGAAGGGAGGGGCCCCTGGCCAGCAGGGGAGGAGAAAGAGAAGGTAGTTAGTAGATGGCGAATAAGAAACAGGTTTTTGCTAAGGGAGGGGAGAGAGAGTTTGGAGTCCGGGGAGAAGGAAAGATTAGGAGTAGAGGTTTTAGGTAAGGTTTCTCTGGCCAGAAAAAGGCCTGCGCAGTGGAACAGGCAGCACAGAGATTAAGGACGGTTGCTCAAATAATTAGGAGCCGTGAATGTAAGAGATCTCCAATCAGTTCCCAGCTTTTTTGGCGATAGTTAAATTGGTGAGGGTGTTAACACCGAAAGTCCCTTCAGGAGGCTAATTGAGTGGGTTCTGTGGCCTGGCCACAGCGGAGAAGAAGAACAGTTTCTTCTTCCTTAGGGAGGGAAATTCCTGTGCCCCAACAGCCACACTCAGTTCTCGGAGTGGTCAGACCTGAGCATTAGCGTCCTAAAAACTCAATGTCCAGCCACGGATGAAAGTGGATGTGCTTGGGGACAAGCACATGTTCACTTGGACGAACGGAAAAGAGTTCCCTGACGTAGCTACGGTTTCGGACAGGGAGTCTCGGAGGAAAGAACTGAGAGGAAAGCTGGAGGCAGGGGACTTACCGCACCGTGCGCCGAGGTGGGTTGGAGATCAGAGATCCTGGTTCTTTCTCCTGGTTCTTTCTCGGAGGCGAGGAGAAAGGAGTGGTCCTTGCGGACTTCTAACTCCTTCCCGGGTTTCGGCACCAAAATGTAAGGTATTTTTCCCTGCTGAGAAGGAAGGAAGAGGGCCGGAGCTGCAAAGTGTGGAATAAGAAATGGCTTTATTGAGTACAGAGCGCATATCCCGCCCGGCAAGGTTCCCTGGCCCCGAGGAAAGAAAGATAGAAGAAAAGATGGAGATCAGGGAAGTTGCAAAGATTAAACCGCGTGGGAGATATTTAAAGGGTCCCTCTAGGGAAGTGGAGCTACTATGACGTGGTAAAATTTCACTGGCTGGCAGACGATCGCTTCTTTCCAAATGGTTCCTGGGAAGCTTCCTTTGGCGGGCTTGATTGTGGGCGGTCCTAGCCAAAGTGGGCGGGTCTGAGTTCCTACTCACCATCCCTCTATCCACCGACCTTACATCTATCCCTCTATCTGACTCTCTCTCTCTGTCCCTGTAAAAAAAAATTTTTAAAAAAAGAATACATTCACATCGTCATGAGACCATCACCACCATCTTTCTCCAGAACGTCTTCATCTTGTAAAACTGGAACTCGTGTCTCCATATAACTCATCATGTCCCCTTCCTCAGCCTCTGGCACCACCCTTGTACTTCTGTCTCTGAGTTTCACTACTCTAGGTACCTCATATAAGTAGAATGATACAGTATTTACCTTTTTGTGACCAGTGTTAACCGAGTAAATTTGATGATGTGTTGGTTTTATTAAGCAATTCATGAATCCTGCCTCTACTCTGAGAGGTTGTACGAAAGGTTGTTTGTGTTTGTCTTTAGCAAGAGACAGACACAGAGAGAGGGACAGATTGGGAGAGAGATGAGAAAAAATTATCTCAGGGCCTGGACATATTTTCTTTGGGGGGAAGGGAACAGAGGGTTTTTTTTTTTCTTTTTGTATTTTTCTGAAGTTGGAAATGGAGACAGTCAGACTCCCGCATGTGCCCTACCGGGATCCACCCGGCATGCCCACCAGGGGGCGATGCTCTGCCCATCTGGGGTGTCACTCTGTTGCAACCAGAGCCATTCTAGCGCCTGAGGCAGAGGCCATAGAGCCAACCCCAGCGCCCGGGCCAACTTTGCTCCAATGGAGTCCTGGTTGCGGGAGGGGAAGAGAGAGACAGAGAGGAAGGAGAGGGGGAGGGGTGGAGAAGCAGATGGGCGCTTCTCCTGTGTGCCCTAACCGGGAATTGAACCCGGGACTCTTGCTTGCCAGGCCGACACTCTACCACTGAGCCAACCGGCCAGGGCCCAGAGGGTTTTTATGATATAGATTGCCTCTTCCTGTGGGGGTTGGGGATGGAGAGGGACTAATGGGACAGAATACTTTTCTGATGCTTGTCCAGAAAATTCCACACTGGTTTAAGATGATATTTCTGGGAAAGGTTGAAACTGCAGTTAGATCAGGTGTTAAATCTCATTTTGATACTTATCTGGCAGGGGAGAGACCATGATCACGAAGGTGGTTTTCCTAGGTGTATGGCCAGTAGTCACTGCCATGCACATGCAGGTTCTCATTGAATTCGGGCAGATGGTAAAGAAACTGGAGCTAAAGAATGGTGGGCCATCCTTTATTAAAGTCTCGCACCGGCCAACGAGCAAACACACAGGGAAAACACTTCCCTTTTCTTTCAGAGCTCACAAAGCCCTGACACATTATCCGGTTCCACAACCAGGAGAATCTTCTCTGGTTCCTCCTAGAATCAAAGGCCTCACCAGTCTCAGTGAAGCTCACAAAAGCCCCTCAGCTCTGGTTCCCCATCAGCACACCTTCTCTCTCTCTGCACAAACTGGCTTTTTCTTCAGCACTCTGCATTCTCTCTGCTCTTCCTGCAAAACATGGCTTTTTTCTCTTTCCTTGCCAACCTGGCTTCTTTCTCTGCTCTCACTCTGCAAACCTGACTTCTTTCTCTCTCTTTTCAAACTTTCTGGTGCTAAAACTTCTCCAGAAAACATTAGCAAAACAATGGCCCTTCCCAAGCAGAAGGTAATTTGCAATTTCACAGACCCACATATACTGGGTGCTCCCCAGTCCCCAATGCAAATTATAAGCAAGCAAACATAAAAATCACATTTTACAAACTTACTTGACCAGCACCAGGGCGAGGCTTATCCATTGCACTCTGTATGTGCTGAACCCTGCGATTTCTCCAAATGGGGGAAACTCTTTTGCATTCGTGGTAGTGGGGGACTGTTTGTTCTCCACTGGGAAAAAAAAAATTTAGGTTTGGTGTCATGGGCTTTTAATAAGAGTGATGCCATTTTGGGCCTGTGTTTTATTTTTCTTTAGCATGGGCTTATTTCACTTAGTGTACTGTCAAGTTTCATTCATGTTGTAGCACACATCAGAACTTCCTGTTTAAAGCCAAATAACATTCTATGTAGCCTGACCTGTGGTGGCACAGTGGATTGAGCTTTGACCTGGAACACTGAGGTCACTGGTTTGAAACCCTGGGCTTGCCAGGTCAAGGCACATATGACAAGCAAGCAACTTGAACAACTAAAATGAGGCAGCTTTGGGTTGATGCTTCTCATTCCCCACTCCTCTCTCTCCTCTCTCTGTAAAATGAATAAATTAAATTAAAAAAAATATATTCTAGGCCCTGGCCAGTTGGCTCAACAGTAGAGCATCGGCTCAGCCTGTGGAATTCCTGGGTTCCATTCCCGGCCAGGGCACACAGGAGAAGCGCCCATCTGCTTCTCCACCCCTCCCCCTCTCCTTCCTCTCTATCTCTCTTCCCCTCCCGCAGCCAAGGCTCCATTGGAGCAAAGTTGGCCTCGGTGCTGAGGACGGCTCCAGGGCCTCTTCCTTGGGTGCTAGAATGGCTCCTGCCACAAGGGAGCAACGCCCCCTGGTGGGCATGTCAGGTGGATCCTGGTTGGGTGCATGCAGGAGTCTGACTGTTCCCCATTTCTAACTTCGGAAAAATACTATATATATGTATTCTATGAATATACCACATTTTCTTTGTTCATCTGTTGATGGAATTTGGTTTGTTTTCACTTTTTTTTTTTTAGTAATTAAATTTAATGGGGTGACATTGATCAGTAAGGGTGCACAGGTTTCAGGTGAACATCTCTATAGCATTTGAACTGTTCATTGCATTGTTTGCCCATCACTCAATGTCACATTATCCATCACCATAATTTGTTGTTTCCACATTTTGATTGTTGTAAATGTCAACACAAGAAATGTCCAAACCTGTAGAAAATATTTGAATTTGAGCCATCTGACCACAGTTTCTGGGAGGCAGAATGTCAGTGAATTGAGAAAATTCTCTGGAGCAGGGGTCGGGAACCTATGGCTCGCGAGCCAGATGTGTGGCTCTTTTGATGGTTGCATCTGGCTTGCAGACAAATCTTTAATAAAAAATATTAACGTTAAAAATATAAAACATTCTCATGTATTACAATCCATTCATTTCCTACCGCTCACGTTCATGGTTGTGGGTGGCTGGAGCCAATCACAGCTGTCCTCCGGGACAACATCAAATTTTTCTTGGATAATGCGTAATGTACACGGGTCGTTGTATGGCCCTCACGGAACATTTTAAAATATGTGGCGTTCATGGCTTTCTCAGCCAAAAAGTTTCTTGACCCTTGCTCTGGAGAATGGCAGTTTTTCACCTTATTTTATACATTAAAAGGAGGAGAGGTAAAGAGGTTACATGAACTCCACTGGTGACAGATTACAGAGGTTGAAGGAAGCAGAGTGGTTGAGACTAAATGAAGAGTAAAACGGAGGTACACATACTTCTTTTACATTGGAGGGTACTGGACAGCTAACAATATGTTGGTGGCAGTGAGAAGGCAAACTGCGTCAGGTATTAGACTGGGGGTCAGGCCAGTCCTTGGTTCAGCAACCTTGGTACTTGAGTGCTGGTTACGAAAGAATTCAGAGCCAAGTCTCAAAGTATAAGAGAACGTTTATTTAGAAAGTCATAGAGGTAGAAGAAATGGGCTCAGGAAACAAATTACAGGGGCAAAAGAAAAAGGGCCTTTGGAGCTTAGGAGAAAGAGGGTAAGGTATGGGAGGGCAGGGGGCTGGGGAAGAGAAAGGGGAAGGCAGCCGCAGGCAGGGGCTTGCGCCCCGCTGGGTTCTCTGTTCTAAGGACTCTTAAGGGCGGGTATTTTAGGGGAGGTCCCAGGAGAGGATCAATATTCATCAGCTCACTAGGTGTGTCTTTTCAGCTTCATGGTCTCTGGGTTGGTCTGTGGCAGGGCAGGGAGTCCTTAACTCATGCAGCTGTCTTGAGGTCAGCTGTGGAGTCGCTTGTCTGGTTTTGCTGCTTTTCTGGGCCTGGAGCTGAAACACAACTGAGGCCTAAAAGTATCTGATGAGGGTCAGAACTTCACTATACCGAGGGCTTAATGCTTAAGGGCTATTTTCTGGCTCCCTCCAGGCGTGTCCTTGCTCTGGTGACCTTCCATACTTGGCCTAGCCTCCGTGCAGTGGCCATGTCTGTCTAGCTGCCTACCACAAATAGAGCGCATAGGGTGGTGTTTGGGGAACAAGGTAACAATGAGAGGTCCTGTGGTTTTGTACTCTGGCCTGGGGGGTCCAGAAAAAGGGGATTGCGCCAACATTCCAGGGGTATGTTATCTTAGATGCAAAAAGACAGGCTTACTTAAAGGTAAGAATTGATTATCAAGGAAGTGATAGGCTTAGGACATGACTACTGCCATGACTCACTTTTAGTTAGGAATTTTTATGCCCAGACTGTCCTGTGTGGTGACTTTTAGTCTGAGTTTGTAAGGCTGTCATGCAGGCCTACCCTGAGCTTCTCAGGTTTAGTGTGTGGCCTTTTTGTTCAAATGAGTAATACTGGTATGAACATCGGTGTACAAACATGTTGAGTCCCTGACTTCAGTTTTTTTGGGTATATGCCCAGAAGTGGAATTGCTGGATCACGTTTTTGATTTTTTGATGATGGTCCTCCTGGGTGTCACAGCAGCTGCGCCGTTTACCATGTGACCGCTGGGTGTCACAGCTTTGTCTCACGGGGCTCGCAGAGCGTGTTGGCTGGGCTGTATCTTTTCTGGAGGCTTAGAGGAGAATTTGTTTTCTTGTCTTTTCCAGCTTATCTTTTCCTTTTCATCCTATTTCTCCTTATTCTCTCTTTTCATCCTTAACACAGCCAGGAAAGGATTCATGTAATTAGATTGAGCCCACCAGGATAATCTCCCATCTCAAGATTGGTAACCTTCACCACATCTGTGAAGTCCCTTTTGTTGTGTAAGGGAACGGAGTCACAGGTTCTGGGGGATTAGGGAGTAGACTCAGTTTGGGGTATTTTTTTTTTTTAGGGTTTTTTTTTTTTTAATTTTATTTATTAATTTTTAGAGAGGAGAGAGAGAGGGAGAGAGAGAAAGGGAGAGGAGCTGGAAGCATCAACTCCCATATGTGCCTTGACCAGGCAAGCCCGGGGTTTCGAACCGGCGACCTCAGCATTTCCAGGTCGATGCTTTATCCACTGCGCCACCACAGGTCAGGCACTATTTTTTTTTTTTTTTTTAGGAGTGAGAGGAGTGAGGGAGGGAAGGAGGGAGAGAGGGTGAGAGAGAGAGAGAGAAGGGGTGAGGAGCAGGAAGCATCAACTCCCATATGTGACTTGACCAGGCAAGCCCAGGGTTTCGAATAGGCGACCTTGGCATTCCAGGTCGACACTTTATCCACTGAGCCACCACAGGTCAGGCTCTCTTTTTTTTTTTTTTTTTTTTTTTAATGCATTTGAGATTAAGGAATATTACCTGAAGATGGAAGGAAGCAATTTGGAGATAGGATAAATTAAGATTATGTGCTCTCTTGGGCCATATTTCAAAGGTGTATTAACCTAGATGCACAGAAACAATGCACAAGCTTCCTTAAGGGAAAAATAAACATTTTACTAAAAAACTACAGGCCTGGGGCATGACTACCCACCATAGCCTGTTCCATTAGAAATTTATGATCAGATCACCCTGTGAGATTCCTTTTCATAGAAGCCCTTTTTGGTCTACAGGAAGTGAGTTAAAATGAACTGATTACCTATTATATGCTAATTAGCTACATGGTAGATAGTTTTATATGTGTGTATCAGTGCTTCAGAACCTCACAGTCACACATGGTAAGGGGGATATATTCTCTCCAATTTTATAGGCCAGGAGAAAGGCTTGAAGTTTAGGTGACATGCCTAAGGTCACACAGCCAGCAAGTGGCAGAGCTAGGGTAAGATTCACTGTCGTTGCTACAAACCTTGTGTGTTACTCTGGTTCCTGAGCAGCAGTTAGAAGATGATATCCTGGGCTGTGGGCTGTGGGTAAGCTTCACACAGCAGAGCCGAGAATCTTGTGACTGTCCCGTGATGTTTGTGGCTCTTAATGGGTGTGTGTGTAGGTGGGGGAACTGGTTTAGAGTATGGGAGAAGGACCTGCAGAGTCTGGAGTAGGATCTTCTGAGACCCAGTGTTGGTGCTCCTTAGGCTGCGTGACCTGGAGTGAGCCACTCGGCTTCCCCTTGCCCCACCTGGATGAGGGAGGGGCTCAGAGAAGGAGCTCCCTAGTTCTCTTCCAGCTGAGCTGGAAGGGTTGTGTTGTACAGATCAGAACTGCTGTGGGGCCTGGAGAGAGGGCACTCCTGTGGGCTGAGGTGATCCTGGGGAAACAGTACTTGGGTTGGACTTTGCCTGAAATGGAGGCATGTGACAGCTAAGTAGGGGTGACAAGGGGCTCAGATGCCTCTGGGACTTGTGTTTGATTAACATCTGCTGGTTGGTCCCTCCTCCTTTGTTTCTCAGGCTGGTCCTGGGAGGAGCCCTGACCAGGTGGTGTAATTGGGAGCAACCTCCCCAGTTGGAAGTGGAAGTTGTGAAACAGACAGACCTGTTTCCCCAGCCTGAGGCGCTGCACTTAGAAACACAGCCCACAGTTTCCCTCTTTTATGTCCTGACCATACTTTTTTTTAAATTAATTTTAATGGGATGACATTGATAAATTAGGGTGCTAATGTTCAGAGAAAACATCTCCAGATTATTTTGACATTTGATTATGTTGCATACCCCTCACCCAAAGTCAAATTGTCTTCCGTCACCTTCTATCTGGTTTTCTTTGTACCCCCCCTCCCGTAACCATCACACTCTTGTCCATGTCTCTGAGTCTCGTTTTTAATGTCCCATTTATGTATGGAATCATATAGTTCTTAGTTTTTTTTTGTTTGTTTTTTACAGGAACAGAGAGAGAGTCAGAGAGAGGGATAGATAGGGACAGACAGGAACGGAGAGAGATGAGAAGCATCAATCATCAGTTTTCTCGTTGCAACACCTTAGTTGTTCATTGATTGCTCTCTCATATGTGCCTTGACCGGGGGCCCTCAGTGGACCGAGTGACCCCTTGTTCAGCCACCTTAGGTCTGAGCTGATGAGCTTTTTTTGCTCAACCCAGATGAGCTTGTGCTCAAGCTGGCGACCTCGGGGTCTCGAACCTGGATCTTCCGCATCCCAGTCCGATGCTCTATCCACTGCGCCACCGCCTGGTCAGGCTACTTCTTAGTTTTTTCTGACTTGCTTATTTCACTCACTATAATGTTATCAAGGTCCATCCATGTTTTTGAAAATGATCCGATGTCATCATTTCTTATGGCTGAGTAGTATTCCATAGTATATATGTACCAAAGCTTTTTAATCCACTCGTCATCTGACGGACACTTGGGCTGTTTCCAGATCTTCGCTATTGTGAACAATGCTGCCATAAACATGGGGGTGCATTTCTCCTTTTGGAACAGTGCTATTTTATTCTTGGCGTATATTCCTAAAAATGGGATGGTTGGGTCAAAAGGCAGTTCGATTTTTAATTTTTTGAGGAATCTCCATACTGTTTCCACAGTGGCTGCACCAGTCTGCATTCCCACCAGCAGTGCAGGAGGGTTCCCTTTTCTCCACATCCTCGCCAGCACTTATTCTGTGTTGTTTTGTTGATGAGCGCCATTCTGACTGGTGTGAGGTGATATCTCATTGTGGTTTTAATTTGCATTTCTCTAATGATTAGTGATGTTGAACATTTTTTCATATGTCTATTGGCCATCTGTATGTCCTCTTTGGAGAAGTGTCTATTCATTTCTTTTGCCCCTTTTTGATTGGATTGTTTGCCTTCCTGGTGTTGAGTTTTACAAGTTCTTTATAAATTTTGGTTATTAACCCCTTATCAGATGTATCGTCGAATATGTTCTCCCATTGTGTAGTTTGTCTTTTTATTCTGTTCTTATTATCTTTGGCTGTGCGAAAGCTTTTTAGTTTGATATAGTCCCATTTGTTTATCTTGTCTTTTATTTCACTTCCCCATGGAGATAAATCAGCAAATATATTGCTGCAAGAGATGTTGGAGAGCTTACTGCCTGTTTTCTTCTAAGATGCTTATGGTTTCACAACTTACATTTAAGTCTTTTTTTTTTTTTTTTTTTTTTAAAGAATGGCCCTTCTTTTTTTTTTTAATATTTTATTTATTGATTTTTTAGAGAGAGAGGAGTGAGAGAGAGAGAGACAGAGAGAGAGAGAAGGGGGAGGAGCAGGAAGCTTCGACTCCCATATGTGCCTTGACTGGGCAAGCCTTAAGTCTTTTTTTTAATAAATAAATTTTTATTAATTTTAATGGGGTGACATCAATAAATCAGGGTACATATATTCAAAGAAAGCATGTCCAGGTTATCTTGTCATTCAATTCTGTTGCATACCCATCACCCAAAGTCAGATTGTCCTCCGTCACCTTCAGTCTAGTTTTCTTTGTGCCCCTCCTCCTCCCCCTCCTTCCTCCCCCCCCCCCCCAACTACCACACTCCTGTCCATGTCTCTTAATCTCGTCCTTATGTCCCACCAATGTATGGAATCCTGCAGTTCCTGTTTTTTTCTGACCCACCCACCTTACTCCGTACAATGTTATCAAGATCCCACCATTTTGTTGTAAATGATCCGATGTCATCATTTCTTATGGCTGAACAGTACACCACGGTGTACATGCACCACATCCTCTCCATGCAGTCTTCTATTTTTTTTTTACAGTGATTAAAGCCTTTAAGAAAACTCACGTTCACCAAGTCCAGGTTGGCACCATCACCATTCCAAATCCCTGCAAATGCAACCCAACCCCAGTTCAGTTCGTTAGGAGCTGTCACAAGGAGCAGGAGTCCAGGAAAAGTCCACATCCAGGAAAAGTCCACATGGCACTGGAATTGTTGTCACAATTCTATATTTTGCAGCTCACGTCCAAGTCCCAATGACCGCTGCTTCTAGCTGGTAATGATTCAGGTAGACTGGAAAAGCCATTTGCAGCATGTGTGGATATGGAGCCTCTGTTCTCTGCCTGGAGAGGAGACCAGGTTGCTTTTCCCTGGAGCTCTGCGACTGTGGCATGGTAAAGAGAATCTTGGGATACACTAAGCTGGGTGGCAAAGGTAGATTCATAATAGAAGTTGGCAAAAGGGGGAAAGAGAGCTCTAAATTAGGAGTAGGTCCCAGCCTGAAATATGAGTGGGGCATTGAGGTAGGAGGAATAAAGGAAACACTATATATTAGACAAAGCAGCAGAAAATAGGACTATCAACACCCACAACAGAGATCTTCAAAGGAAGAATAAAAAACCTGACTATTCAGGCAAGACATAGTTAAGTGGCCCTTGTGCGAATGAGATCAGTTTACCTGCTTCTTGGAAGAAATACCCTAGGCTCGTCCACAGTGTTGTAGATGGGGCCGACGGCCCTGGGCACCTTCAGCCTTCAGTGGCAAACCCCAGCTTTCTGGGAAAGGTTAGGTCATAGGTGGCTGGAGCAGGGCTGGAAGAGACTGAACCCTCCCTTAGAGGAGCAAGGGGGAAGCCTACCTTCCAGTGTCCCTGTTTCCTCACAGCAGAGGCATGTAAGCCTGGCAGGCTCTAGCTCAATGCCCTTCCTTTCCACTATTGAAGCAGGACCCAGATGGCATCCTATGAGACCCCTTTGGGGCATTGGAGCTTTTAAGGGAGTATCCTAAAAGCTGGTAGTTCACCTGATCTCTATTGGCCTTTTTCTGCCTCTTGGTATCTTAAAAGCCATTCTCAGAAGATCTCGCTGAGGGGTTTGAGGATCCCTATCCGCCTATATAAACCTTTTCCGTATATCTGGAGCTATTTGGAAAAAGACAAAACAGTGTTATTAGCTGGATCAAATAAAAGAAGGTAGAAGTTTGCAGGAGAAAAGGATTTGGCATCTCCTTGTCATCAGCATTCAAAAGAAATTTTAAAATTTTTAAGTAAAAAGCATGATATGGTAGACCCATAGGAGTTCCAGGATATGACTCCCCCCTTTTAAGTTTTTTTATATTGACCTTAAAATATTTTTTGGTACACTTTAATAACACCTTGACTTTAACAATTGTAAGAAATACCTATAATTCAAAAGGTTTGACAAAATACAGTAAATGCTTTTGCTACATATGCAGAAGAAGCATTATCAGTTTAACCAGTTTAGGAAATCCAATAATAGAAAAATGCATACAGACAATGAGCTATAACATGCTTAGCAGCCTCTCCTGTTCTGACAGAGGTTACTATAAATCCAGAATATGTATCCACTGTAACGTGGACATAGGACTGTTTGCCAAATGAAGGTATTTGAGTAACATCCATTTGCCAAAGTTGTCCTGGTAGGAGTCCTTGAGGGTTAACTCCAAATGAATGGACAGATTGTAGAATAGGACCCCTTGGACAGGGTTTCCCAATCTGCTGTGCTGCTTTCCGCATTTAAGTCTTTTATCAATTTTGAGTTTATTTTTATGAGTGGTTTAAGTTGGTGGTCAAGTTTCATGTTTTTGCAGGTAGATGTCCAATTTTCACAACACCATTTATTTAAAGAGGCTGTCTTTACTCCAATGTATGCTCTTACCTCCTTTGTCAAATATCAGTTGTCCATAAAGCTGTGGGTTTATTTCTGGGTTCTCTGTTCTCTTCCATTGATCTATATGCCTGTTCTTATGCCAGTACCAAGCTGTTTTGAGTACAGTGGCCTTGTAGTATAACTTGAAATCGGGAAGTAAGATATCTCCCACTTTATTCTTCCTTTTCAAGATTGCTGAGGCTATTTGTGTTCTTTTCTGGTTCCATATAAATTTTTGGAATATGTGTTCTATATCTTTGAAGTATGTCATTGGTATTTTAATTGGTATTGCATTGACTTTATAAATTGCTTTGGGTAATATAGACATTTTAATGATGTTTGTTCTTCCTAACCATGAACACGGTATATGCTTCCACTTGTTTGTAATCCTCCTTGATTTGTTTTATAATTTTCCGAGTACAAATCTTTAATCTCTTTGGTTAAGTTTACTCCTAGGTACTTTATTTTTTTGGTTGCAGTAGTGAAGGGGATTGTTTCTTTAATTTCTCTTTCCGACAGTTCATTGTTGGTGTATAAAAATGCCTCTGATTTCTGAGTATTAATTTTATATCCTTTTTTTTTTTTTTCTTTTTTCTTTTCATTTTTCTGAAGCTGGAAACAGGGAGAGACAGTCAGACAGACTCCCGCATGCGCCCGACCGGGATCCACCCGGCACGCCCACCAGGGGCGACGCTCTGCCCACCAGGGGGCGATGCTCTGCCCATCCTGGGCGTCGCCATGTCGCAACCAGAGCCACTCTAGCGCCTGAGGCAGAGGCCACAGAGCCATCCCCATCGCCTGGGCCATCTTTGCTCCAATGGAGCCTTGGCTGCGGGAGGGGAAGAGAGAGACAGAGAGGAAGGAGGGGGTGGGGGTGGAGAAGCAAATGGGCGCTTCTCCTGTGTGCCCTGGCCGGGAATCGAACCCGGGTCCTCCGCATGCTAGGCTGATGCTCTACCGCTGAGCCAACCTGCCACCTTGCTGAATTCATTTATCAGGTCCAGTAGTTTTTTGACTGAAACTTTAGGGTTTTCTATATACAATGTGATATCATCTGAAAATAATGGTAGTTTTACTTCTTCTTTTCCAATTTGGATGCCTTTTATTTCTTCTTCCTGTCTGATTGCTTTGGCTAGGACTTCCAGGACTACGTTGAATAAGAGTGGTGAAAGGGGGCACCCCTGCCTTGTTCCTGATCTTAAGGGGATTGCTTTTAATTTTTTCCCATTGAGTATGATGTTGGCTGTGGGTTTGTCATAGATGGCCTTTATCATGTTGAGGTATGTTCCCTGTATTCCCACTTTGCTGAGAGTTTTGATCATGAATGGGTGCTGGATTTTATCAAATGCTTTTTCTGCATCTATTGAAATTATCATGTGGTTTTTCTCCTTCCTTTTGTTTATGTGATGAATCACATTGATTGATTTACATATATTGTACCTGCCTTGCCTCCCAAGAATAAATCCCACTTGATCATGGTGTATGATTTTTTTTTTCATATATTGCTGGGTCCAGTTTGCTAATATTTTGTTGAGGATTTTAGCATCTATCTATATTCATCAGGGATATTGGCCTATAATTTTCTTTCTTTGTGTTGTCTTTGCCTGGTTTTGGAATCAGAATTATGCTCGCCTCATAAAAGGAGCTTGGAAGTCTTCCTTCCTCTTGAATTTTTTGAAATTGCTTGAGAAGGATAGGAGTTGGTTCTTCTTTGAGTATTTGGTAGAATTCACTTGTGAAGCCATCAGCCCAGGACTTTTCATTGTAGGAAGTTTTTTTGATAACTCTTTCGATCTCATTTGTTGTAATCAATCTGTTTAGGTTTTCTGATTCTTCCAGATTGATTTTGGAAGATTGTATGTTTCAAGGAATTTGTCCTTTTCATCTAGGTTGTCGAGTTTTTTGGCATACAGTTCTTCATAGTAATTTCTTAACAATATTTTGTATTTTTGTTGTGTCAGTTATTTCTCCACTCTCATTTCTAATTTTACTTATTTGAGTCCTCTCTCTTTTTTTCTTGGTGAGTCTATTTAAAGGTTTATTGATCTTTTTTACCTTTTCAAAGAACCAGCTCCTGGTTTCATTGATCCTCTGTATTGTTTCTTTAGCCTCTATGTCATTTATTTCCTCTCTGATCTTTATTATTTCTTTCCTTCTACTACATCTGGGCTTTACTTGCTTGTGTTGTTTTTCTTGTTCTTTTAGATGCAGGGTTAAGTTGTTTGAGCTTTTTCTAACTTAAGGTATGCCTGTAGTGCTATGAACTTCCCTCTCAGTACTGCTTTTGCTGTGTCCAATAAATTTTGAGTTGTATGCTCAGTATCATTCGTTTCTAGGAATTTTTTTATTTCTTCTTTGATCTCATTCTTAATCCATTTGTTACTTAATAACCTGCTTTTTAGTTTCCATGTGTTTGAGAATTTTTGAGCTTTTCTGTTGGGGTTGATTTCTAGTTTCATGCCATTGTGATCAGAGAAAATGCTTGATATGATTTCAGTCTTCTTAAATTTGTTGAGACCTCTTTTGTGCCCGTAACATGTGGTCTATTTTAGAGAATGTACCATGAGCCCTTGAAAAGAATATATATTCTGCTGCTTTAGGGTGAAAGGTTCTGAAGTTATCTTTTAAGTCCAGTTGATCTAGTGTGTCCTTTCAGTCTGCTATTTCTTTGTTAAATTTCTTTCTTGAGGATCTATCTTGTGATGTTAGTGGGGTATTGAAATCCCCTACTATTATAGTATTGCTGTTGATCTTGCCCTTTATATCCATCAAAGTCTGCTTTATATATTTAGGTGCTCCTATATTAGGTGCGTAGATATTTATAATGGTTATATTTCCTGTTGAATTGATCCCTTTATCATTATGTAGTGGCCTTCTTTATCTCTCACTATAGCCTTTGTTTTAAAGTCCATTTTGTCTGATATAAGTATTGCTACTCCAGCTTATTTTTCATTTCCATTTGCATGAAATATTTTTTTCCATCCTTTTACCTTCAGTCGATATGCATCTTTTGTTTTAAGGTGTATCACTTGTAGACAACATATGTACGGGTCATGTTTTCTTATCCATGCAGCTACCATATGTCTTTTATTATTATTATTATTATTATTTGTATTTTTCTGAAGCTGGAAACGGGGAGAGACAGACAGACAGACTCCCGCATGCGCCCGACCGGGATCCACCCAGCACGCCCACCAGGGGGCGACGCTCTGCCCCTCCGGGGCGTCGCTCTATTGCAACCGGAGCCACTCTAGCGCCTGGGGCAGAGGCCAAGGAGCCATCCCCAGCGCCCGGGCCATCTTTGCTCCAATGGAACCTTGGCTGTGGGAGGGGAAGAGAGAGACAGAGAGGAAGGAGAGGGGGAGGGGTGGAGAAGCAGATGGGCGCTTCTTCTGTGTGCCCTGGCTGGGAATCGAACCCGGGACTCCTGCACGCCAGGCCGACGCTCTACCACCGAGCCAACTGGCCAGGGCCTGCCTCCAATTTTCAGTTGTGTTATTTCTAGGTCTTCTTGGGTTGTCACCAGCTGTTATTTGTAATCCACTGTGGGATTTAGCTTTCCTAGTAGAGACGCTTTGAAGTCTTGATTTGTTTGTTTTCTTAACAGTGGTAGTCTTGTTTACTGATCTCAGCAGGGGGCTTATTAGAAGCTGTATCCAGGAATGCTTGGTGTAACCTGAGACTCTGAAAGCCTGATCTGCCAGTTACTCTGGGTGGGTGGGGGGGCATGGTGTTTTCTCAGCTTTAGTAGGGGGAGGTGTGTCTCAGATCTCCATGGAGACCTGAGTTACTGCCCCTCCTCCCCACTTTTTGTTTTGAGCTGTGTCTTGTGCTGATTGGAGCTGGGGAGATATCTGGAGATGGGTGACCCTGAACTACTTTAGTCTCGTATTGTGTGGAAGGATCAACCCCTCCCCCAGCTATGGCTGCCTGCAGCACTGGATGAATCAGCTTCTCAGGTCATCCCATGCATTTCTCTGCCCCTCACCATCTGTCTCTCCCCCCCACCCCCCACCCCTGTTTCCTTTTGGAAAACAAGCCAGCCCTTTCAACACACCTTGTTCTCAGTTCCCCAGGCAAGTGGTTGTGAGCGATATTTTCTGCTCTTTTCCTTGAAGTGAGAGCCCTTCTCAGCCTCACCCCTGCACTGTTCCTGTAGGCAGGGGAAACCCACCGCTCTTCGGTGCTCCCTACCAGGCTCAGTGTGGCTTCTTCTTTGCTCCTTGGTTTTTGAGAGCTGTTCTTGTAGTCCAGAGTTCCTGACCATACTTTGAACTCAAGACATAGGTGGAGGGCTTTTTCAGTTTCTGCTACTGTCATAAGAACCTTGGTGCCTATAAGAACCACAACCTGAGCCCCATCACATTCTGGGCCTGGGATTCAGCCAGATGTTGACACCATGCCTGGGTTTGCCTTCTTCCTGTACTGCCTGCTTTGCGCTCTTCCGCAGTCCCGATTTGGTGTTGGTGTTTAAGTGATGGCTGCTCCAAAAGCTTGTTTAGTGTGGGCGGGTGTCAGAGGGGACTCTCCCGTGAACAGGAATGAGCCAGGTTTGCCAGGGAGCTGTGCTCGGGACAGGTTGGCAGAAAGAGCTCAAGTATGAACCTTTGTCCCCATGAAAGTGGTCCTTCCCACTTCACTCTCTCCCCTTCTCAGTTCCAAGGACCTGGTCCAGAAAGGCAGCTGAGAGGAGAGAAATGGTGTCTGTCAAGGTAGGGGCCCAGAGTGGAAGTATCCCGTCCCTCGGTATTCATAGTGATCGGAGACCGAAATCCAACGATGCTCAGGTTATGTAAATGGATTAGTGTTTGCATAGAAGCTATGCACATCTTCCCATATACTTTAAGTCATCTGTAGATTATTTATAACACATAGTAGAGTGTAAATGCCGTGTAAATAGTATTGTTTAGGGATCAACTTTCTGGATTTTTTTTTTCAAATTTTTTTATTGATGGTTGTTTGAATCGGTGGATGTGGCATCGTGGATACCGAAGGCAATTGTACAGACAGCCGGCTCCTGGGTGCTGCAGGGCTGGCGCTCTCTGTGGGCCAAGGCCCTGCTTCCTCCAATCCTCTTCCCAGGCCACTTTTTTTCCAAGAGTCTTTTTTTTTTTTTTTTTACAGAGACAGAGAGAGAGTCAGAGAGAGGGGATAGATAGGGACAGACAGGAACAGAGAGAGATGAGAAGCAGAAATCATCAGTTTTTCGTTGCAACACCTTAGTTGTTCATTGATTGCTTTCTCATATGTACCTTGTCTGGGGGCTACAGCAGACCGAGTAACCCCTTGCTCAGGTCAGCGACCTTGAGTCCAAGCTGGTGAGCTTTGCTCAAACCACATGAGCCTGCTCTCAAGCTGGCGACCTCGGGGTCTCGAACCTGGGTCCTCCGCATCCTAGTCTGATGCTCTATCCGCTGCGCCACTGCCTGGTCAGGCAAGAGTCCTTTTCAAAGGTGCTTTCCTTCTTCCCCACAACCTTCCCCCACTGCCAGCTTCTGGCTTCTGCTTCCTGCCCTTCCCCAGTGCTGGATCTTGGACTAGGCCCTGGGCACCCAGGCGTGCAGGAGGGATGAAAGAAAACATTGCCAGTTTCCTGTTAGTGAATTGTCCGTGGGGAGATTGGAAAGATCCACCGCAGCTGTGCGTGGGACCTGCCGCTGCAGGGCTGGGCCCGGTGTGGGAGAAGGCACCTGCAGGCTTTCACTGCACTCCTCCCCTCCTCTGTTCGTCATACTCACCTGCCGTTATCAAATGGCCCACGGTCTTCTGTGACCCTCTGGTCCTGTCTGCTGTTTTTTATGGGGGAAACTGATATAATGAGGGTAAGTGGTGTTGTGAGAGTAACATGAGAACATTTAGTATTAAACTGTTCCCATCCCCATTTTTCAGCTATGGGAAATGGAGGCCCAGAAAGGTTAAGTATGACTCATACACCTGGTAGAGAGAGCAGAACTGGAGTTCGACCTGGACAGTCTGGCTTCAGAATTCATGTTCCTTCCACCACCTGCCCTGCCTTTAATGACAGGAAGCAGGACATCCTGATTCCTAATTCCTTGCTGCTCCATCACTTGGTGTTTGTAACATTTCAGTCTGAAATACTAGTTTCTGGGTCCGATGGGCTCTGAGGAAGTAAGGCGTGGGATGAAGGCCCTGCGTTTTCAGACCCAGGACTGCCTGGGTTTGAATTCTGGTTCATTTACCAGCTGTAATTATATGGGAGTTACATACTGTTTCCTTACCTGTGATATCGTGACCAATCTTTTTAGTACCTTAGTTGTTCGTTGCAGCACCTTAGTTGTTCATTGATTGCTTTCTCATATGTGCCTTGACGGGGCAGGGGCGGTGGCAACAGCAGACCGAGCGACCCCTTGCTCAAGCTGGTGAGCCCGCGCTCAAGCTGGTGAGCCTCAGGGTCTCGAACCTTGGTCCTCTGTGTCCCAGTCCAACACTCTATCCACTGCGCCACCGCCTGGTCAGGCAGTGACCAGTCTTTAAAAAAAATATTTATTGATTTTAGAGAGAGTAGAGAGAGAGGGAGAAGGGGAGAGGAGCAGGAAGCATCACCTTTTAGTAGTTGCTTCTCCTGTATATGCCTTGACCAGGCAAACCTGGGGTTTTGAATCAGTGACCTCAGCATTACAGGTTGACGCTTTATCCACTGTGCCACCACAGGTTAGCTCCTAATCTTTTTATTTATTGACCTGAGAGAGAGAGAGAGAGAGAAACATTGATCTATATGTGGCCTGACTGGAGATCAAACCTACAACCTTTGTGTATCAGAATGGCTCTCTAGCCAGCAGAGCTGTCCAGTCAGGGTATTCCTTTTTTTAAATTTATTGATTTGAGAGAGAAGAGAGAGGAGTGGAGAGAAGAGAGAGAGAAACATCGATTCTTTGTTTTACCCATTTATGCATTGATTGGTTGATTCTGGTATGTACCCTGACTGGGGATCGAACCCTCAACCTTGGCACATTGGGATGATGCTGTAACCAGCTGAGCTACCTGGCCAGGATGGGGGGGGGTCATAATCTTAGTCTTTGTTTTATAGAGTTGTAAAGTTAAATTCCATGTAAAGCACCTAACACGGTGCCTAGTACATATACTAAGTATTCAATAAAGGTTAACTATTATTGCCTAATAAGTTTGGGAAATTTGGGGATAAAGTTAAGCAGCAAGCTCCTTTGCTAAGCTGGTATCAGAGAACACAGTTCAGGAAGCACTGAGCTGGGGATGGGTATCAGGTCAGGCCTGAGACAGACTGAATGACTGCAAGTGGCAGAGCTTGGGCTGTGCTGGCCTCCCTTCTTCCCTCAGAGGCTCTCCTGAGTGTTTTTGGAACCTCTTGAACATGGAGGAATGGCCTGGTCGACCTCAGTTCAAAGCACTGACTTCCTACTGCGCTTGGAGGAGGGGGTTTAAAGCAGGTCACCAGCTGTGGGATGAGCTGGACCGCCAAACAAGCCAGCCTAGCTCAGAGGGAAGGGGTGGCAGGTTTTGCAGCAGGTTGCAGCACTGTTAGGGGAAGGAGGGCAGCCGTGCCCGCAGCAGCCCGAGTTCTAGCATGAGCCTGCATCCTAGTGTGTCTGTGACTTGAGCAAGTCATGGCCCTGGCATATTACAGTGACAAAAGCGGTTGGAAACTAGGTAATCTTCAAGATCCCTTCCATTGTGAACATTTTGGGAGTCTGTAAATCTAGGATTGGGCTGAAAACCTAAAGAGGTGTGCCCTTCAGGAGTCCTAAAAAACCAGGGGAAGGAAGAGTCCTGAGAACTGAACTCCCCTGTCACACCCATGGGTTGGTGAAGTCTATGGAGGTCACACTGCTTGAGATCTCTTTTCATGCAAGATTCTTGGGGCCCTGGCCGGTTGGCTCAGCGGTAGAGCGTCGGCCTGGCTTGCGGGGGACGCGGGTTCGATTCCCGGCCAGGGCACATAGGAGAAGCACCCATTTGCTTCTCCACCCCTCCCCCTTTCCTCTCTGTCTCTCTCTTCCCCTCCCGCAGCCAAGGCTCCATTGGAGCAAAGATGGCCCGGGCGCTGGGGATGGCTCCTTGGCCTCTGCCCCAGGCGCTAGAGTGGCTCTGGTTGCGGCAGAGCGTCGCCTGGGCGCATGCGGTAGTCTGTCTGACTGTCTCTCCCCGTTTTCAGCTTCAGAAAAAAAATACGAAAAAAAAAAGAAAAGAAAAGAAAAAAAGATTCTTGGAACTGAACTACCTTAAATAGATCTTTCTGTCTTGCTTTGGGCCCCATTCACAGCCTCTAGGTCATTGCCTTCCACTGTCCATCAGTGACCTGGGGAGGAATGTCCAGTGCTCTGGGTGGTGTGTGGAGGCCAGGAGCTGCTCAGGCCAGCTGCAGGCTGGCTAACTTGGTCTCCCTAGCAGCACTGGGATGGGAGCCAGGCAGGAATGTGGGTGACCGATTGCAGAGCCTCATTGCACCAGCCTTGTACTGGAGGGAGAAGAGTTTACTGATTAGCAAATAAGTACCTTGTTTTTAAAAAATTACACACACATATGAATACAGAAACGAATATACACAAACACATTTATGTGTGTGGAGAGAGTGGCTAGTGACTTGCTTTTCAGCTGTGTCTTTCTGTTCTGTTTGAATTTCCCTCTAGTGTTCTTATATTCCTTTTATTTTTTTATTTTTCAAATGTAATTTATTTTTAGGGCAGTTTCGGTTCCACAGCAGAATTGAGTGGCAAGTGAAAATTCCCTGTGTCCCTGTCCCCACACACGTCCAGCCTTCCACCTCTTTTCTTCGTGTCCTTGGCAGTCAGGCAGGAGTCCAGGAGATGTGTGACGTGCAGAGTGCCGCCGGATCTCCGTCTTGAGTTGTTAGTGGGGGGAGTGAGGTTCCTGTTCGGGGTGGTTCTGCCTCTTTTCCCAACATAGCATTCTAGGTTTCTGTGTTTGGGGACTGTGTCTAGCGCCCTTATGGAGCCCTTGAAATTTAATGATGTACTTGTGTATGCAAACACAGCTTTAGGGAACAGGTCCTTTTACAGTCCCCCAAAAGCCTACTGTTTTTTCAACAGTCCCCTAGTGCTCTGAGGCTCGGTTCTGATGGGATCCCGGGGCCCCTAGGAGCTGGTGCTTCTCAGAGGCAGCTGCTAGGAGTGAAGCTAGAAAGTACCCAAGTACTTAAAGAATGATTGTTTCCGGGAGTGTGGAGCACAGGATCACTGGGGGGGGGGGGGAGGGGGGGGCTTTAAATATCAGGTTCCCAGGCCCATCCACGTTGAAAGGCCCAGAATGACTGGGTCCAGTGGGATGCATTTATTAGCGAGCTCTTTGGGTGATTGTCATGCACTTGGAGCCCTCTCGGGGGTAGGACCCCCAGCAATCAGATTGTTGTTTTGTGTGTTTTTTTCCTATTGATTTGAGAGAGAGAGAGGTGGAGAGAGAGAGGGAGAAGCATCAACTTGTTCCCCTTGTTCCATTTAGTCATGTGCTCACTGCCTCCTTCTCTTGTGCCCTGACTGGGGATTGAACCTACGACCTCGGCACACCAGGACAGCACTCTGTCCACTGAGCCATTAGCCAGGGCCAGCAGTCTGGTTTTCACAAGCCCAGCAGGTGATTGTTGTGCAGACTGAAGTTTGAGCAGTGCCAGTTTACCCAGGGAGGTGGCTGGATGCAGTCAGGTACAGTTGCAGGGAGATGGGCCCAGTGAGGAAGGACGGTGTTGTTTGTACTGCAGCAGCCCCAAGAGAGGCAGGACCAGAGAGAGGCCAGCGGGTGGAAGCTGCTTTCTAAGAATTGGAGCAATCCTGAAAGACCAGCTGCCTGCCCTGAGTCCTGTGTCAGAGCTCTGTGGCCTAGTCGGCATAGGGCGGGATGTGTCCAGTCAGAATGGTGTGAGCAGTGTGAAGCTTCCTACCAGGCACCGGTTTTCTGTGCGCGAGGACAGAAATAGGGAAGAGGCATTGGAGAGTGCAGAGGTGTGATACTGGTGGGTGCCACTGAGTCTGCCGGACTGGAAGGCACTGTGTTCCCTTCGGTTGTGAACACTGAGGTTGGACAAGCATTGGGCAGGGAGGAGGAGTTTCTGGAAGCCTTGCCCAACTCCCTTCTGAGCTGGGATATAGCAGCCCCAGGGTCCTGGGAACTTTGCCAGAGACAGCAGGCCCTGGTAGTGGCTTCTTTTTTTTTTTTTTCTTTTTTCTTTTTTTTTTTTTTTAAATTTCTTTTTATTTATTCATTTTTAGAGAGGAGAGAGAGAAGGAGAGAGAGAGGCAGAGGAGAGAGAGACGGGGGGAGGAGCTGGAAGCATCAACTCCCATATGTGCCTTGACCAGGCAAGCCCAGGGTTTCGAACCGGCGACCTCAGCATTTCCAGGTCGACGCTTTATCCACTGCGCCACCACAGGTCAGGCGGTAGTGGCTTCTTTTGAGAAGTGTAGGACAAAGATTCCCAGGGTCTGGAGGCTGAGCAGATTCATGGATTTTCAGAGAAGTGGGAAGACTGTTAATGTTGAGTTAGACTGTGTCGGGTTCCGCAGCCTCCTGGCTGCTGTGGTCGCGAAGGGGAGAGGCAGGCCCTGAGCTGGGTGCTGCACACCACGGCTGCCCTGTGGTCGCGAAGGGGAGAGGCAGGCACTGGGCTGGGTGCTGCACACCACGGCTGCCCTGTGGTCGCGAAGGGGAGAGGCAGGCACTGGGCTGGGTGCTGCACACCACGGCTGCCCTGTGGTCGCGAAGGGGAGAGGCAGGCACTGGGCTGGGTGCTGCACACCACGGCTGCCCTGTGGTCGGGGAGGGGAGAGGCAGGCACTGGGCTGGGTGCTGCACACCACGGCTGCCCTGTGGTCAGGGAGGGGAGAGGCAGGCACTGGGCTGGGTGCTGCACACCACGGCTGCCCTGTGGTCGCGGAGGGGAGAGGCAGGCCCTGGGCTGGGTGCTGCACACCACGGCTGCCCTGTGGTCAGGGAGGGGAGAGGCAGGCACTGGGCTGGATGCTGCACACCACGGCTGCCCTGTGGTCAGGGAGGGGAGAGGCAGGCCCTGGGCTGGGTGCTGCACACCACGGCTGCCCTGTGGTCAGGGAGGGGAGAGGCAGGCCCTGGGCTGGGTGCTGCACACCACGGCTGCCCTGTGGTCGGGGAGGGGAGAGGCAGGCCCTGGGCTGGGTGCTGCACACCACGGCTGCCCTGTGGTCGGGGAGGGGAGAGGCAGGCCCTGGGCTGGGTGCTGCACACCACGGCTGCCCTGTGGTCGCGGAGGGGAGAGGCAGGCCCTGGGCTGGGTGCTGCACACCACGGCTGCCCTGTGGTCGGGGAGGGGAGAGGCAGGCCCTGGGCTGGGTGCTGCACACCACGGCTGCCCTGTGGTCAGGGAGGGGAGAGGCAGGCACTGGGCTGGGTGCTGCACACCACGGCTGCCCTGTGGTCGCGGAGGGGAGAGGCAGGCACTGGGCTGGGTGCTGCACACCACGGCTGCCCTGCTGCCTGGCTTTCCCCCGGGACTTCAGTTGGAGGGCTCTCAGCATGGGAGACGTGTTGTAACCCTCCTTTGATGGAGGCCTCCTTATACTGTTGTAAATACCGTGGGCAGACGTGCACTGTTTTGTGGCGTAATTAGGTGGCCCGATGGCTGGTGAGTACCTGTGCCTGCTGCTGTCAGCTGGGGAGTGGCCAGCAGTGACAGTCAGGAGTGTCTGTCCTTGGCCCTTTCTGTATCGGTGGATATAGAATAATGCCGAGAGCCTGGCCTGTGCTGGTGCAGTGGGTAAAGCATCGACCTGGAGTGCTGAGGTCTGCTTGCCTGGTCAGGGCACATATGAGCAGCAAGTATGAGTTGATGCTTCCACTCCCCCCACCACCCTCCCCTCCCCCCTTCCTCTCCCTCCCCCTCCCCTCCCCTCCCTCTCCCTCCCCCCTCCCTCTCCCTCTCCCTCTCCCTCTCCTCAGTAAATACAATCTAAAATAATAATAATAATAATAATAATAATAAAGCTAAGAGAGCACACTGAGACTGTTACCAAACAGGGCCCCGACCCTTTGGGGCTGCCTACGCCAGCCATTAGTGTGTGGGTTCTTGACTTTGTGCTAGAAAAATTTCATAATTGGAGTCCAGGTTATTTTGAGAATAAGTTTATTAAATTTAGCTGGGGACAGTGAAACAGGAAAGGCCTGGAACAGAAGAAGCAACAGGAGAGCCTAGACGGGGCTGCTTTGGGTCAATGGGATGCCAGAGGAAAGAGGCCTTGGAGCAGGTTCAGGAGGTTGGCCTGGGAGCTGCTGCCGCCCTCTGCTCCCCTGGCTGCAAGTCTCATGAGGACCCTTAGAGTTTAGGAGATGCACAGCTGTGGGGGAAGAAAAGGGAAGGGAAAGGCGCAGGCGTGCTCCCAGGAAGAGAGTGCTGGGCCCTGTCCTCCATCCTAAGGTCTTTAAGTGTGGAGTTCTTAGAAGAGGTCCCAGGGGAAGATCTCAGCTCCCCAGATGTGTCCTTTTAGGGTTGTGGTCTCCAGTGATTGGTCAGCGCCAGGCCGGGGTCATTAGTCAATGCAGCTGGTCCTGAGGCCAACTATTGCATATAGCTTGTCTGGTTTGCTGCTTTTCTGGGCCTGGGGCTGAAACACAACTGAGGCCTAGCAGTTATCCCTAGGGCTTAATGCTTAAGGGCTATTTATTCTCCAGCCCTCTTCACTCTGTTGCTAAGGGAGTCTACACTGCATGACTAGCAACCTGCCAAGGGAGGAAAGGTCAGGGGAGTGTCTGAACTGCAAGAGCAGTGATATGCTAGTAGAGGAAAGGTTCTTCCGGGAGTGAGGTCCTTGTTTTCCTAGTTTTGCCAGGTGCTAGGCACCTGGGACTCTCTGCTCCTGCCTGTCTGTCTACTACAGAGTGGTTGACATTGGGCAGAATCCCAGGTGCTCTCAGCAGGCTGGAATTCTGGGCAGAAGAAAGGGAGGAATTGAGCAGGAATCTGCCTCAGGCCTGCATTATCCAGAACACCTGAGTGTTACCAGTGTGGGGAGGTGGGGAGGAGGAGGAGGAGGAGGATGGTTCTGCTCTACACTCTCCAGACCACATTTGGGGCCTCTGGTTCTGAAGAGTCTCAGAGGAAAAGAAGGGAGTGGGTCATGGACTTGAAACTATTTCAGGCAGGAATGATGGGGAAAGTGACTTTTTTCAGGAGAGGAAGAAAGAGGTCTCTTGGGGAAAGAGGGAGACCCAGATGAAGGACTTGACTGCCCCTTTGACGTGGAGTTAGACCCAGCCAGTGAGGCACTGTAGGGCCGAGTTCATTGCCAGAGGACAGATTCTGCTCTTGCTGGGAGCTCTGAAGCCCTGGTAGGGATGAGCACCTCACCTTGCCAGCAGACTGAGGCTGACCTGTGGTCCTGCCCCAGGTGGGGAACACCCAGGTAGGAAACACCAGCGGGCCAAGCCTGAGTCCCATGGTATATTTATATAATATGCTAACTCCTGGCTCAGAGGGGGGCTGTCTTGGACTGAATGGACCCTGTGTGTTATACACAATCTTGCAAGAACAGCTGCAGCCTCCAGTGAGCTCAGAAATCCCTACCTGAATTGGGCCTTTTAAAAGTTGTTTTTAAATAGGCAATACTTATGTGCTAAAAATGCAAATATAAATAGTAAGTTTCATTTCTGTCCCCAGTTTTTGCCTTTAAAGGCACTAGTGTTACCCAGTTTCTTGTTTATTGTTCCAGGGATGGTCTCTGTGTGTGTATATATGTACACACTCCACTAAGTTGGTATGTTTATGCTTTCTTTTTAAAAAATATTACCTTAGTATTATACCTTGATTCATAATGAAGATCATTTTATATCCCCATATATAGAGCTGGCTAATTCTAAAAGTAGTTACAGAGTATCTGTTGTGTGGCTTCCCGCTTCCCTGTGATTTAGTTTACAAGTCCTATTGGTGCATAATTTAGGAGTTTGTTGTTATAACAAAGCTGCAGTCAAGTCCGTGTGTGGATGTCCAGTGTCCTCTCAGACCAGGTGTAAGTGTATCTGTGAAATAGATTTCCAGAAGTCGAGTTTTTGGGTCAATGAGTGTGTCATTTTTAATTTTGACTTCTCTGTATTTTTTATTTAATTTTAAAAGATTTTTATTTCTAGACTTTACAGAGAGAGGAGATAGAGGGGGGGGGGGAGGAACAAGAAGTATCAACTCGTAGTTGCTTTAGTTGTTCATTGATTGCTGGTGGTATGTGCCTTGACCGGGCAAGCCCAGGGTTTCGAACTAACAATCTCAGCCTTCCAGAGTGATGCTGTATCCACTATGCCACCACAGACCAGGCATCTCTGTATTTTTAATTGGAGATTCTTGGCGTAAGGGTTCCTTTTTTTTTTTTAGTTCCTTTTTTGTAATCACCTATTCACATTTGAGTTTTTCTAGTGGTTATTGGTCTTTTTTCTTATAAAACGTATTTTTACAGAGACAGAGAGAGAGTCAGAGAGAGTCAGAGATAGGGACGGAGAGAGATGAGAAGCATCAATCATTAGTTTTTTGTTGCGACATCTTAGTTGTTCATTGATTGCTTTCTCATATGTGCCTTGACCGTGGGCCTTCAGCAGACCGAGTAACCCCTTGCTCGAGCCAGCGACCTTGGGTCCAAGTTGGTGAGCTTTGCTCAAACCAGATGAGCCCATGCTCAAGTTGGCGACCTCGGGGACTCGAACCTGAGTCCTCTGCATCCCAATCCGATACTCTATCCACTGCGCCACCGCCTGGTCAGGCTCTTATAAAACATTTTTTATAAATTTGTCATTTTCTTGCCTTGATGTTTTTTCCTTATTTGTTTCTTATGCAGGACTTTAATTTTATGTCTGGGATTTAGGGCTACTTCTTACATTTTTTAAATTTTATTTATTTTTAGTTAATGATATTAGAGAGAGACATTGATTTGTTGCTCTATTTATTACTTTTTTTTTAGAGGAAGCATGATAACACAGAGAGAGAGAGAGATCAACTTGTTCCACTTAGTTGTGCCATTGATTGCTTTTCCTATGTGCCCTGACTGGGGCTAGAACCAGTGACCTCTGGGGTCCAGTTGGCACCATTGGGATCGAGCTGGTACCCTAGGGCTTGAGCCCTGGCCAGGTCTCAAACTGGTGACCTCAGGGTCTGGCTGGTGACCGTGGGAACAAGACAGTAACTCCAGGATTGAACCAGTGGCCCCTGCATTCCGGACGGCTTTCTGGGACGACACTCTATCCACTGTGCCACCAGCCAGGGATTGTTCCATTTATTTGCCCATTCATTGGTTGATTCTTGTATGTGCCTTGACTGGGGATTGAACCTGCAACCTTGGTCTATCAGGATGACACTAACCAATTGAGCTACTTGGCCAGGGCAACCACTTCTTATTACATTTTCGTCTTTAGCCTGGCTGAAACTTATTTTAGGGTATGGAACAGGGTAGACCCACTTTCTTTTCTTCCTGCAGCCTGGCTGTGGCTGGGGCCTTTGGGCCTCATTGCTCTGGGAGGAGATGAGACATGGACAGGGTCTGGTGCCCACAGCTGTGGACTGGTGATCTCCATAGAAAGACTTGTCAGGCTCACCACCTCAGCTGCCCCTGTTCTCTCGCAGAGGAGCTTCCCCTTCTCCCATCAGATGGTTCCTGGCTCATCCATCACTGAAATTCCCAGGCTGTCTGCACCAGCGAGGGCGGAGAGGTCTGGCAGATGGGTTAGGCCGAGGGCAGAATCTGGAAGGCTGTGTGCTGACAGCTCACCAGCCACAGGGAGATGAGTCACCCTTAGGGCAGCCCCACTGGGTCTTGGCCATCACACCACGTGTACAAGGGAAAGGGTCTTTGGTCCATGGCGCAGTAGCCAGTTCTAGTTCTCTCCAAGGTTGCTTGGCCATCACCTGGCCTCCCATTGCTTTGCCTGCAATCACTTCTGGGCCCACTGACCAGAACCAGTAACCTCACTCATAGGACTCAGAAGCAGGCCCACCGGTGGGGACCGGTACCTTGAGGAAGGCCTGCAACTTCCTTGAAAACGTCAACATAGCCGGGAAGGGCCACAAGAATCTTGCAGGTAGATGGCGGTATTTTCTCAGTGGGCCCCGGACCAGCAGGCAGCGTCGTCTGGGAGCTTGTGAAACGTGCACGTCCTGGTTCAGCTAACTCAGACTCTGTAGACAGAGCCCATTCTTGTATTTCACACGCCCGCCAGGTGGTTCTGCAGTTTGAGAACCAGCGGTCTGTGCTGGCGTGGGGCCAGCGTGCATGGATGGCCCACTTGGGGCCAGCAGGTGTGATTGCTAAGGGCCTGCAGGTTTTGTCCCACTGCCTCGCCAGTCACTGGTGCACCCGCAAACTGCAGCAGCCACTGATGAGCAAGAGTAAGCAGAGTATGTCGAGAGTATGACAGTCACAGCAAATTTGTGTCCTTTCTGGGCAGTTTAATTGGATGGGACATGGCAGAAGGGTCTGTATACAAAGGGACTTGGGAGCAAGGATCCCCCCTAGCACCAGCAGCAAGAGCCTGGCCTTCCAGGCCGATTTCCTGCCCTTACTGCTGACCTGCAAGTCACTTACCTACTTTCTGGGCTCCAACTACCTCATCGTAGAAACAGGATGGCGCTGCCCCACTTGCCTGGTTCCAGGTACTGGATCAGATGAGCCCTCCTGAGGCCATTTTTGTTTATGGCAACAACGGGCAGTGCCGGTTTCCCTTGCGGGATGAGCCGGAGGACGGAGAAGGAAAGTGTAGCCTGGGCCGGACCCAATCTGGGGCCCGCTGTGATGAGAGCGTGGGCACAGGGAGGTGGGCTCTGGTCCCCTGTTGCATGGATGGTGATAAGGACATGGGAAGATAAGGACAAACAGACCTGGACCCCGAGAAGGAGGCAGTGTGCTCCTGGGAGGCGGGAGAACTCCTCCCCCACACAGGCAGCCTCCCTTGTCAGGAGGCTGGAGTGAGACTTGGCTGACAGATTTTCATGGAAACCCAGTGCATGGTGAATCCTGTAGTGCTGGGTGTGTCCTGAGCTGGGCCCTGAAGATGAGCCCAGGTTGCTATTTCTAGCTGAAGGCCCTGGCTGGGAGAGGGTAAACTGGTTGCCTCAGGCCAGCCTGATGCAATGTCTCCTGCAGGGCCTGGCTCATGGGTGCTGCTGTTCTTCTCAGAAACTGCTGGTGAGGCTGGTGGGAGCTCCAGCAGAGCCTGACTGGGTTTTTCTTCCTTTCAGATCTGACCATGAGCTACCCAGGCTATCCCCCTCCTGCTGGTGGCTACCCCCCAGCTGCACCAGGTAAGGGGGGGGGGGGCGCCCGCTCAGCTCTATGTCCGGGAGTGGGGGGGGGGCTGGAGGAGAGCAGGGACCCTGAGGCCAGGAGAGCCTGGTGTGGCAGCTGCCTATGGAAGGCCAGCACCAGGTCCCCTGACTTAGCTGAGAGCAGTGGGCAAATACCTTCTCTTCTCTGGCTCAGTTTTCTCCTTTGCAAATGGCTTCATGGATCTCGCCCTCACTGGGCTGTTCCAGATACTAACAAGATAGCCAGAGAAAGCCTCTGGCATGGTGGCCTTGAAGCACTGTTCGGTGGCTTGTCACTTCTCTACCTTGTACTCAGGGTGCATGGTTTTGCAGTACAGGAGGGAGGAAGGGAAGCGGCCGCTAAGGGTCAGGTATTCTCTGCGGCTGCCAGCGCCGTGGGCCAGTAGCCGCGATGCTGCACTGGTTGGCAAGGTGGTCAGAACCTGGCCCTGGCCACAGCGCTGCTTGGTGCTGTTCTTCACACCCGTAGGTCATATTCTCTGGCCTTGGCCCCTTCTGGGTTCCTGAAAGGAGATTTGGCCCCAGGGTAGGAGAGGCACATGGGGGCACCTGGGACAGGGGGCAAGGAAAGGGACCAGTCCAGGCTGGCCGTCCTGAGGTGGCCTGAGTTGCATTGCTTTTTGCCCCACAAGCCCCCTGAGCACATTCATTTCTCTTGAGCTGAGGTTCTTCAGTCTTAGCACTGAGGGCCCCGCAGGCCATTAGACCCACCTCCCATCAACTGGTGAAGGACAGGCCCTGAGCTGGGAGGCAGCTCGGCCACTGGCCTCTCAGAGATTGAGCTGGGCCATTTCACTCTGAACAAGCCCTTGTCCAGATTTGCCAAACAGGCCAGCAGCCCTCCTGATGACGCTAGCTTCAGTGCTGCTTGTCACAGTGGCAGCTGTAACATGGGAGATCATTCGGCTCCCAGCTGAGCCCTGCATGGGCCTTGACTCCTAGTCCTCAGCACAGTGACCTGAGGCAAGCAGTAATTATCATTCCCACTTGTCACTCACTGCCCTGGTAAGTGCCTCGCCCCAGGGCACATACCCTGGTTCTGCTACTTTCAGAGCTGGGGCTCTTCACTGATGTTCCCCCACTCTCTCCCTTCTAAGGACGTGTCTGTGTTTACCATGACTCAGGCCGTCTCCCTCCATCCTCCCAACCTGCTCCTCCCGGCCTCAAACGGCACAAGGCCAGGACCTTACCCCACTCCCACCCATGCTTTTGCATCTCCCTGGAATCTCAGTCTCCTTGAGCTCACTGCTGTCAGGGGCTCAGCACAGTGTCCTAAAATGACTTGTCATTGTGTCTTCACTCCTCCTTCACCGTGGTGAGCCCAGGAGGGCAAGTCTGTCCTTGACCCTCCTGCATCCTCAGTATCCCACAGAGGGGCTTGGGAGTGTTTGCCGAACCACCCCCTTCCTCCCTGGGAGGAGAGGAAGCTCCCTCTTCTCTTCCCCTGGCAGTGGGACTGGGTAGAATGTGCTTGCCTGGGTGTTTTCTCTGTGGTCTGTAGTGCTGTCCCCGAGACCCTGCATGGCCTCCCCCCAGCCCTGGGAGCTTGCTCTCTCTGCCTTTCCCTGTTGGGGGCTGACCAGGGGCTAACAGGGGCTTGGTGTTGCTTTCAGGTGGTGGTGCCTGGGGAGGTGCTGGCTACCCCCCACCCAACATGCCCCCTATTGGTCTGGATAACGTGTCCAACTACGCAGGGCAGTTCAACCCGGACTACCTCTCGGGAATGGTGAGTCCAGCCCTCCTGCTCGGCTGCCCCTTGGCCCACTCCTGCTGGCGTCATCTGTCAGAGGAGTCTGTGTGGGTGATACCTGTGCGTGGCAGTGTATGGAGGGACACCTTAGGACACATGGGTTTTATCAAGGCTCTCACCTGCTCACTCCCTCTCTGCGTCTCCATTGCCGAGCGGTGAAATCCGGGGCAGGGATGCACTAGGCACACAGCTTCCGGTCCCTTTCAGCTCTGCGGGATTGGAAGGGGCGGTGCCTTCATGGAATGTGTGCTGAGCAGCTTCCTTATGAGCTCAAGATTTGCACCCTCAAGAAGGCGAGGGCGGGTCACGTCGGGTACATGTGTGTCATGTGCACATGTGTTTGTGCATGTATATGTATGTGTGGATGGCTATTTGGTGCCTGGTAGCATGGGCAGATGTGCTACTTTTAGTTTTTGATTTGTTTTTAGAACAATATCTTTTATAATCTGAAAATAAATGTGCTCAGTGTAAATATTGCAGCCAATAGACAGTCAAAATCGAGCCAGACACTTCTGGGTTCTGGGAATGTGTGAGCAGAACAAACCCCAGACTCAGCCCGGAGTCGGTACCATCCACTGGGAAGAGACAGGCAGTCGCCATAAGTAGGCTGCATGGTATCAGAATAAGTGTGTGGGTTTCAGGCACAGGAGAGGTCAGGTGGAATGCCTGTGGACCGTGTCAGGGTGCTCAGATGGTACCTGAGCTCTGAGTGCAGTTCCTGGGACCCTGCTGCAGGACTGAGGGCAGGAAGGAAGGCGAGAAGACTCCCTCTTCTCTTCCCTCGGCAGTGGGATTGGGCTGGACGTGGTTGCCTGGGTGTTTCCTCTGTGGTCTGTAGTGTGGTCCCTGTGGCCCTGCTTGGCCTTCTCGTTAGTCTTAGGCTCTGTTTTGTGGACTTTCAGGCGGCCAACATGTCCGGGACATTTGGAGGAGCCAGCATGCCAAACCTGTACCCTGGGGCCCCTGGGGGCGGTTATCCTCCTGTCCCCCCTGGGGGTTTTGGGCAGCCCCCTTCCGCCCAGCAGCCTGTGCCTCCGTATGGAATGTACCCGCCCCCTGGAGGAAACCCACCGTCTGGCATGCCTTCGTACCCACCATACCCGGGGGCTCCTGTGCCCGGCCAGCCCATGCCCCCTCCTGGACAGCAGTCTTCAGGGGCCTACCCTGGGCAGCTGCCAATGACCTACCCAGGACAGCCACCCATGCCACCTTCTGGGCAGCAGCAGCAACAGCCAGTGCCAAGCTACCCGGGATACCAAGGGTCTGGGACCGTCACCCCTGCCGTGCCCCCAGCCCAGGTGAGTGCCAGCCCTGTGCCACCGTCAGTCCCAGCCTGGCCCCAAAGGCCGAGGAGGTGTGGGGGACAGGCCAGGGCACAGTCATCCAGTGGTGGTTTCTTGTTTTAACAGAGTGTCACCTTCTCACAGGCTCCCAGACCCGGGGCGTGTGCCTGGAGGCCTGGGCCCGCCCGGCCTCACCCAGTGTGGTCAGCTGTTGTGCGTGCAGGCTGGGTGTGTGGTGTGTGCCCTGGGGTGCTCTGCATCCTGTGTAGTGTAGTTCCTGCCTGGGCTCTGTTCTGTAAGAACTGCTCTGGCCACTGGACCCAAGGCTTTATGCCAGCAGCTCTCAGTCTTCATCTCCTAGGTGTGCTGCCTGCCGCCCCCGCCCCCCCCCCCCCCCCCCCCCCCCACACACACACACAGCTTACTTGAGAGAGTTTGTAAAAGCTCCTTTGGGTAGGGAAGATTGTTCTGTTGGCAGTTCCTTCAGAACTGCTCTTGACTCATTTTGGAGAGCAGTCCATGTTTGCAGAGCCTAGAATTCATTGTCATGGTTACACGGCCAAGTACAAGGCTAATGGTATGTGTTTGATGACTATTTTTATTTTATTTATTTATTTATTTTTATTATTTTTTCTGAAGCTGGAAACGGGGAGAGACAGTCAGACTCCCGCATGCACCCGACCAGGATCCACCTGGCACGCCCACCAGGGGGCAATGCTCTGCCCCTCTGGGGCGTTGCTCTGCCGCGATCAGAGCCACTCTAGCGCCTGGGGCAGAGGCCAAGGAGCCATCCCCAGCGCCCAGGCTATCTTTGCTCCAATGGAGCCTTGGCTGCAGGAGGGGAAGAGAGAGACAGAGAGGAAGGAGGGGGGGGTGGAGAAGCAAATGGGCGCTTCTCCTATGTGCCCTGGCCGGGAATCAAACCTGGGTCTCCCGCACGCCACGTGGACACTCTACCGCTGAGCCAACCGGCCAGGGCCTGATGACTATTTTTAGATGGAGGATTTCCTCTTCTTTCTGCCCCTATACATGCCCCCACCCCTCTCTCCGTCTTCCCTCCCTTCCTTTTACCTCTTCTTTTTTCTGAGTTTATCTCCTTAACTCTGTTTAAAGCAGTTTGTTTTAGCCACAGAAGACACTCTAGCAGGAGACTGTCCGGGCAGGGACAGTCAGGCTGGCTGGGAGCACAGCAGTCAGTGTCAGGGCGAAGTGAGGGGGGCAGGCAGCTTGCTGAGTCTAGAAAACATGCATGAGGCCGGGGCTGGTCAAGGGGGCCGTCACACTGCACGGACCATCGTAAAGGTTAGGTACCTAACCCCCCCCCTCCCGAAAAAGCACCTTTTTAAAATTTGCACAGAGGTGCTTCGTGTACTAAGCAGGCCGAGGACCCTGGTGTGTGCTCCTCTTGGGGAGAAGCCAGTGCTCCCGCATGTGAGGCCTCCCTTTCAGGAGGAATCTAGGCCAGCCCCGGAGGACCTGGGTGTAGGGCAGATTTTCAGCATCAAGACTCAGCTGTAGATAGGCTCCTGGCCATGGGAGTTAGGCAGAAGTTTTAGTACCAGGGCATAGGACAGATAAAAGGGCCACTCGATGTGGAGTCCACTGTGCTGTTAATTGTGAACTTCAGGTACCCCAACTTATACAGAAAAGGTGTTTCCAGAGACTGGGGTGGGGGATTCTTGCATCTGGGGTTGCAGCATCTTACCTGAGTCTGTTTGTCCGAGCAGTTTGGAAAGCGAGGCACCATCACAGATGCTCCTGGCTTTGACCCCATGAGAGGCGCCGAGGTTCTGCGAAAGGCTATGAAAGGCTTTGGTGAGAGGTCCTGGTGGCTCCCCTCCCCCCATATATTCCCCATTCCCCAGGCTCTGTGGGCTGGGCTTGCTGGTTGGAGGCAGCCTGGCCCCAGTAGAAGTGGAGAGAAGATGGATGTGGGGTACAGTTATGGTGCCCAGAAGAAGGGAGGGCCCATGCCTGGGAAGTCCCTAGCTGCAGAGCGTCCCACAGCCCACAGCCTGCTCACTTCCTCCTCTGCCCTTCCAGGGACTGACGAGCAGGCCATCATCGACTGCCTGGGCAGTTGCTCCAACAAGCAGCGGCAGCAGATCCTTCTGTCCTTCAAGACAGCTTACGGGAAGGTGGGTGTAGGGGGTGTACAGGGAGCCTGGCCCCTCCTGAGCTGAGGCATAGCCTACAGCACAGTTGTACTCACCCCTGCTTTAACTTGGTGCCGAGTAGGCGTAGATCTCCTGGCCAGATAGTAAGACACACGGGTATTCCCTGCTGCCCACTCAACTAGAAGGCTCTCTCAGCTGATGGCATCCTCTATGCATAGAGTCTGTGGGGTGACAATACCCTATGGGAGACACCCGGAGTCCGCCGGGTACTGAGATTTGTAGAGAGGTGCCCAGAGATCTGGGTTCTTACCCTGACTCTGCTGCGATGCCCTGAGAATCTGGGCACATGATTTCACCTCTCCTCCCACCTGGCCTGTGTCCTCTCCTGGGGACCCAGGCTGCTATCCCTGCCCTCTTCACAGCCACCCTGGGAGGTGTAGCTGACGGAAGGGCTTCCAAGGAAAAGGCTTTTGGTACTGAACAAATGCAAAAGGGGTATATTTTGAACTTTTGGGGTTTTGAATCTTAGAAAGATAAAACCTGGGTACATAATGAATAAGCTAGTGTTCCAGACTATTCCTTCTCCAGCATTGTGCCCCGGGTACCCTGGGGATTGGGTTCAAATGCAGACTCCAGTTTTGCAGGTCTGGACTGGGAATAGAGGTTTGGCTTTTCTGCTGATCTCCCAGCCCTCAGATCTGTGATTCTGTCCGTTAGTCACCTTCTGTGGATTCTCTAAATATGGTTTTTTGTTTGTTTTAATATCCAATCAGGATTTGATCAAAGATCTGAAATCTGAACTGTCAGGAAATTTTGAGAAGACAATCTTGGCTCTGATGAAGACCCCGGTCCTCTTTGATGCTTATGAGATAAAAGAAGCCATCAAGGTACGTGTGTGTGTGTGTGTGTGTATGAGAGAGAGAGAGAGAGAGAGAGAGAGAGAGAGAATATGCACGGACACAGCACCTGGGCTGCCTGGTGTGTCTTAACCCATCACTTGCTACTATTGTAATGTTGGCTTCTATCCCCCCTCGGCCTGGGTTTCAAGCACTGTAGAAAAGGGAACTTCTGGTGGCTTCCTCAAGAGGAAAAGGAAGTGTCAGTCATTGTCAGGAAACATCTGACTTTCTCTCCATCTTTCTCCCATCTCTCCACGATGGGAGTTGGGGTTGCAGAGGGGTGTGAGGCATGGGTGGAGTCATCCTCATTCATCAGGGCTCTATATTAGCAAATAACAGAGCCGCCCTTGAGGACTGTGAGCAGAACAAAGTGGAGAATTGGTTACGAGGACGAGGTCGGAGGTGAGCAGCCTGGTCTGGAAAGAAGTGGAACAGGTGTCACGAGCAGACACTCAGGCAGGGTGCTCTCGTGTCTGCTTCTTTAGTCCACGTTATTCCTGCTTCCCTGCTTCTCCACCATGTCTACTTGGCAGAGGATCCCTGTCCATGTACCTCTCAGGGGTCCAGCCACAGACAAAACCAGCTGCTCCTGGGTTCAGATGCTAAATAGGGAGCGGGTTCTGAATGGCTGAGTTTGGTTTAATATCTGCCCCAAATCCCTAAGCAGTTAGGACGAGGCAGAGGGTCCTCCACATTTGTGCACTCCTGTGGCTCCCAAGACCTGCAGCAGGAATCAGAGGGGCAGTCCCTGAAGGAGAACCCTTGAACAGGTGCTTCAGAAGGAGTCTAACATTTACTCAGGCAGAGAGACACAGTAAACTTTCCTGCCCCGGAGGACAGGTAGGGAGTTTCATGTGGGGCCGGCAGGGAGGGAAGGCTCTGTGTGCTGTCAGGTAGGGAGTTTCATGTGGCCCGGCAGGGAGGGAAGGCTCTGTGTGCTGTCAGGTAGGGAGTTTCATGTGGCCCGGAAGGGAGGGAAGGCCCTGTGTGCTGTCAGGTAGGGAGTTTCATGTGGCCCGGCAGGGAGGGAAGGCTCTGTGTGCTGTCAGGTAGGGAGTTTCATGTGGCCCGGAAGGGAGGGAAGGCCCTGTGTGCTGTCAGGTAGGGAGTTTCATGTGGCCCGGCAGGGAGGGAAGGCTCTGTGTGCTGTCTTCTACAGAGGAGTCCGGGTGCAGTCGGGGTGCGCACTGGGGAGTGGTCCCTGGACCTCTGCCCAGCAGGGGCTGGGCCCATCCCTCCGTGTGGTGGTGGTGGTTAGGAGTGCTGGAAACAGCACAGGTTTGGGGTTCAGCTGTCACTGCCTAGCTGGGTGTCCTTGAGAGCCTGTACAGTGGGAATGTGGTTGCTCCCTGGTGACGTGTGGTGAGCAGTGAGCCAGGAGGCTGACTAAAATGCTTTGTGACCTCTGAGTCATCTGTAGTAACAGTAAACACAATAGCTAAGCCTTGTTGTGTGTGCTCTGTGTGAGACAGGCACTGTTCTGAGAACTTAACTTACTTAATTCATTTAATCCTCGTGCGTTTCCTATGCAGAAGGTGCCAGTATCACTCCCATTTTATGACAGGTAATCTGAGGCACAGAGTTTAAGTAATGTGTGTAAGGTTACAGAGCTAGTCATTGGCAGAGCTGAGATTCAAACTGACATAGAAGCCAGGATGGTGACCTTGTCTCCCACGGTCTCCCTGTCCCTGACGCGATCCTGCCTCCCGTCCTGGTTGCTGCTGCCTTTTCCTGAAGCCCCCAGATACCCCGAGACTCGTTTTCCCCAAGTCCACTCCTGCTTTTCACTCATTATCTCAGTTTCTCCTCTCATCATGGGCTGAGCCTGGAATAAAACAGTCCAGTGCACATCTCAACCACGCTCTACTGTGTGGCCTAGGACAAGGTGCTCCCCTCTGATTCTGTTTCCCACCTCATCACCACGTCACTGCCATTGTCTGGTACGTTCCTGGGGCTGTTGAGACAGCTTGGATGCTCTCAGAGAGGCAGCAGCAGCAGCACCCAGGAGCTCCTCATGGCTTCCTTTGCTGGGACTTGTCCCCTGGGAGGTAGGGCGGTGGCCCCTGCTCTCTTTCCTGGGGCTAGTGAGCGGACTCTGAGAGCCTGTGCTGCTGTGTGCTCTGCAGGGGGCTGGCACTGACGAAGCCTGCCTGATTGAAATCCTTGCCTCGCGCAGCAACGAGCACATCCAGGAGCTGAGCAGAGCCTACAAAACAGGTGAGGCTGCCCCCTGCCCCCTGCAGGGCCCTGTGTGCTCAAGACCTTGACCATACCCCCTCCCAGGGCCTAGGTTTCTCCCTGCATTCTTACACTTCCCTCTCCTGCCACAACCAACACATGGGGCTTTGATCCCAGACTCCCCCTGCCTGCCATCTGCACACAGGACTGGTGACTAGGGGCAGGCAGGCTGAGGAAAACCTCGGGGGTGTGGTGTGGGCCAGGCCTTGAGGAGAGGCCTGCTCAACGTGGAGTCCATCGCCCCTCTTGGCCTTCCGGTTATCTGTCCCTGGAGAGCTGTGTGGGCCGCCTGCCCTTCCCTTGCCAGTGCCCACTGTTGACTGTGTCTGCAGTGGGCAGCTCTGTCCATGGGGCGACAAGGTGGGCCTTCCCTATGTCTCCCAGAATTCAAAAAGACCCTGGAGGAGGCCATTCGAAGCGACACGTCGGGGCACTTCCAGCGGCTCCTCATCTCTCTCTCTCAGGTACCCTTCCCACAGCAGAGCCCAGGCGGTGCTCAGCAGAGAGGGGACCCCTGAGCAAGGAGGAGAGGGGGCAGGGCGGGAGGGGTGCCGCTCCAGGCATTGGCTTGACCACACGCCCGTCTCCTTTCAGGGAAACCGTGATGAAAGCACAAATGTGGACATGTCCCTAGTCCAGAGAGATGTCCAGGTGAGTGATGGCCAGGTCAGGCACCCTAGCTGGGCTTCCTAAGCTAGCGAGGGTGCCCACTTCCTTACTTTATGAGAGAGGGAGCTCTGGATGGAAAGAGAACCAATAAAGAGTGGGTTCCAGATGCTGTGACTTTCAGACCCGCTTGGCTACTTATACACTGTGTGGCCTTGAGCAGGTCACCCGGTCACCCGACCTGTCTGGGCTTCAGTCCCCTACCTGTAAGAGAGGACATAGGAGATAACTGTCAGCAGTTGGTCTATCACAGTTATGAATGTGGGACTTTGTGTGACTCGGTATTTTTCCTGTTGGGTTGCATATGCCATTATGTTTGCAAATAGGAAGAATTCACACTTGCTTATGAAGCTTTGGAAGGTTTGAATCTAGAAATCAGCTGTCACATTAGTTCTGCAGTCTTAGAATTCTGCCCTTGTCCCTGGCCTGGCTTGAACTGAGACAAAAAGGGGACGGTCACCATTTCTTCTTTGTCCAGGCATCTGAGTATCCTTCTAGAGGAGTTTGAGTTCCTCATTAAGGAATTCAGGTCATGGAAGTTCTGGAGAGAGCCCCGCTCCCTGGGGAGGAGCTGCGTCCCCCCCCTCTTCACTGCTCCTGCCCCTCCAGCTGCCCTGCCCCAGGCCGGCTCCTCTCCTTCTGGCAGAAGGAAGGGGACCTTGGTGGGCGCCCTCCTGCCAGGGTTGGAATAGAGCCATTATTATGATCTGTTCCATTTTGCCTTTCAGACGGGGAAACTGAGGCTCAGAAAGGTTGAGCATGTGTCCAGAGAAACCTGGAGGTCAAGCCTGGAGCCCAGACTCCTGGCTGTATTCCCTACAGGGAGCACAGACTCCTGGCTGTATTCCCTACAGGGAGCGCAGACTCCTGGCTGTATTCCCTACAGGGAGCGCAGACTCCTGGCTGTATTCCCTACAGGGAGCGCAGACTCCTTGGTTCCAGAGGGCCTGCAGATCTGCCTCAGCATCTCCCTGGCTTGAGACACACATTCCCATTCCCATTCCCAGATCGCTGGACAGTTTCAAAGCCCCCAGCCTCTGGCTCTGGCCGCAGTAGGAATATTCCTATTTTGTTTTCTTGTTTCTATTACCGGCTATTTCTCAGCTGATGCTAAGGTTGCCTCAACTTCAAGGTCTCATGCCTGTGGCTCTGCCTTCATAGTTCTGGCCCTGCTCCTGTCTCACCTTGACCTGTGGGATCTCTGAGCCCCTGATGGCTTCCCTGATCCCCTGTGTGTTGGTGCCTTTAGACCCAAGAGCTCTTACCTGAAGCCAAAAGGCACTTTCAAACCATCTGTTGCAGGGTTTGCAAATTGGCAAATATTTGGGGCTCACACTTTCAAAAGCTTAACAGGCAAATGCAGATTCTGCCCACTTGCAAATATAGTAGCATATGCAAGCAAACACGGGGCAAGTGCCCGTCACACGAAATTGCACATCTATAACTGATTTATCAATTGTAATGTTTATTGTCTCACATGTTCCCTTGTGTAGATAGGGAAGTTGCTTCTAAAGATCAGGAACCTTTACATAGAAGTCTAGATTTCTGGCTTCTCGTGTGGACAGATCTGGCAGCTGTGACCTGCATTTCTGTCATTGTATTCAGCTGGTGGTGACAAGTAGCACCCGTCTCCTCATCTCCTCTGTGTGGTTAGCCTTGGTCCCACCCCAACCCCCAGCCCTACAACTAGGTTGTTTTTCTCAGGTTATGCAGCTGACCTCTTTGAACTTTCAGGTTTGTGACCATCCCATTGTAGAGGTGCAGAAGCAAGGCCCAGAGGATGGCCTGCCAAGGGTCTCGCATCAAGTTGGCCGCAGAGCTAGGCCTCAGGCCCAGGCCTCTTTTTCCACATTTTCCTTGGTGCTGCTGCTTCCGTGGTTGGGTTAAAGCTGTTCCTTGCCCATCCTGGGCTCCATTTGGCCTCAAGTTTCCTGGCTCTGAGTTCTCCCAGCTTCAGAAACCTTTGTGTTGCTCGGTGAGGAGATATGTGGATGGTGTCTCGTTCCGTTCTGCACAGTGAACGGGGCACAGCTTGGGCATGCTCCTATTTCCTGCCCCTGTGGGCCTGCAGGGCCCAGAGTCTGCCTAGCTCTTACAGGTGACATGGGCTTGGTGACTGGAGTGAGGCCTGCACTGCATACCCATCACCCCTCTCTCTGCAGGAGCTGTACGCAGCTGGGGAGAACCGCCTGGGGACAGATGAGTCCAAGTTCAATGCAATCCTGTGCTCCCGGAGCCGGGCCCACCTGGTTGCAGGTAAGACAGCCGGGGCTCCCCAGGGCCAGGAACGAGGGCAGACGAGAGAAACAGCGTGCAGGGACACTTGGCAGTTTCCGCATAGGCTTTCACTTCCCGGAAGTAAAGGGTAAAGGGATCAAATATATGGTAACAGAGGGTGATCTGACTTGGGGTGGTGGGCACACAATGCAATATGAAGATCATGTATCAGAAGTGTACACTTGAAACCTATATAATTTTATTAACCAAGTCACCCCAATAAATTTAATGAAAAGAAAAAAATATTAGTCATGCATGTACACAACTCAGGATGGCCTGTGCTGTGGAACCATTGGCAAAGATCTTTAAAAGGCGAAAGATTTATACGATCTGAAGAGAAACCAGAGCATGGCAAAGATCTTTAAAGTAGAGTTTTAGTAGCTAAATTTGTGAGCATTTTGGGAGCATACATTTTGTTAATAAGGTGAACTCAAGCCTCCTGACCTGTGGTGGCGCAGTGGATAAAGCATCGACCTGGAACGCTGAGGTCGCCGGTTTGAAACCCCGAGCCTGCCTGGTCAAGGCACATATGGGAGTTGATGCTTCCAGCTCCCCCCACCCCTCTTCCTCCTCATCTTCCTCCTCTTCCTCCTCCTCCTCTTCCTTTTTCCTTCTTCCTTCTTCCTTCTCCTTTTTCCTTCTTCTTTTTCCTTCTCCTTCTTTCTTCTTTCCACCTCCCCCTCCCCTTCCCCCTCCCCTCTTCTTTCTCCCCTCTCCCCTCTTCTTTCTCTCTTCTCCTCTTCCTTTCCCCTCCCCTCCCCTCTCTTTAAAATCAATGAACAGCCTGACCAGGCGGTGTTGCAGTGGATAGAGCGTCTAACTGTGATGCAGAGGATCCAGGTTCGAAACCCCAAGGTTGCCGGCTTGAGCATGGGCTCATCTAGCTTCAGTGCAAGGTCGCTCGCTGGCTTGAGCAAGGGGTCACTTGGTCTGTTGTAACCGCCTGGTCAAGGCACATATGAGAAAGCAATCAAGGAACAACTAAAGATGCTGCAATGAGGAATTGATGCTTTTCATCTCTCTCCCTTCCTGTCTGTCCCTTTCTGTCCCTCTCTCTGTCCTTCTCTGTCACACACACACAAAAAATATTAAAATCAATAAATAAAATCTTTTTTTAAAAAAGATGAACACAAGCCGAAATTTAGGCAACTAATGAGAAATTTCCCTTCATCTTAGAAATTATTACAAACCCAAGTCACTATTCCAGGATGTGTGGAGTCAGAGCAAGAGGATCAGGAAAACTGGCTGAAGAGGGAAAGCTAGGAATCTGGCCACTTAATCAAGGTTGACCCTGTTTCATAGTATCAGGCAGGAAGAAAATGCCAAAGTTGATGTGTGCATTTTGGAATAATTAAGGCAAAATATAAATAATTAAACCAGTGGTTTTATACTCTTTGGACTAACTAAAGAAATTGATGGAAGTTATACTTAATATGTTATCAAGTTTTCTTTATACTAAAGTGGTTCTCTGTTTTAAAAAAATACCTCACATGTAACTTTGAATAAACTTTTCAAAATGGATAAAATAATATCTATTTTTAATATTATGTAAATTTTAATTTACACAATTAAAATCCCATTAAAAATATATTAACTGGAAATACAGCTTTTATCCACTTCCTGAAACATGCTGTCCGACTGCACCTCTGTCCCCACTGTCTCTGGAATTAGTAGAGCCACCTTTTTTTTCTTTAATGTTTTGTCGTCATATCCACAGCAGATGAGAAGCTGCATCTAAAAGTCTTGGTAATGACCATCAGATTTCTTTTTTTTTTTAATGTTTATTTAGTTGATTTTAGAGAGAGGAAGGGAGAGAGGGAGACAGGAATATCAATCTGTTCCTGTATATGCCCTGACTGGGAATCAAACCGGCAACCTCTGTGTTTCAGGACGATGCAACCGAGCTATCTGATCAGGGGTAGAACCACTTTTTAAAAACAGCTTTAGTCCCTGGCCAGTTGGCTCAGTGGTAGAGTGTCGGCCTGGCATGCAGGAGTCCCGGGTTCAATTCCCGGCCAGGGCACACAGGAGAAGCGCCCATCTGCTCCTCCACCCCTCCCCCTCTCTTTCCTCTCTGTCTCTCTCTTCCCCTCCCACAGCCGAGGCTCCATTGGAGCAAAGTTGGCCCAGGCGCTGAGGATGGCTCTGTGGCCTCTGCCTCAGGCGCTAGAATGGCTCTGATTGCGGCAGAGCGACACCCTGGATGGGCAGAGCATCGCCCCTGGTGGGCATGCCGGGTGGATCCCAGTCAGGTGCATGCGGGAAAGTGTCTGACTGCCTCCCTGTTTTCAACTTCAGACAAAAATAATAAATAAATAAAAACAGCTTTACTAAGGGAATAAAAATTTTCCGTGAAACTACCACCCCTCCCCCATGGTATCAGTGGGTTTCCTGTTTCGGCACACATTGGCTCTGGAGGAGAGCAAGGGGAGAGGAGGGGGAGCCGCAGCCTCCTGCTGGCTGGTGCCCGGCGCTGGAACGGGGAGCTGAGGCGGACGGAGCTTCCAGAGCACCTAGTCCAGCGTTTCCCCAAGTGCAGCACACAAAAATAAGCATAACAGCAGTCATTCATTCATTCACTCAAAGATTTGACATTGAGCTCCTGCCTTTTGCCAGGTCATGGAGTCGGTGTGGGTAGGGTTAGGGAATACCACTTCATAATCTTCATTCTCATGGGGTTCACCTTCTTGTTTGGGGGGACAGGCAGTAAAATATAATTAACTAAAAACTGTACCAGATGGTAAGTCATTTAGAGAAAAGTAACTAAGTTGGAAACGGAGTGGTGAGGATTGGGGGTGTGGGGACAATCTTCACAGAGGTAACGGCATTTCAGTTAACAACATCGCGGGGTGAGGGTTAGGGTTAGGGTTACAGGTGCCGTGGTCCTAAGCAGGGGGCCCGTAGCCTGACCGAGACACAGGGAATGGGGACTGCTGAGGCTGGAGCAGACGGAGTGAGAGGGGTCAGGTCAGAGATGGCCGTGCCCTGCTGACAACCACATGGACGTAGGTTTTTTTTTTTTTTTTTTTTTTTTTTTTTTCTTCATTTTTCTCAAGCTGGAAACGGGGAGAGACAGTCAGACAGGCTCCCGCATGCGCCCGACCGGGATCCACCCGGCACGCCCACCAGGGGCGACGCTCTGCCCACCAGGGGGCGATGCTCTGCCCATCCTGGGCGTCGCCATATTGCGACCAGAGCCACTCTAGCGCCTGAGGCAGAGGCCACAGAGCCATGCCCAGCGCCCGGGCCATCTTTGCTCCAATGGAGCCTTGGCTGCGGGAGGGGAAGAGAGAGACAGAGAGGAAAGCGCGGCGGAGGGGTGGAGAAGCAAATGGGCGCTTCTCCTGTGTGCCCTGGCCGGGAATCGAACCCGGGTCCTCCGCACGCTAGGCCGATGCTCTACCGCTGAGCCAACCGGCCAGGGCCCTGGACGTAGGTTTTTATCCTGAGTGAAACAGGAAGCATTGAGGATGCTGTGTGGACGAGGGTGTGACTTAAGTTTGCCCATTTCACTGGCTGCTGTGTTGAGAAGAGTAAAGGGCAGAGCGGGACCCCTGTCCGGAGTCTGCTCCTGTATCCAGAGAAGAGGTGGTGTCTTGGAGCAGGTGGTGGGGCAGGTGGTGAGAAGGGGTCAGCTTCAGGCCTTGTTTGCCAGTTGGATGAGGAGTGTTGTGCAGGAAGGCAGACAAGGACGCGGCGCAGTCTTTTCTGACTAAGCCTGTGGGAGAGGGAATCGGGGAGCTGTGGACAGCAGGCCTGAGGGAGGAAGCGGGAACCTGGGGCGACAGGTACCAGGTAGAAAACTGGACTTTGAGTCTGCAGCTCAGGAGAGTTCTGGGCTAAAGAGGGAAGCTTGGGAGCAGTGAATGGGGAGTCACAGGTGCTTGAGGGTCTGGGACTGCAAGAGGCCGCTCAGCAGCAAGCCGGAGCCTGGTCTGAGGACAGGGCTCTGGTCTGGCAGGAGACTTAAGAAGAAACACCAGAGAAAGGGGAGTGCTAGAGCTATGTGGGAGGGCAGGCGAGGACTAGGAATGATGACTGCCCTTAGCAGGGGGGGCGCCTGGGTGAAAACTGTGCACAGTCCTGTAATGCACACCAGTGAGCGCTGTGCTTCCACTTCAGAGATGAGGAAGCCAGGCCCAGGGCAGAGGGGAGATGAGGTCACCCAGTCGGGAACGTGGCAGAGTTCAGGTTCCAGCTCAGGCTTTTGGCTCCAGTGTCCTTTTTAATCTCTGCACTGGTGCATGAGTGAACATATGTTCATCTTGGTCATTCTTTGTTTTAAGGAATATAGAATATGTAAGTAATATATCAACCCTGGTGTCACAGACATTACTTAGAAGAAAAGAGGAGCTGATCTGAAGAAAATAATAATGTAGATAGATACAGCAGAAGTCACCACACTGATATGCAGATGACAGAAGTTTGGAGAACAATGACAGGAACTGAGTTCCAGGCCACAGAAGAATTCATATCCGAAGTCAGAGCTGGAGTTAAGACCCAGGGTTCTGCGGTGCCACCTGCCTCTCTAGGAACTGACTCACTCCCCATAGCTCGTCCTAGGGTACCTTGGGGGGCTGGGTGGGTGTTGGCTCCTGGTCAGCTTGAGAAGACAAGACTGCTGTGTGGAATGTGCAGAAGGGCTGGCGGGCTGGCGGTGCAGGGCTCTCAGATGAGAGGGATTGCTCTATCATGTCTGTTGTGGGGGTCCTGGATAGGGGCTCAGCTGCGATTTGGGTGAGTGGTCTGGTGTGGGCAACCCAGACAGCTGCGTGAGAAGGCGTGGGGGTGGAGTACGCATGACTCATGGGGGCTTAGGAAGGGACAGAGGCCTCCACCGTGTAGCCTGTTAGTTTACTCTGGCTGCCATAATAAAACACCACAGCCTGAGTGACAAACTACAGAATATTTCTCATGGTTCTGGAAACCAGAAGTCCAAGATCAGGTGTCAGCACACTTAATTTCCTCTGAGCTCTCTGTCCTTGGCTTTCAGATGGTCGCCTTTTTGCTGTGTCTTCACATGGCCTTTCCTCTGTGTGTATATCCCTGGTGTTTTTCTGAGTGTCCAGATTTCTTCTGAGGACACCAGTCAGATTGAGTGAGGGCTCAGGCTAAGGGCCTCATTTACCTTTGAAGAGGTAATTGGGTATCTCCACATACAGTCATGTTCTGAAGTACTGAGCGCTAGGACTTGAACATATGAATTTAGGGGGACAGCAGAATTCAGCCTGTAACGTGTCCCTTCTCTCTTCTCACTAGTTTTCAATGAGTATCAGCGAATGACAGGTCGAGACATCGAGAAGAGCATCTGCCGCGAGATGTCCGGGGACCTGGAGCAGGGCATGCTGGCCGTGGGTAAGTGCCAGGCCTGCCTCGTCCGCCACCTGCTGGCCTGGGGGGGCGGGCAGTGCAGCCAAAGAGCCACAGGACCCAAGGTGGCCTAGTCCAGCGTGCCTGCGTGGCAGGAAGCCACGTTGCTTCCCAGATCACTGCGTGGTACGCCTCCAGCCTTCCCGGAGGTGTCCTGCTGCTGTTCCCAGTGCAGCTCTGGGACGGGGCTGCAGTGTGGGCACTAATGGGAGAGCAGCCAGCTGCCCTGCTAGAGGCCATGACTCACATCCTGCCAAGTTTCCTCTAAAAATACATCGCTGCGGGCAGTTGTCTGATGTTTGTGATGGAAACATGTAGTTCCAACAACAACACACGCCTCGCACGCCTCGCTAGAGGAGAGCTGGCCTAGCTCCCGGGATGACGGTTGCTTCTTGCGGGCCTGTGCTTGCCCTCCAAAGGGAGGGCTCCAGGTCTTGCCCCTACCAGGGTTGGTCCCTCTTTAAACCCACTCGGGAAACTCATGGCTTTCCCACCTTTTGCTTTGCTTTTCCTGGAGCTTCCTGGTGGGAGAGATGATGAATCCATCTCGTTTCCCTGCGTGTCCCTGCGGCCAGTGTCATGGCCTGAGCGCTAGGGAGACTCACCCCACTCAGCACCTTTCTCCAGGAGGCTCCTGGCATCGCCAGCTCACCCCTCCCGCTTCCCGTCCGTTTCTTCCTGCACGACTCCCACCTCCATGTTGCTTGCCAGGAAAGAGGGTGGGTTGCTGTCCAGGCTCTGCACGTGGAGCCAAGACCACAGATAACTGATTGAGCCTGGAGGGGAGGGGAGAGGAAAATGACCTCCTAAGAGGACACTGTACCCCATACCCCTGGACTAGGATTTTTCCTGCAGATCGAGTTATGCTGTATTTCTCTCTCCTAGTGAAATGTCTCAAGAATACCCCTGCTTTCTTTGCCGAAAGGCTCAACAAGGCCATGAGGGTATGCAACTCCTACGGGGAGGGTCTGGGTGGGTGCGGGTGGCAGGGCAGGGCTCAGTGGGAGGCATGGGGAGAGCCACACCTCAGCCAAGAGGACAGAGGGCCCATGGGTAGGAGGGGACCCGAGTGCCCGGGGAAGGGGGACAGTGAGATGGCCTCTTGCTCACACCCTTGGTGGACACTCTTTAGGGAGCAGGAACAAAGGACCGGACCCTGATTCGCATCCTGGTGTCTCGCAGTGAGATCGACCTCCTGGACATCAGAATGGAGTACAAGCGGCTGTACGGCAAGTCGCTGTACCACGACATCACGGTACGGCTGGGGTGCAGCGGGGCCCTCCTCAGTCCCCCACGCCCCTGCGGCCTCCGTCTGTGGACCTGTTCTATTCTTTGTTCCTTGCTGCAGCCCCACCCTGTGCCCTCAGCCTCCCGCCACGTGCTGCTCAGTAAGCGGATGGGGAAGGGGGTTCAGACAGTGGCGTCAGAGACACATGGGACTTCCCGACGGGCGCCTGGCCTTCACAGTCCCAGCCACCCTGTGACTGCTACCGGGACGGAGGCCGGGCTCTCTGCGGGTCGCTTCTCTCTCGGCTTTATGGCGAAGGCAGTAAGGAAGGCAGTTCAGAGTGAGGGCTCTGGGGTCCAGTCACGCTGCTCGGAGCCCAGTTCTGGATTTTCTGCTTGTTTGAGGTCTGTGTGATCTTGAGCAGCTGTCTTAGCCTCCCTGACCCCTAGATCCATCATCCTTAAGACAAGTATAATGATAGGGTCCTTGGCAGTGTTGAATTTTTTTTTTTTAAGTGAGAGAAGGGGAGATAGACAGATTCCCGCATGCACCCCGACTGGGATTCCCAATCTGCAGCCAATACTCAGACCAAATGAGCTATCCTCAGCGCCTGGGGCTGATGCTCGATGCAATCAAGACAATGGCTATGAGAGAGCAAGAGAGAGGGAGGGGGAAGAAGCAAATGGTCGCTTCTCCTGCATGGCCTGACAAGGAATAAACCCAGTTGTCCGCGCACTGGGCCGATACTCTATCCACTGAGCCAACCGGCCAGGGCAGGAGTGTTGATCTTGAATGAGGTGGTTCTGTAAAGCATATTGAGTCACATGTATTACGTGTCTGACAAACACCAGCTACTACTCTTTTATTACGGTGTGCCAGAGCCAGTGTGACACTATTCCTGTCTGGGTGGTTTGACAGTTAAATTCGGAACCTTGTAACTGAAGCCACCATGACCAAGTCCTGATTTCAAACTTACCAATATTTGATACTGGGCGTATCTCTTGGAGAAGATAGCCTTCACTCCCTGGGCTATCAACATGATGCTGTCCATCCGTAGCAACGAATGAGTCACTAGCCACAAAGATCATTTTCTGTGTACCCGTGGGCATCTGGAGGAAGCCAGAGGCCGTGCCCTCAGGAGGGAAATGATTAGAAACTGGTCGAGCAAGGTCACACTTCTAAGCAGCTTCTGGGCTCAGGTGGAGGGGATAGCAGTCTGCACTGGGTGCCCCAGTGATAGCAGCGCCTTCCACTGGAAGGTCCCATCAGTCCATTCCATCCCTGAGTGGGACACGGTGCTGCTGTGGCAGGGGAGATGCCACCAGGGGAGCCCTGGGTGCTGGTATCGTGGACTAATTGTTACGTTTACTTTTCAGATTTTGACGTTGATGTTAGGGTGATTATAGCTCTTCTTTAAGGGGGGTTGGGGAGATTGAACTGCACTGTCCGAGGCCTGTGCAGTTTGGCTGCTCTTGGACTGTGTGATGGGGTGTGCCCTGGGGTGGGGCTGGCCACTTGTCAGGGCACTTGGGGCAGAAGCAAAAGAGGGAGCAGGGGGCTCAAGCTGGCCACACATCCCTTAACTGATGTGCTTGTTTCTGTGACCAGGGAGACACCTCGGGGGATTACCGGAAGATTCTGCTGAAGATCTGTGGTGGCAACGACTGAGCAGAGACTGGTGGCTCCCTTCTGTCCACCTGCCAGCAGCAGTAATGACAGGATAAGGCCAAAAGAATGTCCTTTGTTTCTATCCACCTCAACTGTCTCTGGACCCCAGTTCCAACAGTCCGTACAGCCCTGGCTCTGTCCCCCACTCGGCCCCGTCCCCCACTCGGTCCCGTCCCCCACTCAGTCCCGTCCCCCACTCAGTCCCGTCCCCCACTCAGTCCCGTCCCCCACTCGGCCCCGTCCCCCACTCGGCCCTGTCCCCCACTCGGCCCTGTCCCCCACTCAGCAATGTCCCCCACTCAGTCCCGTCCCCCACTCAGCCCTGTCCCCCACTCAGCCCCGTCCCCCACTCAGCCCCGTCCCCCACTCAGTCCCGTCCCCCACTCAGCAATGTCCCCCACTCAGTCCCGTCCCCCACTCAGTCCCGTCCCCCACTCAGCCCCGTCCCCCACTCAGTCCCGTCCCCCACTCAGCAATGTCCCCCACTCAGTCCTGTCCCCCACTCAGCCCCGTCCCCCACTCAGTCCTGTCCCCCATTCGGTCCTGTCTCCCACTCAGTCCCGTCCCCCACTCAGTCCCGTCCCCCACTCAGTCCCGTCCCCCACTCAGCAATGTCCCCCACTCAGCCATGTCCCCCACTCGGCCCTGTCCCCCACTCAGTCCTGTCTCCCACGCGGTCCTCCACTGCCCCCCGCCCATCCTGTATCTTGCTTGTGCCCAGGGACCTGGGTCGTCTGGAACTTTCTCAGATGCCTTTCAACCCCGCCCCTCACAGCCTCTTGCTGCTAAAGTGGATGTTTTGTTTCCTGACCAGCACAGTCATTCCCCTTTGCTTGTAGCTGAGATACTCGGCTTCATGTAATCATATCATTGTAATGTTTATTTAGAGGTATTTTTCTGTCGTCATTGCCAGACAGGTGCACACAAATCTCTGCTGCCATGCACAGTGCGAGTGAGAGAGGTCGGTGGGGGGGCTTCCACACTGGGGAGCAAGAGGGGAGACCTTTAAGGGTAACCTTTGAATCTGGTGGGAATGTGTCATGAGCTCTGTTACTGCCAAACTCACTGCGCTGTAGAAAAGAATGAAAAGCCCGGAAGCCACCAGTTCCTCCTTTCACGTAAAAGCTGGAGAGCGAAGCTGACTCCGGGCGGGGACAGGGCTCCTTGTAATTGACATTGTGCCTTAAACCGGAATGTTTATAGCCAAAAGCTCTTTCTAAATTAAAGCCAGCCAGCTCTGGAACATTCTGGAAGCATTTCCCTGGTGCCTGTGTGTGTTCTTCTGCTTCATGTTTGCGCCCGTAGGCCAGGCCCCCAAACTTATTAGCCAGTGGCACTTTATGTGACGCTAAATAGAAACTTGTGCTCAGAAACCCCGAGCAGGAGCATTGTACAGGGACGGGGTAGGGTTGTGAGGAAGGGAGGAAGGGATGCTCCTGAAATGCATGTGGGGCCCTGACACTAGGCGCAGGGATCGTGGTCACCTGCGGACACAGGGAACTCCCTGAGAGCAAGGTGCAAGAGTGGAGTCCTTCATTCAGGTCCTGAAGGGCGACACTAGCAGGGGGTGTGTGAGTGACAGCTGGAGCAGGCCTTGCAGCCAGGCTCCAGAGAGGCTACGGTCAGCACCTTCCCTGAGGACCCTGCAGTCTGCAAGGGTGGTTCTGTGTGGTCCTGGTGGCAGACTCCTGGCCCCTTGGTTGGTGGGGTCAGCAGTGTATTTCTACCGCTGGTCCGCAAAACAGTTAACCACTCTGATGTATGAATTTAGTGACCGTGGTTAACTCTTGTGGACTGGCACGAAATTTCTGGCAGACCATTGGTTTGCGGACTGCAGGTCGAAAGTCACTGGTGTTAGGATAGGCACGTCCAGAGGGGCAGAGTGTCTAGAAATCATTGTCACGTCCAGACGCCAGGGCTGGCTTTGCTGGTGAGGGGTCTCTGTCCTCTCCCTTTCTGACCTCCCCTGCGGAAAGTGTAGGAAGGAGAGAATCCAGAGACTGGGCTGGGAGATCAGCCCGCTGGGGCCGGGCTCTCCACAGGGTAGATGTCTACTGGGGATACCTCCTGATTCCACAGCCTCTTGGACGTGGGGAGAGGAGGGAATGACTCAAGGGGCATGGAGCACCTGTGTGCCGGACTCTGGCCTGTCCTACCTAGACCTGCCTCCTGCTAGAAGAGAGTAATGCAGGCCCTGGAAACGATGACAAGCCCTACCGTCACTTCAGCTCTGCCTCAGTTTCCATGCTGGAGCCTCGTGACTAACACCCAGCATGCTTGCCTGAGATGTCCCACCCCTAGCAGGCCCCTTGTCTTTGGGTGTCAGATGTGACCTAACTGGTAGGATGGACTACTTCACATTGCACAACTGGCCATGGACTCATTCTGACCCCAGTGGTCTCCAGAGTTGTGCCTACATTCAGTCTGATCTAATGTGATAGAAAATGTCCTGTGACATTACCTCGCCCTGTCGTGTATACCAGAGGTGTAGCGTGACGACCTGGTGGCCCACAGGCAGTATCTGACCTGCACTGCATTTACTTTGGTCTCCAGTCTTTTTACTTTATTTTTTGAGGGTGTGAGAGAGACAAAGAAACATTGCTATGTTGTTCCTTCGATTAATGCATTTGTTGGCTGATTGCTGTACATGCCGTGCCTGCCTGGGAATTGAATGTGCAACCATGGCATATCAGGACGATGCTCTAACCAACCTAGCTATCTGGCCAAGGCTCCAAAGAGTCTTTTTAAACATTTGAAATTGTTGCCAACATTTAAGCATTGAAAGATTTCATATTTTAAAATATTCAGATACCTGGCTTCTCTAGAAACGAGAAAAATTCTGGCAATACAGGCCCAGCATCCCTGCACAGCCGTTGTTGCTGGAGCCACATTGCTGCTGCCCACTTTAGGCATATGCTCTTCATTTCGCTACGGTCCCCACTACTCCATGTTAATGTGTTCCACCATTGCGTGTTACCTCAGTGGGTCCTGCAGGCCTTGGAGTTTGAGACTCTGGTCTGTGCACTTGGGACCACCTGTGTTCGTCCTGCTGGTTTTCTCTGCCTCCCTGTTTCTCTGGCTGCTCTCAGTCAGGTCCATGAGACCTAACCAATAGTCAACATATCAGTAGTAGAGCGTTGCCCTGGCGTGTAGGAGTCCCAGGTTCGATTCCCGGCCAGGGCACACAGGAGAAGCGCCCATCTGCTTCTCCACCCCTCCCCCTCTCCTTCCTCTGTCTCTAACCCCTTCCGCAGCCGAGGCTCCATTGGAGCAAAGATGGCCCGGGCGCTGAGGATGGCTCTGTGGCCTCTGCCTCAGGTGCTAGAATGGCTCTGGATGCAATAGAGCGACGCCCCAGAGGGGCAGAGCATCGCCCCCTGGTGGGCATGCTGGGTGGATCCCGGTCGGGCGCATGCAGGAGTCTGACTGCCTTCCCGTTTCCAGCTTCGGAAAAATGCAAAATAATAATAATAATAATAATCAACATGGATTGAAGGACTGCGAACTCTCAAATCTCTCCAGGGGCAAAGGAACCTATTGGCTTTTAAAGTCAGTGGGAGGTTAATGTTGATTCGGCTCAGGACAAGAAAGATGGGCGGGGTGACATTTGATCTTAAAAGTCATCTTGGCCCTGGCCGGTTGGCTCAGCGGTAGAGCGTCGGCCTGGCGTGCGGGGGACCCGGGTTCGATTCCCGGCCAGCGCACATAGGAGAAGCGCCCATTTGCTTCTCCACCCCCCCCTCCTTCCTCTCTGTCTCTCTCTTCCCCTCCTGCAGCCAAGGCTCCATTGGAGCAAAGATGGCCCAGGCGCTGGGGATGGCTCCTTGGCCTCTGCCCCAGGCACTAGAGTGGCTCTGGTCGCAACAGAGCGATGTCCCGGAGGGGCAGAGCATCGCCCCCTGGTGGGCAGAGCGTCACCCCTGGTGGGCGTGCTGGGTGGATCCCGGTCAGGCGCATGCGGGAGTCTGTCTGACTGTCTCTCCCCGTTTCCAGCTTCAGAAAAATAAAAAAAAAAAAAAAAAAAAGGTCATCTTTCCAGGAGAGGACTACATGTCCTTCGCTGCCTGCTGGTGTTGTTAGTCAAAACCTATCCATAGTACACCTCTAATGTCACTTCCAGAATAGAGGATGAGGCAACACATGAATTCAGCCATTGGTTAATTTTCAACAGCGGTGGGGCATTGGAAGGAACACTATGTTTGAGGGGTAGGACTGGGACTAGGGCAAGGCAAGAAAACGAGGTGGCCCCACTGCAGGATCAGGGAGTCGTGCTGTACTGGGATCCCACGGACCTGAGGCTCGGACCAGTAGCTCAGAAGATGCAGGCAGCCACCACTTTTAAGAATATCATGAACTCCCATGGATAATACTTTGGCTCTGAGAATCAAATTCTGTATCCACTACAAAAGCCCCATTCAATATTTCCATTGAGCTGTTATTGTCCAAGTGGAGGCCTGTACCGTAGGGCAGTCTTGAGTACTTCAGATTAGAAAATAGAATGAAAAATGGAGCTCAGGAGGAGGTAAAATTCCAGCTCTATATTCACCACCTTCTTAACCACACACACCATCTTGACAGTGTTTTTGTTTATCAGAAAAGTGCAAGAACAATTTTGTCTTAAAATGTGCATGGGGAGTTGGGGAATTAATGAGATGTTAGCCTAATGATTGTCTGAGACGTGTGTTTCTATGACACTGAATCAGATAAAGATTAAGAAAAGGCCCTGGCTGGTGGCTCAGTGGATAATGTCAGCCGGGTGTATGAACATCCCAGGTTTGATTCCCAGTCAGAGCACACAGGAAAGCGACCATCTGCTTCTCTTTCCTTTCCTCTTCCCCTCCCTCTTCCTCTTCTCTCTCTCTTCCCCTCCAGCCAATGTCTCAATTGATTTGAGTGTCAGCCCTGGGACGTGAGGATAGCTCCATTGGTCCTTTAGTCTTAGTGTGTCAGCCTCAGGCACTAAAAATAGCTCAGTTGATTGAACATCAGCCCTAGACAGGGTTGTCAGGTGGATCCCGGTCAGGGTGCATGTAGGAGTCTGTCTCACTATCTTCCCTCCTCTCACGTAAAAAAAATTATTTTTTTAAATTTTATTTTTTACAGAGACAGAGAGTGAGTCAGAGAGAGGGATAGACAGGAACGGAGAGAGATGAGAAGCATCAATCATTAGTTTTTTTCATTGTGTGTTGCAACACCTTAGTTGTTCATTGATTGCTTTCTCATATGTGCCTTGACTGCGGGCCTTCAGCAGACCGAGTAGCCCCTTGTTGGAGCCAGGAACCTTGGGTTCAAGCTGGTGGGCTTTTGCTCAAACCAGATGAGCCCGCACGCAAGCTGGCAACCTTGGGGTCTCGAACCTGGGTCCTCCGTATCCCAGTCCGACGCTCTTTCCACTGCGCCACCTCCTGGTCAGACAAAAAAAAAATTATTTTAAGATAAAAAAAATCAGCCTGACCAGGTGATGGCGCAGTGGAAAGAGCGTCGGACTGGGACGCGGAGGACCCAGGTTTGAGACCCCAAGGTCACCAGCTTGAGTCCAGGGTCGCTGGCTCGAGCAAGGGGTCACTCGGTCTGCTGTAGCCCTCAGTCAAGGCACATATGAGAAAGCGATCAATGAACAACCAAGAAACCGCAATGAAGAATTGATATTTCTCATCTCTCTCCCTGACTGTCCCTCTTTCTGACTCTCTCTGTCTCTGCCACACACATACACACAAAAGATTAAAAAATCAAAAATGCCTTAGTGTACATCCTAAAATTCATATGGAATTGCAAGGAACTGGTCCCCAAACAGCCACAGCTGTCCTGGAAAAGAAAACAGTCTGGGAGCCCATACTTTTTAATTTCAAAACTTTATGCAAGCCCTAGCCTGTTGGCCCTGCATGTGGATGTCCCACCTTCTCCCTCTCTCTCTCTCTCTCTCTCTCCCTCTCTCTCTCTCTCTCTCTCTCTCCTCCTACAGCCATGGCTCGGTTGGTTCGAGCACATTGGCCCTGAGCACTGAGAATGCTTCCGTGGAGCCTCTGCATCAGGCATTAAAAAAATAGCTTGGTTCCACGCATGGCCCCAGTTGGGCAGAGCATTGGTCCTAGGTGTTGCAGGGTGGGTCCCAGTCAGGGTGCATGTGAGAGTCAGTCTATTGCCCCTCCTCTCACTTGGAGAAGAAAAATAAAACGAAAACCTAATGCAAATCTGTGGTAATTCATATAGTATAATACTGGCATAATAGGCATATAGATCCATGAGATAGAATTAAAAGATCAACCTAAATATCTCTGCTCAATTGATTTTGACAAGGATCCCCTTCAACAAATGGTGCTGGGACAATTGGACATCCCCCAGGAAAGGAATGAAGTTGAACCCCTACCTCACATTCATATCTAAAAATCAACTCGGAAGAGATCGAACAACTAAGTATAAGAGCTGAAGCTATACAATTCTTAGAAGAAAACAGTAAATATTCAGGACCTGGGATTTGGCAATGGATTCTTAGTGATGACACAAAAAGCACAAGCAACAACAAAATAAATTGGACTTCACTGAAATGAAAACTTGTGTTTCAAAGGACACTATTAAAGTAAAAAGACAGAAAAGGAGAAAATGTTTTCAAATTACCTATCTGATAAAAGCTTAGCGTCCACCACACAAAGTGCAACACGATTTTTAAAATGGTCAAAGGACTTGAATAGCCATTAAGAAGAAATTAAAAAAACATACAAATAGCCAACAAATACATGAAAAGATACTCAGCATCACTAGTTATTAAGTAAATGCAACTTAAAACTACAATGATAAACCACTGCACACCTAGTATAATGGCTGTAATCCAAGACATGGTGAGGATGTGGAAAAATTGAAATCCTTACATAAATATTGCTGGTGGGAGTGTAAAGTGGTACAGCTACTGTGCAAAAACGTTTGGTGATTCCTTAAACATTTAAACAGTTACTATTTGAATAAGCAATATTTCATCCCTAGTTACAAATTCGAGAAAATGAAGTCTGTCCACACAGAGGAGAATGAAGTTCCAATACATGCTGCAACATGGGTGAACCTTGCAAACATACTAAGCGGAAAGAAGTCAGACACAAAGGCCACATATTGTGTGATTCTGTTTATATGAAATGTCCAGAATGAGCGAGACAGGAATATCAGTAGTTTCCAAGGGATGGGGGGAGGGAAATGGGAAGTGATGCTTAAATAGGCGCAGGGTTTCCTTTGGGGCTGATAAAAATGTTCTGGAGTTAGAGTGCTGGTGGCGGCACAACAGTGTGAAGCCACTGAATTTGTACAACTTAAAATGGTTAAAAGATCGAATTTTGTGTTATGTGCATTTTACCTCAGTAGAAAAAAAATCTTTTTAAAATTTTAATAGGGACACAAATTCCCTGGAGAGGGCGGGGGTCATCTCTTTAAAATGTAAATTCTGACCGAGGTGGTTTGGGTGAGGCACCAAATTCTGCATTTCTGACAAACTCCCAGGTTAAGCTGATGCTGCTCACCTGTGACCACACTAAGTAGCAAGGCCACCCAAAGGGCCCTTCCACTGTGTCATCTGACAGTTCTGACCTGGTGCGCCTCCTCTGAACCACCCCTGCCCTGTCTGAGCCTTCAGGAGGGTGTGGCCTCAGGGTGTGGGGGTAGACAGAGAAGGGGCTGTGGCTACAGGGGTCACTGGCAGCAGACACGGGATCACAGGAGTAACTTATTTCGCATAAGCTGAGTAAGGCAGGCCAGGATGCGGGGCTCTGTTCTTGGAGGGCAGCTGTTTGACAGGTGTGTCACTTCCAGCTGCTGGGCACCTCCATCTCCAGGGCTCAAAACTGATCTGGAAGAAAGGGGGTGGTTCGGCATAAGGGGATGAAGTCGCCCTGCCTTCCTCTCTGGTTCCCCGGGAACTCCCGCACCAGGGAAAACGGGGTTCAAGGAGGGAGCAGAGTGGCAATCCCTCCACTGCCTGGCCAGAGGGCGCCAGTCTTTACAGAAAGGGTTCTGTGCTGGCCTTGGGGAGATGAAAGGAACCGAGGAGCTTGGCGGGATGACAATGGCCAGTGGAGGAGGCAGCTGCTGGGTCAGGGTGGTGGTGCTGAGCGGGACTTGGGGAACGGGGCAAGTCCCCAGGAGCCCTGAATGATGCTGGGCTGCAGCGACCAAGGGGTGGGGTTGGGGCCAGGAACACTTGGGGTGAGCTGGGGAAATACCTTCCCACTGCCGTCCAGAGGAGGAGCTGGAGCCTCTGGCTCGTCCAGGCTACACCGGTGCACCCATCCCATCCAGCCTGCCTGGCCCAGAGGCTGTCATCTCTGCCACCTGAGCCACTCACCTTCTCCCAGTAGGTCAGGGTTTGGGCCGAAGGGCGCTGGGGGCAGGTTCCAGGCCAGCTCCTCCAGCTGGCTTAGCAGGCCTTTCACTTCTGCCTCCAGGTACTCCACTGTCTTCTCCACCTTCTAGAACAAGGACAGATGGGAACAGGGTTTGATGTGGGGAGAGGACAAGAGTGGTGCCAGGTCCTGCTTAATCAGTAGCACCAGGTGGTCCGCTGGCGAGAACTGGGAGCCAGGGGACCTGAGTCCTTGTTCAGCCTCTGCCTCTGCCACTGTCTGCCTCCCCATTCTCCAGGTGACAAAGTCTTAGGGCCACCCTCCCTATGGTTGCTCCTGGCTCTGGTACTCTGGTTTTTCTCAGAAGTTTGAAGTGACTAGGATTCCTTTTTCAAGGACTTCGTCGCTGGAAGCTCACGTTCATTTTGTTGTCCCGCCCCCTGGTGGTAACTCTGCCAAATGACAGGTTTGGGACTTGGAAATTTCCTTTATTCGGAGTTCTTAACTTTGTTTCATGAATATACCCCATTAGCAGTCTGGTGAAACCTACAGACTGCTTCTTAGAAAAATGATTTAATTAAAAATAATACATATAGGATTTACAAAGACATCAATTGCATTAAAATAATTTAAGTATTAAAAATTAAATTTTTGGACCCTGACCCATTGGCTCAATGGTAGAACGTTGGCCTGGTGTGTGAATGTCCCATGTTTGATTCCCAGTTGGGGCACACAGGAGAAGTGACAATCTGCTTCTCCACCCTTTCCCCTCTCACTTTTCTCTCTCTCTCTCTTTACCTCCCTCAGTCATGGCTCGACTGGTTCAAGCAAGTTGGCCTCAGGCACTGAGGATGGCTCTGTGGCCTCTACCTCAGGTGCTAAAAAAAAAAAAAATAGCTGAGTTGCTGAGCAACAGAGCAACAGCCCCAGATGGGTAGAGCATGGCCTCCTAGTGGACTTGCTGGGTATATCCCAGTCTGGGTGCACGCAGGAGTCTTTCTGTCTCCCTTCCTCTCACTAAAATAAAAAAAATTTTTTTAATTAAATTTTTGATATAAAATTTTGTTTTTATTAACTCACGAAATAACATGATCTATACCATAAGGTATAACAACAACCACTGCAATTTTGACATACTAATTAGAATAAATACATTAAGATAGTCACAAGAACTGTAATGGGATAAAATTATCTGATTTCTATTGTTGACAAAAATCACAGTACTGTTACTGCTGTGGTTCATTGTATTTATAATAAATGGGAATGCTAAGGTTTTTGAAAATAAAGTATAATGTTTTTCCCACACAAGTTTATGTATACCAGGTTACAAACTCTGCCTTTACAACAAAACACAAGCGACTGAATTTCCTCCTTTTCATCCGGTAATTATGCAGCTTTCTGGCTGAGTGTAAGCAAGGCCCAGGGGTGGAGGGTCCACTGGGGACCAGCCAGCCTCACAGCCCAGGGAGGGCAGGGAGCAGGATTGGCCTGCATTTCCTTAATTTTCCAAAACAAGGTTGGCCCAAGCCTTACACAGCCACCAGCCTGGCAGGTGTCCTCTCAGGTCACCCTTATTACCTCCTCTATGACATCTAGACGATCGTGGACAGCCATGTGTGTGTCACAGCCTGTGCTCCGAGCTGGGTCTCCTCGGGAGGGGATGAAGGGTTCAGCAGCTGTGGGAAAATGAATCTTGTCACTAGGGGACCCTCGGTGTCCCTGTAACACTGGAGAATCCTGGAAAGCACCCAGCACAGGTGAGGGGTCCTGAAAACAATCACAGAGAGAAGGAAAGGCAAGCCCACTGGGTCAGGGGCGAAGGCGGGCACTCCAGGCACTCACCTGCTGTGGCCTCTGGGCTCCCCTGCAGCCCAGGTGCGCTCCCTCTCGGGGTGCTGCCTCAGCTGGGCATGTTGAGGGAGGAAAGGTTCCACCAGGGAGAGAGGCATGTGTCAAGACCGAGAAGCATAGATGAGCAGGGCTCGGTGTGCAGACCCTGGGGAGTTCCTGTGGCTGATCGCACAGCGTGGCTGGGAGATGAGACCAGAGGCGGTTCATGGAAACCAAGCGGGAGCCCTGATAAGCCCATCCCAATGCTTGTTCTGGGGTTTAACAGGAGGGTCATATAGTCATATACGAACTTTTTCAAATTTGAGTAATGGCTTGGAGGGATCTGTCTTGGGAGGCTGGCAGTTACTGCAGTAATCAGAGTAAGAAGTGGGGAAAGGAGGCAGCGGCAGTAGGAATGGAGAGACGGAAAGGAGCGGAGAAATTTTCATAGCACCATTGACCTTGGTGACCAGTTAGTAACAGCTGACACCTGATGAGTGATGAGTGCTTACTATGTACAACACAGTGTGCTAAACAAATGTATTAACTCACTCAAATTCTGCAACAGCCTATTATCATCCTTAATTTACACATGAGGAAATCAATGCACAGGGGGGTGAAATGATATGCCCACTGTCACACAGATAGGAAGAGGAAGGTCTGAGATTCCACTTGTTCAACCTTTGAGTCATCATTTTGCTCCCCAACAGTAATCCCCCCTTGATTCTTTTTTTTTTTTTTACAGAGACAGAGAGAGAGTCAGAGAGAGGGATAGATAGGGACAGACAGACAGGAATGCAGAGAGATGAGAAGCATAAATCATCAGTTTTTCATTGTGGCACTTTAGTTGTTCATTGATTGATTTCTCATATGTGTCTTGACCATGGGGCTACAGCAGACTGAGTGACCCCTTGCTCAAGCCAGCGACCTTGGGTCCAAGCTGGTGAGCTTTGCTCAAATCAGATGAGCCTGCACTCAAGCTGGTGACCTTGGGGTCTTGAACCTGGGTCCGCTGCATCCCAGTCTGACGCTCTCTCCACTGCGCCACCGCCTGGTCAGGCAGCCCCCTTGATTCTTCTTGGCACCACCAGCCCTCATACCAGAAGTCTTAGAACCCTGGTTCTGAGCTCAGGTTTTAGCGTTGGTGGCTCTGAGATGCCAGTGGGCCTCAGGGTTGGCTGGAACCTTGAAGAATGCTGACACTCAGGAAGGTACTATCCCAGAAACTAAAAGGAGCAAAGAGCTTCGGATGTGAGGGTGATCTGGCTGCGACATCTGTCACCCCATTGGTCGCCAGGGTTGATCGGCTGGTCTGGCTGGCAGGCGGCTGTCCTCTTCTTCTCTCACCACTCCAGGTGCATCCTTCCCGAAGATGAGCGCTCAGTCGAAGAGGACGGCCTTCCCCGATAGAGGAGAGGACCGTTCTTCGGTCAAGGGTACACGAGTAGCTGCGCTCCCTGCTGGAGCCTCCGAACAAGTCTCAAAGAGCTCCACAGCGGGTGAAGTGGTCAGCATGATCAAAGCAGCCCAGAGGTCTAGCAAGATAAGGACAGAAAAAGGGCAAGAGGAAAGTCGCTGCGGAATCCCAGCCCTGCACTTTTGGTGGAGAGGTGGAGCAGAGCAAAGGCAGCAGTGAGATGAAAAGGGAAGGAGAGCTCAGCAGGTGGAGACCTGGATCCTGGGAAAGATTCTCATGATGGAAGCAAGAGCAGATCACAAGGTATAGAGAAAGTTTATTGTCGTTGTCTTATTGCCGTTTAGAAACAAAGTCATGCTATATCCTGAGGGACAAGAAGAGAGGAGAACTGAGGGATGTATTTAGAGGTCATACAATCCAGAACACATAAAAGGAAGAGAGAGGGAATGCAGCAAAAAATGGAGGAAAGAGGTCTACTTAAGAGGGCCAAAAAGTTGATGAATTCCCACCCGAGGGACCTGGTGTCAGCGAGGAACTTTGGGAGCACCAGTCCTAGCCAGCCACTCAGCAGGACAGGTGTAGAGCAGTGAAGATGGCTGGCTGGCTGGAGCTGAAGCCCGGGTCTACAGAATGAGTGTGGTGGACCACAAGAGGGCAAGGGACTGAGGGTTTGACCAGTAAGGGGTTCAGGGAATGAGCTCTGGAATCTTGCGTAGATAAAGAAGAAAAGAGGTCAATAAGAAGACCACTGGGAGAAGCAGAGGGGTTGAAGGGACTAGCAGTCTTGATGTGATGACAGGAGAAACAGAAGGCACAGGCAGTAAGAAATACTGCAATGTTAGCTTTTTTTCTTCTTCTTTTTTTCCAAGTGAGAGAAAGGGAGATAGAGAGACAGACTCCTGCATGTGTCCTGACCAGGATCCCTCATCTGGGGCTGATGCTCTGCCCATCTGGACCATGCTCGCAACTGAGCTATTTTTAGTGCCTGAGGCTGAGGCTTCACAGAGCCATCCTCAGCACCTGGGGCCGATGCGTATAAACCAATTGAGCCATGACTGTGGGAGTAGGAGAGAGAGAAGGAGGAGGGGTGGAGAAGCAAATGGTCACTTCTCCTGTGTGCCTGAATAGAAATCAAACCTGGGACATCCACGTGCTGGACCAACGCTCTACCACTGAGCCAACCGGCCAGGGCCCAATATTAGCCTTTAAAGGTGGAGAAACTTCAGAGACAACATCAGGGTTGTGGCTATGGACGTGGACATCTGAAGTAGAGGGGGGTAAGAATTATTGCACTTAACCTCTGTAGGTGCAAAACTCCTGGAACTGTAAGGCCTCAGTGTCGGCTGGGTTGTCCAAGGGGACATTTAAAGTTGCCCAGAAGGTTGGCAGGTGTAAAGCCAGTAGACAGGGCTGCCATCACAGCCGCCCGGTCCATGCAGGTTCGCATTGGATTCGGACAGTTGGTAAAGAAACAACGGAGCCCAAAACTGATGGGCTGTCATCTTTAATTCTAGCTTGCACCCGGCGGGCAAGTAAAAATACACACTGGGTTCCAAAACTCACTCACATTCAGTGCTCACAAAGCTACTGACTTATCCGAGTTTCCTAGAATCAAAGGTTTCTAGCTCACCAGCCTTATTCTCCTCTGTTCCCCATCTCCTTCCTTATCCCAGATACAAACTCTGCACAAACTGGCATCTCACTCAGCACTCCGCCATCTTGGCTGCTTCTCCTGGCCTCCTCCACGTGGCCTTTCTCTGCTCTCTGCTCTGCTCTCTCCTCTAATGATAATCTCAGGAACCAAGAGAGCAAGCTCTCGTTCTGCCCCTATTTTATAGTGTAGATTCAAAACCTTTAATCCAATATACAAAATAGGGAAGTCTCTAATACAAAGTCACTTATCTGATGCATGATGGGATTGTACCACCCCACATCAAAAAGGGTGGGAAAGGCTTAGTCCCAAAACCAAGTCCCAGGCTACAAAGATCCTGCCTGCCCACAGAGACACACATTAATATCACCTGGGTGACGGCCTCCACGTGGGCAGTGTCATCTTTAACAAAGTGAGCATAATACATTTTATCTGCCCAACAGCAGGTCTTGAGGTAAGAATGGAAATGTTAAGCTGTTTTGCTGGTGATGAATGTGTTACTCTGAGAAGTTGAATGACTTGCTCAAGGTCACACAGTCACAAGTGACTAGACCCCAAGCACCCTGGCCTTCTCCAGACCGCCCTCGGCACCCTGGCCTTCTCCCGTCCATCCTCGGCACCCTGGCCTTCTCCGGACCGCCCTCGGCACCCTGGCCTTCTCCGGACCGTCCTCGGCACCCTGGCCTTCTCCGGACCGCCCTCGGCACCCTGGCCTTCTCCAGACCGTCCTCGGCACCCTGGCCTTCTCCGGACCGCCCTCGGCACCCTGGCCTTCTCCGGACCGCCCTCGGCACCCTGGCCTTCTCCGGACCGCCCTCGGCACCCTGGCCTTCTCCGGACCGTCCTCGGCAGGCTGGCCTTCTCCGGACCGTCCTCGGCACCCTGGCCTTCTCCGGACCGTCCTCGGCAGGCTGGCCTTCTCCGGACCGTCCTCGGCAGGCTGGCCTTCTCCAGACCGCCCTCGGCAGGCTGGCCTTCCGGAGCTCTGCTGGAACCCCCTGCCCTGAGAGTCTCTGGTTCCAATTCTGTTGCGATCCCAGCTTTTCCACTCAGCGAAAACCATGAGCAGAGACAAAACTTCCTTCCACTCTGAGCATCTTTGGTGGAAAACGATTTGTGTTTTACACTCTCCATTTCCTTATTTCCCTCCACTGAATTTACAACAGCCTCTTCAAAAAACAATGGTCTTCTTGTTGACTTTGGGGAGGAGAAGGATGTTATAATGGTGCTTTGCTTACTTTTTTTTAAAGGGAGTCTTTTAGAGAGCTATACTAAAATGTTTACAGATGAAATGTTATAATGTCTTGGATTTATTTCAAAATAATCTAGGCTTGGGAGTGGCCGGAGACATGGGTGGGAGTGTAGAGCAAATAAGACTGGCCAAGATTAGTCATTGTTGAAACTGGGTGACGAGGACCTGGGTGTTCGTTGTACTCTTCCCTCTACTTTTCTGTGTGTGTGTGGTTTGAAATTTTCCATGAAAAAAAGCCGGTTGTCTGATGGGTTGTGAGCAGAAAACAGAAGACATTGTGGGCTGCATGCACTGACATAAAATATTCCAGATGAGGGAGGGGCGTCTGAGAGACCCCCCCACACACACTGTGGGCCGGTGCTCCATTGTGTGTCCCATGGCCTGAGAAGGTCTAGAGGTGGCCAGGATGAATGCAATGGATTCCATATTCCGACTTATTTATCTCAGTTGAATGAGCTGGGGTGCTCAACCCGGAGAGGAAGGACTTTGAGGGGGCAGGAAGAGCTGTTGTCACCCCCAGGGTGGGCTGTCGGGAAAGAGATGGCCGACTCAGTGTGGGTCTGTCCACACCCACCCTGGTCAAGTCTACCCAGGGGGCTTTGGTCAAGCTCTCCCTCTGCCCTCTCCCAGACTCCAACCTACTCTTTTTCCTCCTTGTTCTCCCAGCTTAGCAGGCCAAGAGGAAGCACTATGACCCTGCCGGCCAGCTTTGTAATTCATGAACAATATGAAAATGCTATCCCACTGGCCTAAAACATACTGTTCTTTACATGTCTGTGATGAGATCTAACTTGGCTCCGAAACCCCTCCAGGGAAAAAGCTGGACTGAGTTTGCTCTCCACGTCACACAGCATTAATCTCTCCCATCTGGACAGAACCTCGCCCTGGGCTCCACTGCCCAACCATCCACGAGCTCATTGCAGAGAGAAAGCAGGGCCAGGGCCAGAGCCAGGGCCCTCTCAACCACCCTGTGCCACCGCGCCCTTGCCCGCTATGTGGGTCCCCATGGCATTGACCTTGACGCATGATGGCAGAAAACACACAGGACACCCCCGTTCTCATCTCAGCTCAGCCATGGAGTGGTGTGGGCCTGTGGGAAACTCTCTCTCCTCCCTGCACCTCTGCAGTCTCCTCAGTAACACGGGTGGGGTAAGCCAGGGGCACTGACGCCCAGGTACAGCTCATCCGTAGTGCCGCTGGGTCTTTCAGAGCCTGCCAAGAGGTCTCAGAAATTAGCTACAGGGACAGAACTGGGATGAATCAAGGACAAGTTGCTTCCTGGACTAGAACCTCAAGCAAGGCAAGAATTGAGTGCCTTATTATTATTTTTTTGAGTTTGTACACACACACACACACACACACACACACACACACACACACACACACACGTCTTAGAGCCTTGCTTCCCCATCGGTAGAAAGGGGCTTTTAGAAAGCTCCACCAAGAGGAGTGCGGAGAGCTGCAGGATGACCGTGATCGACCTCGAGGAGCCAAGGCTGTGGTTCCGTCTTCCCTTCCTCCCTTCTGCTCCCACCCTCCCTTCTGCTCCCACCCTCCCTGCTCCGGCCGGTTGGGAAATGGCCCTTCTTGGATGCTGGGCTGTTTTCCGGGGCCTGGCTCCTGCTCAGGGCCTCTGCACACCCTGGATGGTGGCCAGGGGCGGGGTGCCCTGTGCTGGTGAGAGGAGGCTGCCAGGAGAGGCCAGGAGCCCAGGCGGACGTGCTGGGCTGACTTCTCCAGTTAAAGAGACATGGCCACTGGGTCCCCCTCGGGGGCAGGAAAGACAGCTTCCTCCCACTTACAAGTAGAAGAGATCTTTTTTTCATCTTGGACCTAAACACAAAGAAAGCGCCCACCACTCAAGTGATTTCTGCCATTCTAGGTGACCACAAGCACCTCTCAGTGGTGAGGCTCAGAGGTGCTGCTGAATTGTCCGAGACCCTCTGCTTGGACCAGCAACCCTTGTCACTAGGGGGTTAATTGTATTTGACCACAGTCACTATAATACAATAATAAATTTTACCACATTTGATATTTGTAATAAAATTTGTGATTCTTTCAAAACCATCAATGGTTTTGCTTTATTTTTAAAGCAGAAGGGCATTATTGTCAGGCAATTATGTGAACTCCAATCGGGGTACCACTCTGGCTGAAACAGGAGAGGCCCCCTTAGGCCCCCGAAAGGCACAGTTTTGTTTAGTTTTGTTGTGTTCTGGGACAGACATGTCCGACTCCCTTGACCTCTGGTCGCTTTCCAGCTGCAGATTTGAGCCTTGCTGATCACTCTGAGAGCAGAACCATGTCATTCCGACTCGGTCAGTGTCTGCTAAGTTACCGCTCTGCTTAGGAGGCAGGTAGGGGCTGTAACAAGGAGCCTTGTGAATTATGCACGTGTTCACGTCCTGCTCATGCAGCAGTTAATGCAGACTAGCTGGTGGTCAAGGCTGGCAGGCAGCTCTGCTCCCTGAAGCTGCACAAAGACCGAGATTCCTTCTTTCTTGGAATATTGTGTTTTTTAACCCACTGGGTTACAATGTACTAGAACAGTCCACAACCCCCATAATGTGGAGAAGTTCTAAGAAGCAAGTCAGGATCACCTCTCTCCACGTGCTAACTGACTGTACTCGTTGTCCCCCATCAGCATCCTCGTTTTAAAGGGGTCTGCCCTGCTCTGTCTCCTCTGGGGGATTGCTGCTCTCTAAGGTGCCCTGGAACTGCCAAGTGACGTACAAATGCCAGGAAAGGCGTTTACAGGTGAGCTGAAGACTGAGCAGGTCAGTGAAAGCACCCCAGGGCTCCCTCTGCATGGAGTCAGTGGTCTCGGCTGGATCACTCTAACCAGCTCTCTTCCACATGGGGAAGCATCTGTTCCGGAACTCAGCCCGCGCAGCGGCCCACGGGGTGCTCTGGAGGGGCTGCTCCAACCACACAGAGGGCTCAGTGCTCACCCAGCTCTTTCAAGCCAGTCTCACTTGTTGGGTTCCTGGTTTCTTCAACTCCAGCGTGGGCATAGCATACTCTATATTCAAGCTCCTCTTGATTTGTGGTCACTACTATGTGCTTTTTGTTGAGTGCTGAAATGCCTTATTTAATACTCTCTGTGAACTCAGTCCTCTTGCATCCTTTCTGTACAGATTAGAAAACCAAAGATCAAAGACGGTGATGCCCCAGATTACTCGGCTAGCAGGTGGTGGTGACAGGACTTGAGTCCTGCCTGACACTGTCTATATAGTGTCCTGGCAGTGGTGTGATCTTATGTAAGTTAAGGCCCTCCCACTTGGGGCCACAGCTGCCTCTTTTTAAAGTGAGGGGCTGGACAGGTGTGGGGCAAAAGGGACCTGTGCACCTGACGTCTTTGCAGCCGGCTTGGGGCACTAGAGCCATGCAGGCCTTGGCTCCAACCGTCTTCGAGTGCTTCGCTCCCAACAACATGTATTTTTGTAAGAAAACATGCTGTGGTCCTCTCCACTGCCCTTCCCTTCAGCAGCCTCCTCTGCCCCCGCAGCAAAGAGCAGAATCCCAAGGGGCGATGGACGTCCACAGGGCTCTGGAGCGGTCGGTGGTGACAGAGAGCTCCCCCAGTGGGCCCTGGGTAGGTGGTGACAGTGAGAGCTTCCCCAGTGGGCCCTGGGTCGGTGGTGACAGTGAGAGCTTCCCCAGTGGGCCCTGGGTCGGTGGTGACAGTGAGAGCTTCCCCAGTGGGCCCTGGGTCGGTGGTGACAGTGAGAGCTTCCCCAGTGGGCCCTGGGTCGGTGGTGACAGAGAGCTCCCCCAGTGGGCCCTGGGTCGGTGGTGACAGTGAGAGCTTCCCCAGTGGGCCCTGGGTCGGTGGTGACAGTGAGAGCTTCCCCAGTGGGCCCTGGGTCGGTGGTGACAGAGAGCTCCCCCAGTGGGCCCTGGGTCGGTGGTGACAGAGAGCTCCCCCAGTGGGCCCTGGGTCGGTGGTGACAGAGAGCTTCCCCAGTGGGCCCTGGGTCGGTGGTGACAGAGAGCTTCCCCAGTGGGCCCTGGGTCGGTGGTGACAGTGAGAGCTCCCCCAGTGGGCCCTGAGTTGGTGGTGACAGTGAGAGCTTCCCCAGTGGGCCCTGGGTCAGTGGTGACAGAGAGCTCCCCCAGTGGGCCCTGGGTCGGTGGTGACAGAGAGCTTCCCCAGTGGGCCCTGGATTGTTGGTGGTGACAGTGAGAGCTCCCCCAGTGGGCCCTGGGTCGGTGGTGACAGTGAGAGCTTCCCCAGTGGGCCCTGGGTCGGTGGTGGCAGTGAGAGCTCCCCCAGTGGGCCCTGGGTCGGTGGTGACAGTGAGAGCTTCCCCGTGGGCCCTGGGTCGGTGGTGACAGTGAGAGCTTCCCCAGTGGGCCCTGGGTCGGTGGTGACAGTGAGAGCTTCCCCAGTGGGCCCTGGGTCGGTGGTGACAGAGAGAGCTTCCCCAGTGGGCCCTGGGTCGGTGGTGACAGTGAGAGCTTCCCCAGTGGGCCCTGGGTCGGTGGTGACAAAGAGCTTCCCCAGTGGGCCCTGGGTCGGTGGTGACAGTGAGAGCTCCCCCAGTGGGCCCTGGGTCGGTGGTGACAGTGAGAGCTTCCCCAGTGGGCCCTGGGTCGGTGGTGACAGTGAGAGCTCCCCCAGTGGGCCCTGGGTCGGTGGTGACAGTGAGAGCTTCCCCAGTGGGCCCTGGGTCGGTGGTGACAGAGAGCTTCCCCAGTGGGCCCTGGGTCGGTGGTGACAGAGAGCTTCCCCAGTGGGCCCTGGGTCGGTGGTGACAGAGAGCTTCCCCAGTGGGCCCTGGGTCGGTGGTGACAGTGAGAGCTTCCCCAGTGGGCCCTGGGTCGGTGGTGACAGAGAGCTTCCCCAGTGGGCCCTGGGTCGGTGGTGACAGTGAGAGCTTCCCCAGTGGGCCCTGGGTCGGTGGTGACAGTGAGAGCTTCCCCAGTGGGCCCTGGGTCGGTGGTGACAGTGAGAGCTTCCCCAGTGGGCCCTGGGTCGTTGGTGAGAACGGTTCTATGGGGTAGAAAGACCAGGCTCTAGGACTTCAGATCTCTCTGATAGCAAAATAGGAAAGGAGCTCAGCCAAAGCTCAAACCTAAGAAAAAATACTCTACTAGTGACACAAGGCAGTCTGCCTCGCTCAATACATAAAGAGCTTTTGCAGATCAATATGAAAATAAACCAATGCCACAACTGAAAAGTCAAAAACAGCTTACAAGAAGTAGTAGAAATGACCAATATGCATTTAAAAAAAAAGTCGAATCTCAGTAGTAATCAAGGAAATGCAAACTAAAGCAATAAAGACCATCTTACAGTATTCTTGCAGAAAAAAAAAATTCAAACTGGAATTAGATAAAGCTTCTAGCTCTAACTACTAGTTTATAGACCATACAGGGGCAAAGAGAACATGTAAACGACACCTGGGGGGTACACGCAGCTAAAATCTAAATGTGGAAAACTACAGGACAAGCAACCTAGTTCCTTCGACAAATACATTTTAAGAAAAAACAAAGGCAGGAAAGAGAACTCCCATATTTAAAGAAACTTAACAGACATATCAACCAAAAGTAATGTATGCATCTTATTTGGATCAAGCCAACTACATGTAAAACATGGTACAATTAGGGACATTCGAACCCTGAATGAATATTTAATAATGTAAAGAGATTCTTGTCCATTTTTAGTTTGTAATGATGGCATTGTAGTTATGTTTGTTAAAAGATTACTTATCTTTTAGAGATACATCAGGAAACTTTTAGAGATAAAAATATATGATGTCTGGAATTTTCTTCAAAATAATTTGAAGGAGGGGAAAAGGGGTAAGGATTATAGATGAAAGAAAATTGGCCACGAATTGGTACTTGCTGAAGGGAGTGATGGGTACATGGGTTCATTAAACTATTTATTCTATTTTTACAGGCATACCTCAATTTCTTGTGCTTTGCAGATATTAGTTTTATATAAATTGAAGGCCAGACCTCCACCAGCAAAAAGATGATGACTCGCTGAAGGCTCAGATAATGCTTAGCATTTTCTTTTAGCAATAAAGTATTAATATTTTAAAATTATTTTTTTAAGACATAGTACTATTGCACACTTACTAGGCTATGGGTGGCATAGTGTAACCATAACTTTTTGTAGGTCTTGGGAAACCAAAACTATCATGTGACTGACTATTGCTATAGCCACTTTATTGTGGTGGTCTGGAACTGAGCCCACAATATCTTTGAGCTATGGCTCTATATCCCAAAGATTCTATAATTAAAAAACACTGTCTGAAGTTTGAAAGGTTATACACACAAAAAATGTGTGAACTCAGAGTGAAATTACTTTAATACATTTATACTTTCTTCCTTTTTCTTAATCTGGATCAATCAGTATGCATAATCAGAAAGAGAATAATGTTTAAAACCACTCTTAAATTAAAGATATAACAGCTGTGGCTAAAGGGACCACAGAAAGTCAACCACTTGTGGGCAGGTGGTCAGCTTCTCCCTCTGGGAGAACACAGACGGCTTTGTCTCCTCCAGCTCCAGGCGGTGGGGACTACAGGAGAGGGGAACGCGGGGGTGGGGGGGGGGGAAGGACACATACCGTGCTGAGCCACACCTCACACAGCCCGTGAGGTCCTCTTAACGGGTGAAGAAATGAGGCTCAGAGGGATCATGGGGCGGTCGAGGGAACAGAGGAGGAACCACTGTGTGTTGACACATTGTACGCTTCCTCTTTCACCAATCTCCCCAGCTCCAGATAGGTCTGTGGGGTGAGGATCATTCTCCCCACCAACAGAGGAGGAAACAGCCTCGGAGAGGTGAAGCGACTGACCCAAGTTTGCAAAGCCAGAGGCTGCCCAGCTCAGGACGGCCTCCGTTCTTGCGTTTGGTGCTTACTCCCACAGTCCCTGAGGTGGACTGGGTTTGGGGCTGCCATCCTAATGCAGGGAGGGCACTGTGCCTGGGTGGTTCAACCCCCACTGACTCCAGGTTGGTGGGAGAGCAGCGCAGCCTGGGGCAAGGGCCTGACTGGAGGCAGAGGCTGGGAGTTCAGGGAGGCCCGTGCCTTGCACCACAGCGAGACCCGGGCCTCCCCTCACCTGGACAACTGGATGAGCACCAACTGCCTCTGGCTGAGGCCTTCGGGAGACATTAAGTCAATGGGACCAGGGCTGGTCAGCTGTAATGTACTGTACAACATGCAGATTCTTGCTGGGGGTTGGGGGGATGACCATATTTACAGTAAATAAATATACCTGCAGCCACCTGAACTGAGCCTCACTTATGAAGGGGCAGCCCAGAGGGAGCAGCACTAGGCAAAGAACGCAGCCAGCAGGGCACCCAGAGGGCTCTTTCCTCCTGCACCCCCCTCCCCCCAGGGCAGCTCAGGCTCTCAGGGACCTCTCCGGGGCCTGGAGACTGGCCTCCTCGCCCCAACTGCAAAGCCCCCTTCAGGCCACCTGGCAAGTGAAACAGGGGCCTTCTCCTGGGCCGGCCTGCCCATCCCAGACCTTCCGTGCTGGGTCAGGCTGGGTCACCGCCTACTGGGGCTCCGTTCCCAAGGCCAGTGAAGCCAGGCCCAGGAGGCTCTGTGGACCCCGTGGAAGGAGCTGGGGCTGCCCCACTTGCAGTCCTGACCTCCTTCCCTGTGATCCTTGTCTCCTCCTCTCTCTCCTTCAGACTTGGGGTTTCCCCCCAGTCTTTCTTCCTTTTGGTCTCTCAGATCTTTCTCTTTTCCTCTGTATGCCCCCACTTTCTTGCCATGTCAGTTCCTCTATTTCTTTCCCTCTTGCTCCTTTTGCCCCTCAAACTCCTTTTCCTTCTGTCCCCTTTCACAACTCACAGTTCACACCCATCTGTTTATCCCGTCTCTCTGTCTCTACCCTTCTCTCTCTGTTCTTCCCTAGGTCTCTCTCTCATCGTCTCAGTCCCCTGCCTTTATTTCTCTGCCTTTCCCTATCCTCCTCTCTCTTTTTCTCTCACCATCTTCCCCTCTCTCTCCATCTGGCCCTGTTTCCTTGTCCCTCCCTCCTCCATCTCTCTCGCTTTCCTCACCTCGCGGTGCGCGTCTCTCTCGAGTCCCGGCGTCCGGGCCCCACTCACCGGCGTCGGCGCCCGCGGCGCGGAGCAGGGTGAGCCCGGCCAGCGCGCAGAGCAGGGGTCGCATGGTGCCGTCCGCCAGCCGCCGCCCTCCCTGGGGTCGCGCCCGATCGAGCCGGCCGCCCGGGAGGAAATGCGCGCAGTCCCTGCCAAAATTCCTGGGCGGCTCTGAACTTTCTGGCTTGAGCTCACCCGCCCCCTCCAGAGGCCCCTCCGCACCCCGCGTGCCGCGCGGAGCGCAGAGACCCCCTCGGGCGGTAGGCGGACGTGCCCGCCTGGGCGCCTGCCCTGCAAGGAGCCACCCTCGAGTCCCCGCGCCTCCCGGGGGCCGGGGCGCAGCGCAGAGGGAGAAAGGCGAAGGCGTGGGCTCCAGAGGACTCTCCCAGGGCCGGGAGTCGTTACGGGAGTCGTTATGATCCCTCTTTATAGACCGGTCGGCCAACTCAAGCTTAGAGAGCAGTGCCTTCTTCCTCAGTGTCACCTCCTGCGGTGGCACAGTATCTAACTCCCTGTCTGTGTGGAGAGTGGAAGTTTTTCTCTGTCTCCAAGGTAAAATCATGACAGATGTAAAACGAACATTATTAATGAAGAATCAGTGAGAGGTGACAACCAGATGGAAGGACAGACACAGATCTGGAGTATTGACATGAATGTGCAGACAGAGGTGGAACCGGCGTCTTCCACACCCTGAGGGAGAATTAATTGAACCTATTACAGGAATAATTTGCTTATACAGACAAGCATTACTTTGCATTCCTATCTATGATGTACAGACTTGTAAAGCAGCTTAAAGGCAATAACAGACCCAGAGCCCTTATACAATAAGAATCAGTGTTCAGCTCTGTTCTAGAGGCTCTGGTGGAGGAAGAAAAGAATTCTCATTCACTTATGTCTGCCCTTGAGTTCACCATCTAGCAACCACCATAATAGTAATAAATAGTAGATGAGCTTTGCTCGATTTACCTTTACACCCACCCTCTCTGATCTTCACTGCAACTGCATGAGGGGCTTGTCATTACACCCATTCTGCAAACCAACAAGCTGAGACTCAGAAATGTTGCAAACCTGGCTGGCAGGCACCCAGCTGGTCTAATGTGAAGTAAAGATTTGAATCCAGTTCTACTGCCTTTTCGGCCAGCCCTCAGATCATATTACAGCCTGCATCCCTGAGAGCCTGCCTGCTTGTCTTTCTTCATTCTGAGCAAGCCCAGAGGAAGAGTGGGGTGGGTCTTTCAGTGAACTTCAAATCCACCTCCTTCCAGTTTAGAACACAATAACTGAACACTTATCCAATGGACACACCCACCCAACAAATGCAAAAATAGTTTTAAGTTTTAGTCAAATGAAAGCAAAAACTGCAGCAGCCCTAACATCTGCGCTGCAGAGCCTCGGGTGCAGAGCCTGGCTTCAGTGGAGTGCCTGCGCCACCAAGCCCGGAGGACATCTTCACCCAGCAGGGCCCGCATCAGGGTTAACCCAAGTCCTCGCAGATCAAGGCTCCCTTTCTGTCTTCCCATTCCCAACTGTGGCTGTGCAGTTATCCCATACGGTCACCACACTGACTAGTAATCCTCACTTCTCACTTCCTCCTCCAGATAACAGCCTTAGGTGCAGAAATTCTGTTTCTGAATCAGCAGATTTTAGACAGACTTGGATCAAATTTTTAAAAAATGTATTTATTGATTGTTGGGCAGATAAAATATATTATGCTCACTTTGTTAAAGATGGCTCTGCCCACATGGAAGCCTGTCTCCGAGGTGATGATATTAGTTGCCCTTATGCTTGGAATGGGCGTAATTATATTAATATGTGTTGGGGGCGGGCTGTGGGCAGGCAGGATCCTTGTAGCCTGGGGCTTGGTTTTAGGACTAAGCCTTTCCCACCCTTTTTGATGTGGGGTAGACTTTGTAACAGAGACTTCCCTATTTTGTATATTGGATTAAAAGGTTTTGATTTCTGCTCTATAAAGTGGGGCAGGCCGGGAGCTTGCTCTCTTGGTTCCTGAGATTAGCATTAGAGCAGAGAGCAGGGTGGAGAGCAGAGAAAGGCCATGTGGAGGAGAGGAGAGGCAGCCAAGATGGCAGAGTGCTGAAAGAGAAGCCAGTTAGTGCAGAGTTTGTGTAGAGAGAAGGAGATGGGGAACAGAGGTGAATAAGTCTGGTGAGCTAGAAACCTTTGCTTCTAGAAAACTCAGATAAGTCAGTAGCTTTGTGAGCACTGAAAGAGTGGGTTTTGGAGCCCAGTGTGTGTTTTTATTTGCCCGCCGGGTGCAAGCTAGGATTAAAGATAATGGCCCACCAATTCGTGGCTCTGTTGTTTCATTACCGTCTGTCCAAATCCAGTGCAAACCTGCATGGGCCAGGCAGCTGTGATGGTGGCCGTGGTTACTGGCTTTACATTTAGTGTAGTCTGTGGCAGGATTCGATACAGATCGGCAAGGAGCCACGACCACGTTTGAGCGGTGCATTAGAGGACTGGCTGCTGTTATGGTTCCCCATGGCTGTCCTTTTGGGGACCATAGGCTGGCTGACTTTTACAGCCATGAGTGAAGAAACTGAGAGCTCTGTGGAGGAGGCTGCCCGGGGCCTGCAAACCGAGCAGTGGAAGGAGCTGGAGCAAACGCGAGAGAAACAGATGCTGACTCTGGAGCTGGAGGAAGCGCTGGAGGAGGAGGCCGACCAGGTTTGTGAGATTCGCCTGGAAATGGAGCAGCTGCTGGAGGAGAAATCACAGGTTCGTGAGTTGCAGATTGCTCTGGACGTTGGGGAGAGCCAGCAGCGGCACGAGGCTGGGGCTGAGATGGGAGCTGGGGCTGCAGGGCCTGCTGAGCAGAAGGCGGCACCAGCCTGGGCCTCGATTCTGACAGCGCAAGCTTGTGTTTTCAGTTCATCTTCGGAGGATGAGGAGAATTGGGCCGGAGTTGTGATTCGCAGACTCCAGAAGGTAAACGGCAGCAGCTGCGGCGGCGGGAGGATAAACAGACATCCCGGAAGCCAGGCTTGCATCACGGAGTGGTCGCTGGAACTGCAGGGAGTGCCTGCTAAGCCTCTGGTGGGTTCACTGACATTTTGGGACAAAGAGGTGAATGCCATCATGCTCTCCGGAACAGAGATAGAAATGCTGACTGCCATTGCCACATGCTCCTCTTTGGGACAGTGTAAGACCTGCCAGGACGGCAGGAATGAGGGGGGAGGCTGAGGCCTCATGTGCATGGACTGATTTCCTGGACTACAATCGGAGTGGGCACTGGCTCCTTTGTTGGATGGACTTACGGATTTTGGACAATGTGAAATACCCTTATGGGGGTGGCGGGCAACTTTGCTGGAGGCCCTTCCCCTGCCCTGGGAAGCTTTTCCCATGGCTAGAAAAAAGGCTGAGGACATTTTGCGCTTTGGCAAAGTGCTCAGAGACTGGTGAAATGTACCTTTGTAATTGTTGAAATTGTATGATTTGTCATGTTGTTGTAATTTGTGTAATGTGCCGAATTTCCTTGCACAGAGATGCCAGTGGTGAAGATTGTGGGTAGTAGAGTGAGCATAGGGGTGGGTTGTTGGGCAGATAAAATAAATATATAATGTGTCCATAAAGTCATGGTGCACTTTTGACCGGACACAGGAAAGCAACAAAAGATGATAGAAAAGTGAAATCTGCACCAAATAAAAGGAAAACCCTCCCAGTTTCCGTAGGATGATGTGGCAGCATGTGCACATGCGCAGATAATGACGTAACACCGTGTATACAGCGGAGCAGCCCACGGCCATGCCAGTTGAGATGCGGACGGTACAGAGGAAAGTTCAGTGTGTTCTGTGGCTCACTAAATTCGAATCCGTGACCAAAGTGCAACGTGAATATCGGCGCGTTTATAACAAAGCACCACCACATAGGAATAACATTACTTGGTGGGATAAGCAGTTGAAGGAAACCGGCAGTTTGGTGGAGAAACCCTGTTCTGGTAGGCCATCAGTCAGTGACGAGTGTGTAGAGGCTATACGGGATAGCTACCTAAGGAGCCCTAAAAAATCTGTGCGTGAGCCCACATCAAACTGCACTGAATAGGTATGAAACTGGGAGAGTTTTCCTTTTATTTGGTGCAGATTTCACATTTCTATCGTCTTTTGTTGCTTTCCTGTGACGGGTCAAAAGTGCACCATGACTTTACAGACACACTGTATTATGCTCACTTTGTTAAAGATGGTGCTGCCCACATGGAAGCCCATCTCTGAGGTGATGATATTAGTTGCCCTTATGCTTGGAATGGGCATAATTATATTAATGTGTGTTGGGGGCTGGCTGTGGGCAGGCAGGATCCTTGTAGCCTGGGGCTTGGTTTTAGGACTAAGCCTTTCCCACCTTTTTTTTTTTTTTTTTTTTTACAGAGACAGAAAGAGTCAGAGAGAGGGATAGACAGGGACAGACAGACAGAAATGGAGAGATGAGTAGCATCAATCATCAGTTTTTCGTTGAGTGTTGCAACACCTTAATTGTTCATTAATTGCTTTCTCATATGTGCCTTGACCGCGGGCCTTCAGCAGACCGAGTAACCCCTTGCTCGAATCAGCGACCTTGGGCTCAAGCTGGTGAGCTTTTGCTGAAACCAGATGAGCCCTCACTCAAGCTGGCAACCTTGGGGTCTAGAACCTGGGTCTTCCACATCCCAGTCCGACACTCTATCCACTGCGCCACCACCGGGTCAGGCTTTCCCACCCTTTTTGATGTAGGGTGGACTTAGTATCAGAGACTTCCCTATTTTGTATATTGGATTAAAAGGTTTTGATTTCTGCACCATAAAGTGGGGCAGACTGGAAACTTGCTCTCTCGGTTCCTGAGATTAGCATTAGAGCAGAGAGCAGGTTGGAGAGCAGAGAAAGGCCACGTGGAGGAGAGGAGAAGCAGCCAAGATGGTGGAGTGCTGAAAGAGAAGCCAGTTATGCAGAATTTGTGCAGAGAGAAGGAGATGGGGAACAGAGGAGAATGAGGCCAGTGAGCTAGAAACTTTTGATTCTAGGAAACTTGAATAAGTCAGTAGCTTTGTGAATGCTGAATGTGAGTGGGTTTTGGAGCCCAGTGTGTGTTTTTACTTGCTCACCAGGTGCAAGCTAGGATTAAAGATAATGGCCCAGTTTGTGGCTCTGTTGTTTCATTACCGTCTGTCCGAATCCAATGCGAACCTGCATGGGCCAGGCGGCTGTGATGGTGGCAGTGGATACTGGCCATACATTGATTTTAGAGAGAGAGGAAGGGAAAGAGAAGAGACAGCAGACAGAAACAATCTGTTTCTGTATGTGCCCTCATGAGGGATCAAAACAGCTCTGCATATCCGGACAATGCTCTAACCACTGATATATCCAGCCAGGGCTTGGATCTAATTCTTAAAATGCTTTCATGGGGATTACTATGCCCAGATGAGCTGGCTCAGAAGGATTTATTTTAAGAATGTCAAGAATTCCCACATTTTTTAGTAGGACATTCCTGGGTAGGTTAGTCAGGTGGCAAGTTATCAAAGAACAGCCAAACCCACAGGGCTTTCTGCAGGTCAGAACCAGTGGGCTACCTAATATTTTGAATTTTCAGTAAAAATGACACACATGCAATATTTTCTTGTGTTAAAGTCATAAAGTAATAAAGCAGAAAGGAAAATGTGAAACTCCTCTCTGTTGCGAATTCTCCTGGAGCAGTGGTTCTAGTCTAGTCCCTCAGCTGGGTGGATTCTTCCTGGCCTATGCAGTCCCTATCTACCTAATACATATCCAGACAGACACAAACATATTCCTGGGATTGAAAAATAGATATTTTTGGAAATTGCTTTTGTATTCATGTTTGTCTCACTCATAGCATCAATTCTTGAAGATAACTCTATGTTAGTACACATAAATTTAGCTCATTTAGGCCCTGGCCGGTTGGCTCAGCGGTAGAGCATCGGCCTGGCGTGCAGGGGACTAGGGTTCGATTCCCGGCCAGGGCACATAGGAGAAGCGCCCATTTGCTTCTCCACCCCCCCCCTCCTTCCTCTCTGTCTCTCTCTTCCCCTCCCGCAGCCAAGGCTCCATTGGAGCAAAGATGGCCCGGGCGCTGGGGATGGCTCCTTGGCCTCTGCCCCAGGCACTAGAGTGGCTCTGGTCGAGGCAGAGCGATGCCCTGGAGGGGCAGAGCATCACCCCCTGATGGGCAGAGCTTCGTCCCTGGTGGGCATGCCGGGTGGATCCCAGTCGGGTGCATGCGGGAGTCTGTCTGACTGTCTCTCCCCATTTCCAGCTTCAGGGAAAAAAAAAAAAAATTAGCTCATTCCTTTGAAGACTTGCAAATACCTTGTGAATGGAGGCACCATTATTTGTCCAGACAATCCCCTTCTGACAGACATGTAGTTTGTTTTCTTTTTTCCCCAGTATAAAACAATCTTTAATGAACATCCTTTTGCACATATCTTTTTTTTTGAAAGAGAGAGAGAGAGAGAGAGACAGACAGATAGGAAGGGAGAGAGATTAGAAGAATCAACACATAGTTGTGGCACTTTAGTTGTTTATTGATCGCTTCTAATATGTGCCTTGATTGGAGGGCTCCAGCTGTGCTAGTGGCCCCTTGCTCAAGCCAGCGACCTTAGGCTCAAACCAGCGACCTTCGGCTTCAAGCCAGTGACCCTGCACTCAAGCTGATAAGCCTGCACTCAAGCTGGTGACCTCGAGGTTTTGAACCTGGAACCTCAGAGTCCCAGGTTGATGCTCTATCCACTGCACCACCACCGGTCAGGCTGCATATATCTGGTGTACACATTACATACTCATGTATTTCTAAAAGGCTAGATTTCTAGAAGAGGAGTCATTGAGTTGGAGGGCCTTTTACATTTTTCTGGCTATGCCCCAAACTCTCACTAAGCCCATTAGAGGGGCTTGGCATTGAGAGCTACTCCAAAGGACCTCCAATTAATTTTATTTTGTATTGGAGTTGTGCTGCAGTGGGTGTTATTTATGTAAAATAACATGTGGTGGAAAGACCTGAAGTTTTAGATCTAGTAGCCTTGTACATTCTCCCACACTGGATATACATCTTTTAAAATATAGACAATTTAATGATGAAAAAATCCTATCCTGATGTTTTTATTTATATGCTATTTATTATGAATGAAGTTGAGCTTCGTTTGCCAATTCAAATGCTTTTTTCTTTCCCCTTTTTTCTTCTACAGATTCCGATTATTAATTCACTGTCTTATATATGTTGGCAACATTTTCTTCCATTCTCCTGTTGTTATTAACTATCTTTGTGGTATTGTTCATCATATAGAATATTTAGATATTTAGGTTGTCAAATCTCTCAATATTTTCCTTTATGGTTTCTAGGTTTGTTTATGATTCCTCACACCAAGACAATAAAAATATTTCCCAATATGTTCTTCAAATAGTTTTAAGTATTTTTAAAGGTATAACCTCTCATTCATTTAGAATTTGTATGTTTGTAAGATTCAAACTTAATTTTTTTCCCCAATGGACATTTAAAATCCTAATGCTCTTTATTGCATAGGTCATCCTTTAGCCACTAATTTGAACATAAAAATAATTGTTGGTTAGCTATTCATTCTCAAGTGGAGGTCCAGAAAATCTCTAGCCATGTCTATCATAAGGTCAAGGAAACAAAAATAAAAACTTACCATTTTAGCCTGACCTGGCAGTGGCGCAGTGAATAGAGCATTGGCCTAGGACTCTGAGGTCCCAGGTTCAAAACCCTGAGGTTGTTGCTGACTTTAGCACAGGCTCATTAGGCTTGAATGTGGGTTCACCAGTTTGAGCACAGGCTCTCCAGTTTAAGCATGGGATCAAAGACATGACACCGTGGTCCCTCGCTTGAGCCCAAAGGTCACTAGCTTGAAGCCCAAGGTCGATGGTTGAGCTCATGGCTGCTGGCTTGAGCAAGGGGTCACTGACTCAGCTTGAGCCCCCTAGTCAAGGCACATATGAGAAAACTGTTAGATTCAGGGAGGTGTGCTGTGGCTGCCAGAATGTAACTATTGAAGGAGCAGGAACAGGGAGTGCTGTGGCTGCCAGAATGTAACTATTGAAGGAGCAGGGTCCCTGTGAGGCTGAGATAGGGCCCCTGTGAGGCTGAGAACAAAGAAGGTCAGAGACCCTTATCAGAAGTTTATGCTTGAAATTCGCCACTAAGCTAAACCTGGCCCCTGTTGCTATGCCGGCCCCTGTTGCTATGCTGTGTGGGACCTCCCTAGCGAATAGCTAACTGCCACATCTGCTTCTGTATAATGCTTTCTCACTTAGGATATATAAGGACCTAGCTGTAAGCGCCAGGCGCGACTCTCGTTTGCAGCTCCTTGTGAGTACGGTGTCTCCGGACATCTTGGGAGTTCGCCCCTGTGCAGGTTAAACTGGCCAATAAAGTACCATCTACACTCCTGAAAGTCTCCGACGTTTGTTCTCGCACCCAGTGGATGCAACAAAAACAATTAATGAACAACTAAAGTGCTGCAACTATGAGTTGATGCTTCTCATCTCCCTCCCTTCCTGCCTGTCTGTCCCTCTCTCTTTCTCAGAAAAACAACCAAAAACACTTATTTTAATTCATACTGAAACTATTATTCGATTAAATTTAAATAGCCATCCCAGACTTAAAAACAATAACAAACCTAAGAGGCAGAAATAAAGGAAACAAAGGGACATTTCCTTAACAGGATAACCACCTTTCTCTTAAAAGAATAGTTATACGTACACACTGGAGGAAGGAGAGAAGAGTTCTTGTTAAGCCAGGCATGAGGAAAGGAGCCACCATCAGCACTATTAATTATCCAGGGTCTGATCATGGCAATGATGCATGAAGGAAAAGCAGAGGTGTTATGAAGGAGACAAAATATTGCTAAACAGTGGTAAATTTTATTGCTTTCTTAGAAAATCCAGTAGAACCAGAGGAACTAAGATATGTTTGGAAATCAATTTTCTTTTCTTACACCGACAGAAATCAGCCTAAACACATACAGGAAAACTTCTGTGCAAGGACTCAGTTTGCTAATGTCCTCCTTCCAAAATTCTCTAGAAATGACCAATGAAACTAAAAATAGCAGACACTGACCTCAGTGCCAGAAACTTAGAAAATGTGCCACCCATATGCCAGACCTCAGAGCAGGTTGATGGCCAGTTGAGTTAATGACACTATGTATCATTAATCTGTTATTTACTGACCTTCTTAGAACCTGGCATTGTGCACCAATAAACCTGTCAGGTAGGTATTTTTCTATCACTTTTTAAGTACAATATACTTGAGCAAGGTCAGAGGTGGCAGATCCAAGGTTGGAAGCAGGTAGGTCCGATTCTAAACTGCCGCGGACCAGCATAGCTCGTAGTTCTGGGTCTTGAGGGAGAATGGTGTGGAATTAAGAAAACAGACCCATTGAGAAAAAACGATGTGATCAGGAGGCTCTTCAATGCTGATGGCAATATCCGGGTGTCCCAGAGCCCCAGTTTGCTTTATTATATAGCCATATGCAAATCAAGAAAGTCCTTGATACAAAGTTACACATCTGAGGCTAAAACAGGAACTCTTCCAAGGCATAAACAGGAATCCCCCACCATGCATAAAGTAAAATCAACCTACATCTGAACAAACAAAGAGTGAGAGAAAGGGCATGTAAATTGCTTCCAGCAACTTAAGCAAGCAAGTGAAGTGGGTGCAAATACTCAGCATCATAGCCAATATGGACGTGGCCAATATGGACGTGGTGGGGGGAGAACTTAGCCTTTTGCTAAGCCTAGAATCTACAAAGGCTTTTTTTTTCTTTTCACAGAGACAGAGAGAGAGAGTCAGAGGGATAGATAAGGACAGACAGGAACTGGGAGAGATGAGAAGCATCAATCATTAGTTTTTCGTTGTGAAACTCTAGTTGTCCATTGATTGCTTTCTCATATGTGCCTTGACCATGGGGTTACAGCAGACCGAGTAACCGCTTGCTCGAGCCAGTGACCTTGGGTCCAAGCTGGTGAGCTTTGCACAAGCCAGATGAGCCTGCGCTCAAGCTGGCGACCTTGGGGTCTCGAACCTGGGTCCTCCACATCCCAGTCCAACGCTCTATCCACTGTGCCACTGCCTGGCCAGGCTTACAAAGGCTTTTTGCCACTTGCAGTCTACAACACTAAACTTCATGCTCTTTAGCATAGTCAGGCGTCTTTCCTGTCAGGCCACAGGAGAGCAGCTAGGTAGTGAGGGAATCTGGAGAGAGGTGGAAGTAAGAAGTGGACAAGTGGGTGTTTGTGGGCTCAGAGTAGCAAGTTCTCAGCAGTTGGGGGAGTCCACCCTTAACCATCTGCATGCACGAAATGCCGTAATGTATACAGCTTCTCTTTCAAAACGCTCCTGTGACCCTGACAGGCAGCATCAAGAGCCACAGTGAACACGGTGGGAGGCTTAGAGATGGTAGGAGGTGCCCATGTAGATGTGTGGGGATTTGTTCCCGGTCCTTCCAGAGCAATGCCCCAGGGTGTGCATGGGTCCCCCAGCCTGGCTGTGCTGAGAGGACAGGTGGGGGAACACCCAGGCAGGCGGCCAGGAAACAGGAAGTAGGGGCTGACCATTTCTCTAGGGTGGGATGCGGGGAGAGGGACAGCTGCTTGGAAGGGCCTTGGTGGCTGGGAGGTGGAGCTGCACTGAGCCTCCTTGTCTTTCCGTCTTGGCACCCCGAGACCAGGTCCAGGAGAGGCTACCTCCTCTCCGCGGAGATGCAGGGGCCCAGAGCCACACAAATTATGGTCAGAGAAATTGAACCCGTGGAGTGTGGGTATGAATGTCTCTGTTGGGGGAATAAAAAGAAGGGGGACTTGACAAAAGGAAATTTAAAAAGTTTTTTATTTTTTAAAAGATTTTACTTATTGAATTTAGAAAGAGGATAGAGAAAGGTACAGGGGGTGGGTGGGAAGCATCAACTCATAGCAGTTGCTTCTTATACGTGCCTTGACCAAGCCAGCCCAGGGTTCCCAACCAGCGACCTCAGCATTCCAGGTCAATGCTCTATCCACTGCTCTACCACAGGCCAGGCACGATTTAAGAAGTTTTTTGTTTTCATAAAAAATCTACCCCCTTGCCTGACCTGTGGTGGCGCAGTGGATAAAGCGTTGACCTGGAAATGCTGAGGTCGCTGGTTCGAAGCCCTGGGCTTGCCTGGTCAAGGCACATATGGGAGTTGATGCTTCCAGCTTCTCTCTCTCTTTCTCTCTCTGTCTCCCTCTCTCTCCTCTCTAAAATGAATAAATAAAAAATAAAAAAATAAAAAAAATTAAAAAAAAAAATCTACCCCCTTGGGCTCTTCTCCCCAGGAGAAGTGCCCGGCTGGGTTCCTTTCTTCCTTTCAATAAAGCCTGTTACAAAAAAAAACAACAAAAAAACAACCCACCCCCTTGTGTGCAGTCCTGAATCGTCCCAGGTAAGGAAGATGGGACATCTGCTGGAGTCAAGTGTAAACTGGCTGAGGACCCGGTCTGCCCAACCACTCAGAGCACTTCCGCCAGCATGCCTCAGCGAGGGAAGGCTTCAAACCCGACTCTAGCCCCACTGGCTGCGTAGCTTCAGGCAGGTCACTCGCCTTCTCTGAGCTTCAACTTCCTCCCTAGCATAGAGAACTAACAATAACACCTGCCTCACAGTGAAAATTGTGAATTCCCTTGTCTGCCTCTGACCTACTTCTCTAGGTCTCTCCAACCTGTCACTGTTCCCTTGCCTTATTTATTTGCACATTGGGAGTTTCCCGAGGGTACAAAGAGTGTGAGGGGTGCCTGCCAGGCCTACAGAAGCCAAGGAGTCAGGAAAGTCAACTTCTGACAAAGTAAGAACCAGCAGTTGACGCTGCTTCCTGAAGTAGGTGCAGGAGGATTGCAACATTTGCTTTTTAATTTTTTTTGGAACATGGCCCTGTTTTAGGATTTTATAAAAGGAAAGGATTGTGCCCTCAGTATACACCTACACTCACACATATGCACATACAATTTTGCATATAATTTCAAATAACCAGTTGACAATCTTAGTGTATGAGACACCATGTGAAAAGCCCAAACTAGTCTTCTGGAGGAGGAGACACCATGTAGAGTCCTAAATCGTTCTAGTCCTCCCAAACAAGGTGCTGATCACAAGTTCATAAGTGAGCCCATCTGAGATCAGCAAAGACTAGCAGAAAAACCACCCAGCTGAGCCCAGACCAAATTGATAATGTGCAGAATCATGAGCTAAATAATGGCTATTGTTTAAAACTATTAAATTCGGGGATGGCTTATTCTACAGTAACTGCTAACTGTTACAATCTCCATGAAGAAACTTGGAAATGCTATTGGTGAATACCAAAGAAGATTTGAATGAATGGAAAGATACCAAGTTCTCAGATAAGAAGAATCAACATGGAAATGTCAATATTCCCTTAGTTAATTTATAACTTAACTTAAATGAGCTACAAATGAAATAAAAATGGCATCTTTTTACAAATCAGATAAGCTGATTTTTAAAAACCCAAAAGAACAAAGGAAGAGGAACTGTTTGCTGAGCCTCCTTGGATCTCAGACAGTATCAAAAGTTCATTGACCCATCCATGAACCTCTGGATATGAACCTCTATGTTAGAACTTCTCAATGATAAAGGCCAGGTTCTTCTTTCTACATTTTGTAAGACAGTCCTCTTCGAGCCCACTCCCAATGTCACAGGGATGGATGATTAAGCTCCTCCCCCCTTCCTGGAACCTTTTTGGATTCCCAGCCCACTCTAGTCTTAGTGGTTTCTTAATATCTACCTTGATTCTTCTTGAAGCTGCTTGATCTCTGATTCAAAGGCCCTGAAGGCCAACATCCATTTACCTACCCCCTCCACCTAGTCTGGATGAAGTAGTTACGGCTGACCTGCTTGGGGTTATCTTTACCACAATGACCATGGAAGAAAGGCTTGGTACCTGCTCAGGGTCAGGGCCTGGCCACGCCTACTCCCAGAAGCTCTCAGTACCACTGACATGACCTTGGATCATGGTTCTTAGCCACATCAACCCTCCCTCCCAACCAGGCAGCATGGCTGGCTCTGTGCTCCTTAGCTGGCCCCTCCTCCTCCCCTTGAATGAACTTAGGGTAGGAAGTCAAGAAGTACCACTGGCATCTTCTACAAGGCTCCAAGCCTCTGCTGTACAGTTTCCCAGTGGTCAGAGCAGGCTGCTTTAGCCAGTCCTTGCTCAGGCTAATGTTCAGGTGGAAATATCTTCCTACTAAATAACATTTCCAACAGATGTTTCAAATGGGTCCCTTGCTTGAAGTAGAAGTGGAGTAATTTCTACATAAGGAATCAGATGGTGGAGTCCATTTTAAATATATATTCCACAGACACATATATTTTACTGTGAAAATACTGATGCCAGGGAGTGATTTTAAAGGCTCTGGTTATACCTGTAATTTACAACCTATAGGCCATGAACACACACGTTACAAACATAGGCTTTGGAGCAGGAGTTCCCAAACTACGGCCTGCTGGCCGCATGCGGCTCCCGCTGCACTTCCAGAAGGAGCACCTCTTTCACTTGTGGTCAGTGAGAGGAGCACTGTATGTGGCAGCCCTCCAACTGTTTGAGGGACAGTGAACTGGCCCCCTGTGTAAAAAGTTTGGGGACCCCTGCTTTGGAGTCACAGAAATCTAGATTTTGATTCTTGCTTCTGCCTCTCACTAGCTATGATTGTTAACAAGCTACTTAATTTCATTAGGCTTCAGTTTCTAACTGGGAAAACGGCATAGCAGCACCTATCTCCATTAACCCTTTGAGTAGTATGAGTGTTCATGTACGTCCTCATGCCTCCTGACCGTCCAGAGCATGATTGTAACAAAAATTTTTATTTTAAAAATGTGTAAGGCAACATTAAAAAAGGCAAATGTATGTTCTTCTTGTTTCCATAAATTGGTTATCAAACAAACATGATTTTAAGTTAATAAAACTATAATTGGAACTAATTTCATTTTTGAAAAAAAAAAACAACTCACTCCCTGGCCGGTTGGCTTAGTGGTAGAGTGTCGGCCTGGCGTGCAGGAGTCTTGGGTTTGATTCCCAGCCAGGGCACACAGGAGAAGCGCCCATCTGCTTCTCCACCTGTTGGGCGGATAAAATGTATTATGCTCACTTTGTTAAAGATGCTGTCGCCCAGGTGATATTAATGTGTGTTGGGGGCAGGCAGGATCATTGTAGCCTGGGGCTTGGTTTTTGGGATTAAGCCTTTCCCACCCTTTTTGATGAGGGGTGGTACAATCCAATCATGCCTCAGAGAAGTGACTTTGTATTAGAGACTTCCCTATTTTGTATATTGGATTAGAGGTTGTGAAGCTATACTATAAAATAGGGGTAGAACGGGAACTTGCCCGCTTGGTTCCTGGATGACTAGCAGGAGAGAGCAGAGCAGAGAGCAGAGAAAGGCCACGTGGAGGAGGCCAGGAGAAGCAGCCAAGATGGCGGAGTGTTGAGTGAGAGGCCAGTTTGTGCAGTTTGACGCTGGAGAAGGAAGGAGATGGGGAACAGAGGTGAATAAGTCTGGTGAGCTAGAAACCTTTGATTCTAGGAAACTCGGATAAGTCAGTGGCTTTGTGAGCACTGAATGTGACTGGGTTTTGGAGCCCAGTGTGTATTTTTTACTTGCCCGCCGGGTGCAAGCTAGAATTAAAGGCTATGGCCCATCAGTTTGTGGCTCCGCTGTTTCTTTACCGACTGTCCGAATCCAATGCGAACCTGCAAGGGAAGGCTGCTCTGATGGTGGCCCTGGCCCCGGCTCCTGGCTTTACACCACCCCTCCCCCTCTCCTTCCTCTCTGTCTCTCTCTTCCCCTCTTGCAGCCGAGGCTCCATTGGAGAGAGGTTGGCCCAGGCGCTGAGGATGGCTCTGTGGCCTCTGCCTCAGGCGCTAGAATGGCTCTGATTGCGGCAGAGTGATGCCCCAGAGGGGCAGAGTATCGCCCCCTGGTGGGCATGCCGGGTGGATCCTGGTCGGGCGCATGCAGGAGTCTGTCTGACTGCCTCCCTGTTTCCAACTTCAGAAAAAAAAAAAAAAAAAAACCCAAACTCACTCCCAGGGGTCAGAGAGTATGAAAGAAACTCACTACTCAAAGGGTTAAAGTGAGGATGAAATAAAAGAATGCAAGCAAAGTCTTAGCATCATGCATCACACATGGTGAGTATTCAATTTGTTGTAAAGTACCATACCTCACTTCCGCAGGTTTACATCGTAGAGACACCAAGTCCAGATGAATTTTAAAGGGTTTTATTCAAAGAAGGAGATTTATTAATATGCCGGCCGCATATGACTGAAATGGGGCATATCAGACTCAAATCGTGCAGCCCCAAATATATCTCAGAGGCTGGTTATATACCCTTTGACCACATACAGGTTGGGGGAGCATGACAGCACGAAACAATCATTAACAAGCTTATAACATTTATCTAGGGGGTTTAAAAAACGTTAAAATTTTCAAGGTAACACAATGGTGATGTCATTTTAAAATACATTAGTGTCTATCTCTCCTCCTTTGCCTAGAGCAGGGGTCCCCAAACTACGGCCCATGGGCCGCATGCGGCCCCCTGAGGCCATTTATCCAGCCCCTGCAGCACTTCCGGAAGGGGCACCTCTTTCATTGGTGGTCAGTGAGAGGAGCACAGGATGCATCCGTGATCATGACCACTCCCACTGCTGCCAAGGTAGAAGGCATACCCGCCTGGGTCCACCATAGCCAGTTGAAGCCTGCAGTCCCAGCAGAGGCCCCTTTGTGGACAGCTGAGACTGACCCACCAACCCTTGTAAGTTAACCCTGAGAAGGACGGCATGCCCTGCTCCAACCACAAACCGGAAGCTGGCATCCACATCCTGTGCTCCTGGAGTACTGTATGTGGTGACGCAGCAAAGCCAAAAGCAGGCCCATAGTTCCCATTGAAATACTGGTCAGTTTGTTGATTTAAATTTACTTGCTCTTTATTTTAAATATTGCATTTGTTCCCATTTTGGTTTTTTTTAACTTTAAAATATGTGCAGTGTGCACAGGGATTTGTTCATAGTTTTTTTTTTTATAGTCCGACCCTCCAACGGTCTGAGGGACAGTGAACTGGTCCCCTGTGTAAAAAGTTTGGGGACCTCTGGCCTAGAGGTACACATTAATCTCAGGATTCCAGGAAGGGAGGGAGAGCCAAAATCAGTGTAGGGTGGTATGTAAATTCTGTCTTTTATTGAAAGGGAAAGGAAGTTCTTTAGATAACCTTAATCCTTTCAGAGAACTAAAACTGAATGACCCAGTTGTCCTTTTAAGTCAAGAGACTTTTATAGCCTTTTCCCTCTATTTTCCAAAGAAAGGATGGGGCAGAAAGCCTGACTTTTCCTCTTTAAAATGGCGTTGCCAATACTAAGTTTCACAGTTCTCTGTCACCTTACCACATTTCCCACTGGTTTATATTCCGAGTCAAATCCTTGACTCATTTTAACAAGGTGCATGAGGCAATCCTAAATTTTTATAGATTTTCTTAATTATTCAGAAATAACTTGTTTTTATAACAGTTTACTTTCTTCCTTTCTCTTTCAAAAGTATTGCCATACCCTATACCTTTTACTACTAAAATTATACAATTCTTTTTTAGTAAGAATTCTTAAAAAATCTTAACCTTTAGTGACAACCAAGCTGGCTTTCCTTTTACCATAGTTTCCCTTTTTCCCCCAAAATATGATTAAAAGGAGGTCCTCAGTGAGTTTCTTCATGCATTAGCTGTATGTAGACCAACCAGCTTCCGGTTTGTAGTTGGAGCGGGGCACGGCGTCCTTCTCAGGGTTAACTTACAAGGGTTGGTGGGTCAGTCTCCGCTGTCCACAAAGGTGCCTCTGCTGGGACTGCAGGCTTCAACTGGCTATGGTGGACCCAGGCGGGCATGCCTTCTACCTTGGTAGCAATGGGAGTGGTCATGATCACGGTGTGTGGATCCATTCACGTGGGAGTCAGTCTTTGGGTGATGTACTTCTTTACCTGATCTGAGTCCCCAGGTGTAAAGCCAGGAAGCAGGGCCACTATCACAGCAGCCCAGCCCATGCAGGTTCGCATTGGATTCGGACAGTCGGTAAAGAAACCATGGAGCCAAAAGCTGGTGGGCCATAGTCTTTAATCCTACCTTGCACCCGGCGGGCAAGTAAAAATACACACTGGGCTCCAAAACCCAGTCACATTCAGTGCTCACAAAGCCACTGACTTATCCGAGTTTCCTAGAATCAAAGGTTTCTAGCTCACCAGACTTATTCACCTCTGTTCCCCATCTCCTTCCTTATCCCAAATACAAACTCTACACAAACTGGCATCTCACTCAGCACTCCACCATCTTGGCTGCTTCTCCTGACCTCCTCCACGTGGCCTCCTCCCGCTGCTGGCTCTACTCTCTCCTCTGCTGAAAATCTCAGGAACCAAGAGCCCAAGCTCCCACTTCGTCCCCATTTTATAGTGTAGAAATCCAAACTCTTAATCCAATATACAAAACAGGGAAGTCTCTAATACAAAGTCACTTCTCTGAGGCATGATAGGATTGTACCACCTTACACCAAAAAGGGTAGGAAAGGCTTAATCCCAAAACCAAGCCCCAGGCTACAAGGATTCTGCTTGCCTTTAGCCCACCCCAACACACATTAATACCACCTGGGCAACGGCCTCTTTAACAAAGTGAGCATAATACATTTTATCTGCCCAACACCAGGCTGAAAAAGATGTACTGCAGGGATCCCCAAACTTTTTACACAGGGGCCAGTTCACTGTCCCTCAGACTGTTGGAGGGCCGCCACATACAGTGCTCCTCTCACTGACCACCAATGAAAGAGGTGCCCCTTCCGGAAGTGGGGCGGGGGGGGGGGGTGCATGCGGCCTGCGGGGCTGTAGTTTGGGGACACCTGATGTACTGGATCTCCTGGCAGTGCTGGAAGCACCTGTTGGACAGTTTTTTGAACAGCCTTCTGAGTAATTTGCAGACTCTGCAAGTACTTAAGGAAGGAGTGGTTACGTTTCCTTTATGATTTGATTTATGCGTTCTATTTGCCCTGAACCTTTGGGGTCTGTAGGCACAGTGTAATTTCTAATTAATTTCCAATTAATATTGAGTGCCTTTCCCATTAGCTGTGAGACCCTGGATACAAATGCAGGCCCATTATTAGACCCAATATTAATGGGCAAGCTAAATCTGGAAAGAATTTCATATAGCAACTTCCTAACAACTGTTATTGTGGTTTCATTTGTAGGAAAAGCTTCTACCTACTTGTCAATTACTTCAGTAAAATCTATTTCTAAATGTTTACCTGGGAAAGTTTCTTTCTCTCTGTTTTTTTATAATTTTTCTACTTATGCTTAGTATTTATTTGGGCACAAACTAAACACTCGGACATATGCCTTCTGCAATAGATTCTAAGTCTGGCTTTTTAAATTATTCCTTTCTTGTTGAAAAAATAAACCTTTAGCAATAAGAGTTTTAGTAAAGTTACTAAAATTTTCTAGAAGCCCCACTGGTTTTAGGTAGCATGTTCAGCTGTTTGGTTTTTCTTAAGTTTTAGGGAGTCTTGATTTTTTTGGTGTCCTGGTCAGTGAATGAAAGCCACTATCTCAGGGGAGTAGGCTCCTGCATTGTTGGGGTGAGGGTTTGAGCCTCACCTTTGTTAGTTCTTAAGCCTTCTCCTTATGGCCCCTCTTTGTGCCTGTCTTAGGTTGTTCCTTCTTTCAGGAATCTTACCCATCGTTGACTAACCAGCCATCTTGGGAGCCAGACAGAGTTATGTGATTGAGGGAGGAGCAATGTCCCTTCAGAAATACTTAGTTTTATTCATTTATTTATTTTTAGCAGCTAATGATACTACCCTTTTAAAATTTATAATGCATTTTCTAATTTCTAGAGCTGATTGCTATGTAAAGGCTAAGTTGACTGCCTCAGTATCTTTTCTGATCCTGGCTAACAGAAACTTGTGGAAAGTGTCTAAACTTAGGCTTAGGCACCAGAGATTCCCACTCACATCAATCACTCAGGGGCCTCTCAGGTGTTCCCCCAGCCGTGTTCCCAGAACATAGGCTTAGGCACCAGAGATTCCCACTCACATCAATCACTCAGGGGCCTCTCAGGTGTTCCCCCAGCCGTGTTCCCAGAACATAGGCTTAGGCACCAGAGATTCCCACTTACACACCAATCTCTCAGGGGTCCTAGACAGAAACAATAAAAACAAAGAACAAGATCTGACAAATACCTGACAAACACAAAGACGTCTCTGGAAGTCCAAGGCGAGATCGATTAACTTGGTTGACTCAGTCTCCACTGATGCAGAGTGATGCGAGACTGATTAATCCTGGCTAAGTCAATCCCCACTAATGCCTTCTGTTTATCAAATAAGTTTATAAATATGATATATAGGTTTGCTCGCTCATAGTTTGCACTGGGCGTGAGGGACAGGCTGTAAGCAGGCATAAGGCATAATTGTTATACCCTAAGGCTTAGTTTTAAGACTAAGCCTTTCCCACCCTAAGTGACTTTGTATCAGAGACTTCCTTGTTTGTATATTGGATTAAAGGTTTTGATTTGTACACTATAAAATGGGGCAGACCGAGCTCTCTCTCTCTCTCTCTCTCTGTCTCAGTTCCTGAGATTAGCATTAAAGGAGAGAGCAGAGAAAGAAGATCAGAGAAAGTCCTCATGAAGGAGAGGAGAGGCAGCCAAGATGGCGGAGTGCTGAAGGAGAAGCCAGTTTGTGCAGAGAGAAGGAGATGGGGAACAGAGGTGAATAAGGCTGGTGAGCTAGAAACCTTTGATTCTAGGAAACACGGATGAGTCAGTGGCTTTGGGAGCCCTGAATGGAAAGGGAAATGTCTTCACACTGTGTGTATTGCTTGCCCGCCAGGTGCAAGCTAGGATTAAACCTGATGGCCCACCAGTTCTTGGCTCCGTCGTTTCATTACCGACGGTCCGAATCAAATGTGAACCTGCACGGGCCAGGTGGCTGTAATGGTGGCCACGGCTACTGGCTTTACATTTGACATAGTCTGTGGCAGGATTCGATACAGTTCAGTTTGGAGCCACCACCACCTTGGAGTGGTGGAGCACAGGACTGGCTGCTGTTATGGTTCCCCATGGCTGTCCTTTTGGGGACCATAGGCTGGCTGACTTTTACAGCCATGCGTGAGGAAACTGAGAGCTCTGTGGAAGAGGCTTCCTGGGACCTACAAACCAAGCAGTGGAAGGAGTTGGAGCAAATGTGGGAGAAAGAGATGCCGACCCTGGAGCTGGAGCAAGCACCAGAGAAGGAGGCCGACCAGGTTTGTGAGATTCATTTGGAAATGGAGCAGCTGCTGGAGAAGGAATCACAGGTTCGTGAGTTGCAGATTGCCCTGGACATTGTGGAGAGCCAGCAGCGGTGGGAGGCTGGGGCTGAGGCCGGGCCAGGGGCTGAAAGGCCAGCAGCAGGAGCTGATGTTTTTAGTTCCTCTTTGGAGGATGAGGAGAATTGGTCTGGAGTTATGATCTGTAATCTCCAGAAGATGAGAGTCCAGCTGGAAGGAGTACCTGCTATGCCCCTGGTAGGTCTGCAATTTTGGGACATAGGGGTGAATGCCATCATGCTCTCTGGAGCAGAGATGGAAATGCTGACTGCCATTGCCACGTGCTCCTCATTGGGACAGTGTAAGACCTGCCAGGACAGCAGGGATGAGGGGGGTGGCTGAGGCCCCATGTGCATGGACTGATTTCTGGATTACAACCGGAGTTGGCACTGGGTCCTTTGTTGGATGGACTTATGGACTTTGGACAATGTGAAATGCCTTGATGGGGGTAGGGGGCGGCTTTGCTGGAAGCACTCCCCTTCCCTGGGAAGCTTTTCCCATGGCTAGAAAGAAGGCTGAAGACATTTTGTGCTTTTGGCAAAGTGCTCAGAGACTGGTTGTTGGTCAAATTAGTTTGTAAATATAATATATATGTTTGCTCGCTTATAGTTTGTATTGGGTGTGGGGGATAGGCTGTAAGCAGGCTGGGACATTATAGCCTAAGGCTTAGTTTTAAGACTAAGCTTTTCCTACACCCTTGACTGATTGCATGATGTGGGGTGGTGCACATCATGAGGAATCCCATTATGCCTCAGATAAGTGACTTTGTATCAGAGACTTTCTTGTTTGTATATTGGAATAAAGGTTTTGATTTCTACACTATAAAGTGGGGCAGACCGGGAGCTTGCTCTCTCTCGGTTCCTGCTATTGCCATTGCAGGGGCCTCCCTGAACCCTTACCCTTCATAGGAAAAGCAGATTTTCTCCTTTTCCCTTCTCTTCTCTTGTGGCTTGCCTGTCTTGGTGAGACACCAATAAACAGAATGGCCCACCATCCCCCGACTCCGCCGTTTCTTTACTGTTTGCCTGAATCCAATGGGAACCTGCATGTGAATGGCCACGATGGCAGCTCCTGGTCATACACTGATGAAGTGTATCTTTGTAATTGTTGAAATTGTATGATTTGTTATGTTGTTGTAATTTGTGTAATGTGCCTAATTTCCTTGTGCAGGTATACCTGTGCTTTAGATTGTGAAGTGAGCAAAAGGGGTGGAATGTTGGTCAAATAAGTTTATAAATATGATATATAGGTGTAAGGCCAGGAGCCATGGCTGTCACTATCAAAGCAGCCGCCTGGCCCATGCAGGTTCCCATTGGATTTGGGCAGATGGTAAAGAAACGGCGGAGTCGGAGGATGGTGGGCCATCCTATTTATTGGTGTCTCACCAAGACAGGCAAACCACAAAAGAAGACAAGGGAAAAGCAGAAAGCCAGCTTTTCCCATGAAGGGCAAGGGATCAGGGAAGCCCCTGCAATCGTGATAGCAGGAACTGAGTGAGCCAGCTCCTGGTCTGTCCCACTTTATAGTGTAGAAAACCAAAATCCCTTAATCCAATATACAAACAAGGAAGTCTCTGATACAAAGTCACTTATCCAAGGCATAATTGGATTCCTCATGAGAGTGCACCACCCAGATCATACAATCAGTCAAGGGTGTGGGGAAAAGCTCAGTCCTAAAACCAAAACTTAGGCTACAACGACCCGGCCTGCTTATAGCCTGTCCCCCACACCCAATATAAGTCACAAGCGAGCAAACATATCTATCATATTTACAAACTTATTTGACCAACAATAGGTTTGCTCGCTTATAGTTTGCATTGGGTGTGGGGGACAGGCTGTAAGCAGGCAGGATTGTTATACCCTAAGGCAGTAATTTTCAACCACCTTTGTTTCTCATGCACTCATAAACTAATTATTAAAAAAAGGGGGGCCCTGACCTCTTCTTCTTTAGTAACTAATTTATTTGTGCCATGACATGAAAATGGTTGTATTTAGTCAAGGGCACTGACCTTAGTAATTAGTGTGTGTTTGTGCCATGAAAAAAAAAAAAAGGTTGAAAATCACTGCCCTAAGGCATAGTTTTAAGACTAAGCCTTTCCCACCCTTACATGACTTTGTATCAGAGAATTCCTTGTTTTTATATTGGATTAAAGGTTTTGATTTCTACACTATAAAATAGGGCAGACTGAGAGCTCTCTCTCTCTCAGTTCCTGAGATTAGCATTAAAGGAGAGAGCAAAGAAAGGCCTTATGGAGGAGAAGAGAGGCAACCAAGATGGCAGAATGCTGAAGGAGAAGCCAGTTTGTGCAGAGTTTGTGTAGAGAGAAGGAGATTCAGAAACAGAGGTGAATAAGGCTTGTGAGCTAGAAACCTTTGATTCTAGGAAACTCAGATGAGTCAGTGGCTTTGGGAGCCCTGAATGGAAAGGGAAGTGTAAAGCCAGCAGGCAAGGCCAGGGACACCATCACAGCCGCCCAGCCCATGCAGGTTCGCATTGGATTCGGACAGTCGGTAAAGAAACCATGGAGCCAAAAACTGGTGGGCCATAGTCTTTAATCTAGCTTGCACCCGGCGGGCAAGTAAAAATACACACTGGGCTCCAAAACCCAGTCACATTCAGTGCTCACAAAGCTACTGATTTATCCGAGTTTCCTAGAATCAAAGGTTTCTAGCTCACCAACCTTATTCTCCTCAGTTCCCCATCTCCTTCCTTATCCCAGATACAAACTCTGTACAAACTGGCATCTCACTCAGCACTCCGCCATCTTGGCTGCTTTTCCTGGCCTTCTCCACGTGGCCTCCTCCCGCTGCTGGCTCTATTCTCTCTGCTCTCTCATGCTAACCTCAGGAACCAAGAGCGCAAAACTCTCGTTCCATCCCCATTTTATAGTGTAGAAATCCAAACCCTTAATCCAATATACATAATAGGGAAGTCTCTAATACAAAGTCACTTCTCTGAGGCATGATAGGATTGTACCACCTTACACCAAAAAGGGTAGGAAAGGCTTAATCCCAAAACCAAGCCCCAGGCTACAAGGATTGTGTCTGCCTTTTAGCCCACCCCAACACACATTAATACCACCTGGGCAACGGCCTCTTTAACAAAGTGAGCATAATACATTTTATCTGCCCAACAGGAAGTGTCTTCCCACTGTGTGTATTTCTTGTCCTCTGGGTGCAAGCTAGGATTAAAGCTGATAATCCACCAGTTCTTGACTCTGTTGTTTCATTACCGACTGTCCGAATCAAATGTGAACCTGCACAGGCCAGGCAGCTGTAATGGTGGCCATGGCTACTGGCTTTACACCTTCCTAGAGCACGAAAAAAGAAGATGTCTCTGGAAGTTCGAGGTGAGATCAATCAACCTGGTTCACTCAGTCTCCACTGATGCAGTGTGATGTGAGACTGATTAATCCTGACTAATTCAATCTCCACTATGCCCTCCTAGAGCACGAACATAGTCCCACTAATGTCTTCTTCTGAGAGCACTACTAGATGTCCCTGGGTGTCCTGGGAAGGTTGAAGTCCCTACTAATTGTCTCCCTAGAGCACAAACAGACATTCTTAGAGGTCTGAGGTAGGACTGACCAACCTGGTTAACTCAGTCCCCACTAATGTTCTCCTAGGGTACAAATGGATGTCCCTGAGAGTCTGAGACAGGACCTAATCCCAACTAATCATCCTTCCAGAGTACAACTAGATGTCTCTTAGAGAAGCCCAAAGCAGGACCTAAAAACTCCCCACTGATGTCTCAGTTTTGGAGAACCTACTGCATGAGTAAGATTGCATCCAATCCTCATGCGGTAGTCCGAATTGACTAGTCCCAAATAGAAAAGCAAAAGCAAGAAAGCTAGAATTCAACTCAAAAGAGTTGCTTTACTTACCTCCTTGATTTCTCTGCCGAATTGTCCAAATCATCAAATTTGGGAACCGGGGGGTGTCTGCCGAAGAACTGTCTGAACCCTACAGGAAAATGGGGAGCCCTGAAAAAGGCTCAAGTGGTGCCTCTCCTCGAGATTTTAGCAGTGTCAGGCTGTCCCCTGTAGACACCAGCCAATTCAGGGTGTCCTACCGGTGACACGAAATACTGGATCCCAGATGTTGGGCAGATAAAATGTATTATGCTCACTTTGTTAAAGAGGCCATCGCCCAGGTGATATTAATGTGTGTTGGAGATCGTTGTAACCTGGGGCTTGGTTTTGGGATTAAGCCTTTCCCACCCTTTTTGCTGTAGGGCGGTACAATCCAATCATGCCTCAGAGAAGTGACTTTGTATTAGAGACTACCCTATTTTGTATATTGGATTAAAGGTTGTGAAGCTACACTATAAAATGGGGGCAGAACGGGACTTGGCTCTTGGTTCCTGAGGTTAGCATGAGAGAGCGGAGAGAGTAGAGCCAACAGCTAAAGGAGGCCACGTGGAGGAGGCCAGGAGAAGCAGCCAAGATGGCGGAGTGCTGAGTGAGATGCCAGTTTGTGTAGAGTTTGTATCTGGGATAAGGAAGGAAATGGGGAACTGAGGAGAAGAAGGTTGGTGAGCTAGAAACCTTTGATTCTAGGAAACTCGGATAAGTCAGTGGCTTTGTGAGCACTGAGTGTGACTGGGTTTTGGAGCCCAGTGTGTATTTTTACTTGCCCGCCGGGTGCAAGGTAGGATTAAAGGTTATGGCCCACCAGTTTTTGGCTCCATGGTTTCTTTACCGACTGTCCGAATCCAATGCGAACCTGCATAGGCCAGAAGGCTGCTGTGATAGTGGCCCTGGCCTTGACTGCTGGCTTTACACCAGACAAGCCCCCAAATGTAAAGTACTGTAAAGCCAGTAATCAAGGCCAGGGCCACTATCACAGCCGCCTGGCCCATGCAGGTTCCTGCATTTGTTCCAGCTCCTTCCACTGCTCGGGTTGCAGGTCCCGGGCAGCCTCCTCCACAGAGCTCTCGGTTTCCTCACGCATTCTCTCTGCTCTCTCATGCTAACCTCAGGAACCAAGAGCCCAAGCTCCCGTTCCGCCCCCATTTTATATTGTAGCTTCACAACCTCTAATCCAATATACAAAATAGGGAAGTCTCTAATACAAAGTCACTTCTCTGAGGCATGATTGGATTGTACCGCCCCACATCAAAAAGGGTGGGAAAGGCTTAATCCCAAAACCAAGCCCCAGGCTAAAAGGATTCTCAACACACATTAATATCACCTGGGCAACGGCCTCTTTAACAAAGTGAGCATAATACATTTTATCTGCCCAACAAGTACCATACCTCACTTCTGCGGGTTTACGTAGAGACACCAAATCCAGATGAATTTTAAAGGGTTTTATTCAAAGGAGGAGATTTATTAATATGCCGGCCGCATATGACTGACATGGGGCATATCAGACTCAAATCGTGCAGCCCCAAATGTATCTCAGAGGCTGGTTATATACCCTTTGACCACATACAGGTTGGGGGGGCATGACAGCATGACACAATCATTAACAAGCTTGTAACATTTGTCTAGGGGGTTTAAAAAATGTTAAAACTTTCAAGGTAACACAATGGTGATGTCATCTTAAAATACATTCATAAACCTGTTAGTGTCTATCTCTCCTCCTTTGCCTAGAGGTACACATTAATCTCAGGATTCCAGGAAGGGAGGGAGAGCCAAAATCAGTGTAGGGTGGTATGTAAATTCTGTCTTTTATTGAAAGGGAAAGGACGTTCCTCAGATAACCTTAATCCTTTCAGAGAACTAAAACTAAATGACCCAGTTGTCCTTGTAAGTCAAGAGACTTCTAAATGCTTTCCCCTCCATTTTCCAAAGAAAGGATGGGACAGAAAGCCTGACTTTTCCTCTTTAAAATGGCGTTGCCAATACTAAGTTTTACAGTTCTTTGGCACCTTACCACAAATTCATGTTCTTTTTTTTTTTTTTCCATGAAAGAGAGAGACAGACAGGAAGGGAGAGAGATGAGAAGCATCAACTCATAGTTGTGGCACCTTAGTTGTTCATTAATTGCTTTCTAATACGTACTTTCACCGAGGGGCCCTAGCCGAGCCAGTGATCCCTTGTTCAAGCCAGCAACCATTGGGCTCAAGCCAGCAACCATGGGGTCATGTCTATGATCCCATGCTCAAGCCAGTGACCCTATGCTCAGGCTAGCGAGCCCACACTCAAGCTGGCGGCCTTGGGGTTTCAAACCTGGGTCCTCAGTGTCCCAGGCTGATGCTCTATCCACTGCATTACCACCTGGTCAGGCTAATGTTGGTTCTTAATAATATTAAAAAAGATGTCATTCAGTGGCATTCCTGCAGATTCAAAGGATATAATGAGATTTCATAAGGAATTCCTGCCTCTGGCGATCAGCGTGTTTTGCAACAGGCATGACAGGATGCCAGGACAATATTGGTGACACATTGAAAATTGAAATTTTATAATATTATTTATTTTCAGTTTCTTAGAAAATAGTCTGTAGTACTCTGAAAACCCAGCAAGCTCTCTAGCTGTGCGGATGTTATAGCTTCATAAATGCTATGAATACCTCTATTCTGTGTACATGTGCAACATATTATTGCCTCACCTTGAAGCAAAGCAAGAAAATCCCTAGGTCTGCAGAGTGTTTACAGTATTTGTCCATTGCCATGGATACGGTATCAAAAGCAGGCGCCAATAACATGAACAGGATGTAGGGGGTTAGGGCAGCTAACAATGATGGAAACTATTCTCGCTCTAAATGGGTCATTCTTGGGTAATATTTGTAAAATGTTTGGGAGGTGAGACAAGCTGCTGAGAACATTACTTTGGACATTTCATCTGACACTGCTGACAAGCAGCTTGGTGAAACACTGAGGATTCAGGGACCTAGGTCTGCCACCAGATCAGCTGTGTGGCTTTGGGGGTTACTCTGCTTTGTAAGCCCTCTGTTTCTCCCAGTGTCAACTGAGGGGGCCTGTCTGAAGATTTCTGCAGTCCCTTCCAGCTTTCTGATTACAAGTAGACACAAACATGTCTTTATCTAACATCCTGTGTAGATTAGTGCAATTGTAGCAAAATCTGGCAAAATTAAGATAGATTTTTGGAGGTATCAAGGATAAGCCATGCTAGTTGGCCAGCCTGGACTTTCTCTGTTTTTACTGGTCTTGTTCACAAATAGGTTCCAGTTGGCACTCACACTGTCTTAGAGACAGTTTTTTTCCCCTCCTCCAAGGGGAGGAGGCAACTTGGCTCTTGTTAGCAAAGTGTCGAGAATTAAATGGAAATCAGATCCAGTAACCAAACTCACACTGTCCTTGGAGTCCTCAAGATGCCAGAATTCAGCAGCAGTTGACATATTGTAACATGACTGGGTCTTATCACAACACTATTTATTTAAGTTAAAAATACATGCTCATGGCCCTGGCCAGTGGCTCAGTGGATAGAGCAGGGATCCCCAAATTACGGCCCATGGGCCGCATGTGGCCCCCTGAGGCCATTTATCTGGCCCCCACAGCACTTCCGGAAGGGGCACCTCTTTCATTGGTGGTCAGTGAGAGTACTGTATGTGGCAGCAGCGCACAACTTAAATCACTTATTACGGCTAGCAGTGACAATTATGGAACCAGACATTGACCATCTCATTAGCCAAAAGCAGGCCCATAGTTCCCTTTGAAATACTGGTCAGTTTGTTGATTTAAATTTACTTGTTCTTTATTTTTAATATTGTATTTGTTCCCGTTTTGTTTTTTTACTTTATTTATTTATTTTTAAAATTTTATATTTAAGTGAGAGGAGGGGAGATAGAGAGATAGCCTCTTTTTTTTTTTTTTTTTTTTCTGAAGCTGGAAACAGGGAGAGACAGTCAGACTCCTGCATGCGCCCGACCGGGATCCACCCGGCACTCCCACCAGGGGGCGATGCTCTGCCCCTCCAGGGCGTCGCTCTGCCGCGACCAGAGCCACTCTAGCGCCTGGGGCAGAGGCCAAGGAGCCATCCCCAGCACCCGGGCCATCTTTGCTCCAATGGAGCCTTGGCTGCGGGAGGGGAAGAGAGAGACAGAGAGGAAGGAGAGGGGGAGGGGTGGAGAAGCAAATGGGCGCGTCTCCTATGTGCCCTGGCCGGGAATCGAACCCGGGTCCCCCGTGCGCCAGGCCGACGCTCTACCGCTGAGCCAACCGGCCAGGGCCTGTTTTTTTTACTTTAAAATATGTGCAGTGTGCATACGGATTTGTTCATAGTTGTTTTTTTTTATAGTCCAGCCCTCCAATGGTCTGAGGGTCAGTGAACTGGCTCCCTGTGTAAAAAGTTTGGGGACCCCTGGGATAGAGCATCAGCCCAGCATATGGACGTCCCAGGCTCGATTCCCGGTCAGGGCACACAGGAGAAGTGACCATCTGCTTCTCTCCCCCTCCCTTTCCCCCTTCTCTCCCTCTTCCCCTCCTTTAGCCAGTTGTTCGATTGTTTCGAGTGTGGTACTGAGGGTAGCTCAGTTGGTCCAAGCATGTCAGCCTCAGTACTTGAGCATTGGCCCAAGATGGGGCTGCTGGGTGGATCCCGGTCAGGACTCATGCAGGAGTCTGCCTCACTATCTCCTCTCCTCTCACCTAAAACAAAACAAACAAATAAAAAACATGCTCACAAAACAACAATGTACATTTTGCAAGAATACATGCAAAGAAAACACACTGTAATCGTTGCCTGTAAATGGGGGCAGGAGGCAAAGGAAATGAACAGATCAAGAGGGGAACAGACACTGAGACTCAGAGAGGATAGACTTTACCCGAGGTGATACAGCTAGTGAAGTGAGGTAACAGTTTGAACAGAGTTGTCATTCAAAAGCCAAGGACCCAATTCCATTATATTCCACTGCCTTTTGCTCTTCATGGAAACAAAACAATAACAACAAATGATGGAAACATGACTTGTGATTTATCAGTTCTCACAGAGGGCTGCTCTGTTTTCACTTTTTCCTAGGAAGTAGAGTACTGTACCTGCAAAATTCCCTCGGAAAGAGCTTTATCTTGATTAGATCTTGTATTTTTTGAGTGATTTCATTTCCCAGTAGCACAAAAGATATGTAATTAATTGGAGCAAGATTTTCTGAGATTGTTTCAGGGTAAATAATTCCAGTTCACTGAGATTTTAGAGGACTCTTAGTCTAGAGGGTTAGAAAGTAAAAAGTTTTTCAAAAAGTTTTTTCTTTAATGAAAGAGAGAGACTAAGAAACAGAGAGACAGAGACAGAGAGAAAGAGAAAGACTGACAGACAGGAAGGGAGAGAGATGAGAAGTATCAACTTGTAGTTGCATCACTTTAGTTATTCATTGATTGCTTCTATGTGCCTTGCTACAGCCAGCAACCTTGGGCTCAAGCCAGTGACCTTTGTGTTCAAGCCAGTGTCCACAGGGTCATGTCTATGATCTCATGCTCAAGCCGGCAATCCTGCACTCAAGCTGGTGAGCCCTCACTCAAGCCAGATGAGCCCATGCTCAAGCCAGCAACCTTGGGGTTTTGAACCTGGGTCTTCAGCATCCCAGGTCGATGCTCTATCCACTGCATCACCATTGGCCAGGCTCAAAGTTTATTTTTTAATAAACTTTGTATACCCCTCTCCTAGGGATGGGCACCTGAAATACTGTGTCAGGTAATTTGTGAAAGAGCCTCTGCCTATTTTTGTTTGAGGAATCTATACTGTGGTGGCATCTATTACAGGAATTGACACTTGGGGAAAAGGCAAAATAAGAATATTCAGCCTGACCAGGCATTGGTGCAATGGATAGAGCACCGGCTCAGTGAGCCCCTCTCTGGCCACCTGCTAGTAGAACCCTGACAACACTGTTCATTTCCTCTGTGGCACTAATTCTGGTGCAATTACCCATATCTTGTACATTTAATTTTTATTATCTCTTTTCAGTTGAATTTAAGCCCCATAATGGTGGCATCTGATTTGTTGTCTATTTTTCTTTTTTTCCTTCTTGGGTGGGCCTGACAGTTCAGTGGGGTTAGGTCTCCAAATTGCCAGGGGTGCAGGGGTAAAATAGTTTTAGCTGGGTTGATGGAGACTCAGATATTGTACCTGCCTGCCAGCTGTGTGTGTGTGTGTGTGTGTGTGTGGTTGGCGGTCTCAGAAAAGGAAGAGAGGCTTCTGCCAGCACTATTGTCTGGCTAAAAGCTGCCCCCCCCCCCCCCTGCTGATGTCAGACAGTTCAGTTCCTCCCTGTATGTCCTGGTTCCTTTCAACCTGGTGCCCCGTGCTGCAGCTTCGTGGGAGTGAGTCCAAGTAAGTCCTAAGTCTGTGTGTGGACCCTTTAGAGAAACTGTCTGGGACTCCTGCAGCCCTTTGTCTCATTCAGCTGGAATTCCTGCTGATTTTTTCAGCCAGAAGTTTTGGGGACTTCTCTTTCTGTCACTGGAACGCTGTGTGGGGAGGCTGGTGTGGGATTGGGACCTGCCGCTTCTCAGAGGAAACACCACAGCTATCCCTCCCATTCTTTATTCACCACATATGGGTGTGGGACCAGCCTGTTCTGCGTCTTCGCCCCTCCTAACAGACTCTATGTGGCTTTTCCTCTAAATCCATAGTTGTAGGACTTCCATTCAGCTCAATTTCAGGTGGTTCTGAATGATGGTCATTCTGTAGTTTAGTTGTCATTTTGATGTGGTTGTGGGAGGATTCAAGTACCGCATTTACCTGTGCTGCCATCTTGACTGGAAGTCCTCTGCTCATTTAAAAATCAGATTATTGGTAATGACTGGGCACAGTGGATAGAGTGTTGGACTGGGATGCGGAGGACCCAGGTTCGAGACCCTGAGGTTACCAGCTTGAGCGTGGGCTCATCTGGTTTGAGCAAAGCTCACCAGCTTGGACCCAAGGTCGCTGGCTCGAGCAAGGGGTTACTCAGTCTGCTGAAGGCCCACAGTCAAAGCACATATGAGAAAGCAATCAATGAACAACTAAGGTGTTGCAATGGAAAACTAATGATTGATGCTTCTCATTTCTCTCTGTTCCTGTCAGTCTGTCCCTATCTATCTCTTTCTCTGACTCTGTCTCTGTAAAAAAAAAAAAAAAAAAGAAAGAAAAGAGAATAAAGGCCTCTCTTTCAAAAAAAATCAGATTATTGGCTCTTTGTTATTGAGTTGTAGAAGTTCTTTATATGTTTTGGATATTAACCCTGTATCAGATATATATGATTTGCAAATATTGTCTCCCATTTGGTAGGTAGCCTTTTCATTCTGCTGATGGTTTCTCTTCCTGTGCAGATTTTCAATTTTAATAGTTACTTCCACATTACTTTTTAAAAAAATTTTTATTTATTTATTTATTTATTTATTTATTTATTTATTTATTTTTTACAGAGACAGAGAGTGAGTCAGAGAGAGAGATAGATAGGGACAGACAGACAGGAACGGAGAGAGATGAGAAGCATCAATCATTAGTTTTTCATTGCGCGTTGCAACACCTTAGTTGTTCATTGATTGCTTTCTCATATGTGCCTTGACCGTAGACCTTCAGCAGACTGAGTAACCCCTTGCTGGAGCCAGCGACCTTGGGTTCAAGCTGGTGGGCTTTTGCTCAAACCAGATGAGCCCGCGCTCAAGCTGGCGATCTCGGGGTCTCGAACCTGGGTCCTCTGCATCCCAGTCCGATGCTTTATCCACTGTGCCACCACCTGGTCAGGCCCACATTACTTTTTAAAAGGTTATGACAATTAATGCTTTAATTAATAGTGTGAGAGATGCCCACTTCTTTAATCCAAATGGAGATTTTAGCTTTTGTGTCTCAGGGTCCTGCTGGTCCTGCTGGTGCTGCCATGGTTCCCACCCTGCTCGTTACTGGTGCTCCCAGCTCTCCTGAGCATCCAACCAACGTGGGACCCAGAAGCCAAACCATGATCTCTTTCTATTAACAGGGAGAGACAAAGCAAAATGTGTTCTCCTCATACTGTGATCTATTATTGAGCCATACAAAGGAATGAAGTACTGAGACATGCCAAAGTGGAAATGCTCAAAAAGTCATTCCAAGTTAAAAAAAAAAAAAGACACAAAAGGTCATATTTTGATTGATCCCATTGATATGAAATATCCATAAGAGGTAATAGAGACAGAGAGCAGAACAGTGATAGCCAGGGCCTTGGGGGCGGGAGAGACGGGACAGGGTGACTGCTGAATGGCTGTGAGCTTTTCTATTGAGGTGATTAAATGTTTCTGAACTAAATAGAGCTGGTAGTTGCACGACATTGTGAAGGTGCTAAAGACCAATGAGCTGTATACTCTAAAAAGGTTCATTTTACGTTATGTACATTTAACCTCAATAAAAAAGAAGAACCAAACTCACAGAATTGAGTGTAAGATTTTTAAATATTAATAGCCATTGGCTCCCTTTAGCCTTTTTGGGTAAATCTTCTGTAATCTCCAGCTTAGGCAGCCCCTTCTTGAGGTAACAGGTCTTTTTAAAATGTTTGTTTATTTTTCCAATAGAAATATGTGGTCATTGAGATAAACAGGAAAAAATGAAGATGACCTTAACTGTGCCACTGAGAACACATCTCAACACTTCGCACACGCCTTTCCTGTGGTTTTTCAGTCTGTTACACATGCACACACCGTACAATGTCTGCACATGTTTATGAAACAGAATCATAGCGAACATAGTATTTATAGCATACTTTTCTACCTGATGACACAGCAGATCATAATTTGGTCTGTTTTCTATTGGTTAAAGAGAATATTACTTAGCATAATTTCCTCAAGGTTCACTTATGGTGTTGCAATTGGCAGGATTTTTTCTTTTTATGGCTAAATACTATTCCATTCCGTGTGTGTGTGTGTGTGTGTGTGTGTGTGTGTGTGTGTGTGTGTTTCACATCTTCTTTATCCATTCATTCATTGTGGACACAGGCTGTTTCCATCTCTTGACTACTGTAAATAATGCTGCAATGAAGAGGAGAGTTCAAATAGCTTTTAAAATGAGTGTTTCACTTTCTTTGGATAAATACCCAGAAGTGGTATTGCTGGATATATAAATTTAATTACTTTTATATTGTAGGCTATCAACCCAGCAAGCCTGATGTCTGACGAAGAACCAAGCATCCCCCTGCATGACTGCTCTGAAGTTTTAGACTCTGTTCAAACTGCAAGACCAGACTTTACTGATGTACCTCTTTTTAATGTAGACGTATAGCTGTTCACTGGTGGCAGCAGTTTTGTCGTAGATAGGGTTCTATATACTGGAGCAGCTGTAGTAACTCCTGATGAGACCTTATGGGCCCAAGCCTTGCCCCATGAGACCTCAGCTCAGCGGGCAGAACTTATCACCCTCACCCAAGCATTGAGGTGGGCCAAAAGAAAGAAGGTCAACATTTACACTGACAGTAGGTATGCTTTTGCTACTGCCCATGTTCATGAAGCAATCTATAAGGAGAGAGGATTCCTGACATCTGCTGGTAAGGACATTAAAAACAAAGAAGAGATTTTAGCTTTACTAGAAGCTATTTGGTTGCCAGAAACTGGAGCACTTATTCATTGCTCAGGACACCAGAAAGGGGACTCAATAGAGGCAAAAGGAAGTTGGGCAGAGGATAAGGAAGCCAAAGATGTCGCTTTAAAACTAGTAGGGCCGGCCCTGGCTGGTTGGCTCAGTGGTAGAGCGTCGGCCTGGCATGTAGAAGTCCCGGGTTCGATTCTCGGCCAGGGCACACAGGAGAAGCGCCCATTTGCTTCTTCACCCCTCTCCCTCTCCTTCCTCTCTGTCTCTCTCTTCCCCTCCTGCAGCAGAGGCTCCATTGGAGCAAAGATGGCCCGGGTGCTGGGGATGGCTCCTTGGCCTCTGCCCCAGGCGCTAGAGTGGCTCTGGTCACGGCAGAGCGACGCCCCGGAGGGGCAGAGCATCGCCCCCTGGTGGGCAGAGCGTCGCCCCCTGGTGGGCGTGCCGGGTGAAACCCGGTCGGGCGCATGCGGGAGTCTGTCTGACTGTCTCTCCCAGTTTCTAGCTTCAGAAAAATACAAAAAACAAACAAACAAAAAAAAACTAGTAGGGCCTAGCCTGATCAGGCAATGGTGCAGTGGATAGAGCATCGGACTGGGATGCCGAGGACCCAGGTTCGAGACCCCAAGGTCACCAGCTTGAGAGCAGGCTCATCTGGTTTGAGCAAAGCTCACCAGCTTGGACCCAAGGTCATTGGCTCGAGCAAGGGGTTACTCGGTCTGCTGAAGGCACATATGAGAAAGCAATCAATGAACAACTATGGTGTCACAATGCGCAACGAAAAACTAATGATTGATGCTTCTCATCTCTCCATTCCTGTTTGTCTGTTCCTGTCTGTCCCTCTCTCTGACTCTCTCTCTGTCTCTGTAAAAAAGAAAAAAGAAAAAAAAAGAAAGGGGACTCAATAGAGGCAAAAGGAAGTCAGGCAGCAGCCAAAGAAGTCGCTTTAAAACCAGTAGGGCCTAGCCTGACTAGGCAATGGCACAGTGGATAGAGCGTCGGACTGGAATGCGGAGGACCCAGGTTTGAGACCCCGAGGTCGCCAGCTTGAGCGCAGACTCATCTGGTTTGAGCAAAGCTCACCAGCTTGGACCCAAGGTCACTGGCTCGAGCAAGTGGTTACTCGGTCTGCTGAAGGCCTGTGGTCAAGGCACATATGAGAAAGCAATCAATGAACAACTAAGGTGTCACAATCAATGAAATTAGCAATCAATGAAAACTAATGATTGATGCTTCTCATCTCTCTCTGTTCCTATCTGTCTGTCCCTATCTATCCCTCTCTCTGACTCTCTCTCTGTCTCTGTAAAGAAAAACCAGTAAGGCCTTTACAAATCTTAGTAACTTTGCCATAAGACTTGTTGCCAGAGACGCCTTTTTATAACCAACTAGAGGAGCTTTCTCAGGTAAACATTAGATGATAGATTTTATTGAGATAAAGCTGCCAGCACAGGGATATAAGTATCTATTAGTTTTTATTGCTATCTTTTCAGGATAGGTAGAGGCTTTTCCTACTGGAAATGAGACCGCAATAATAATTGTTAAGAAATTGCTGTATAAAATTATTCCCAGAATTAGCTTGCCCATCAATATTGGGTCTAATAATGGGACTGCATTTGTATCTAAGGTCTCACAGCCAGTAGGAAAGGCACTCAACATTAATTAGAAATTACACTGTGCTTACAGGCCTCAGAGTTCAGTTCATTCTTTCACCTTGTCCCGAGCTCTTAAGTCTTAACTAAATTCATTTTAGAAACTAGTGAAAACTGGACTAACTTACTCCCCCTAGTTTTGCTAGAAGCTAAATACACTCACCACACATAGTTCTGGAAGTCCTAGCCACAGCAATCAGACAAGAAGAAGAAATTAAAGGCATCCAAATTGGAAAAGAAGAAGTAAAACTATCATTATTTGCTGATGATAAGATACTGTACATAGAAAACCCTAAAGTCTCAGTCAAAAAACTACTGGACCTGATAAATGAATTCAGTAAGGTGGCAGGATATAAAATTAGTATTCAGAAATCAGAGGCATTTTTATACATCAACAATGAACTGTCAGAAAGAGAAATTAAGGAATCAATACCCTTCGCTATTGCAACAAAAAAAAATAAAGTACCTAGGAGTAAATTTAACCAAGGAGGTTAAAGACTTGTACTCAGAAAATTATAAAACATTGATAAAAGAAATCAAGGAAGATACAAACAAGTGGAAGCATATACTGTGCTCATGGACAGGAAGAATAAACATCATTAAAATGTCTATATTACCCAAAGCAATTTATAAATTTGATGTAATTCCTATTAAAATACCAATGACATACATTAAACATATAGAACAAATATTCCAAAAATTTATAGGGAACCAAAAAGGAACACGAATAGCCTCAGCAATCTTGAAAAGGAAAAATAAAGTGGGAGATATCACACTTCCTGATATCAAGTTATACTACAAGGCCATTGTACTCAAAACAGCTTGGTACTGGCATAAGAACAGGCATACAGATCAATGGAACAGAACAGAGAACCCAGAAATAAACCCACACCTTTTTGCACAATTGATATTTGACAAAGGAGGTAAGAGCATACACTGGAGTAAAGACAGTCTCTTTAACAAATGGTGTTGGGAAAATTGGACATCTACCTGCAAAACAATGAAACTAGACCACCAACTTACACCATTCACAAAAATAAACTCAAAATTGATAAAAGAATTAAATGTAAGTTGTGAAACCATAAGCATCTTAGAAGAAAACATAGGCAGTAAGCTCTCTGACATCTGTCGCAGCAATATATTTGCTGATTTAGCTCCACGGGCAAGTGAAATAAAGGACAGGATGAATAAATGAGACTATATCAAACTAAAAAGTTTTGCACAGCTAAAGACAATATGAACAAAATAAAAAGACAAACCATACAATGGGAGAACATATTCGACAATACATGTGATAAGGGGTTAATAACCAAAATTTATAAAGAACTTGTAAAACTCAACACAAGGAAGACAAACAATCCAATCAAAAAATGGGTAAAAGAAATGAACAGACACTTCTCCAAAGAGGACATACAGATGGCCAATAGGTAGATGAAAAAATGTTCAAGATCACTAATCATTAGAGAAATACAAATTAAAACCACAATGAGATACCACCTCGTACCAGTCAGAATGGAGATCATTAACAAAGCAATACAGAATAAGTGCTGGTGAGGATGTGGAGAAAAGGGAACCTTCCTGCACTGCTGGTGGGAATTCAGACTGGAGCAGCCACTGTGGAAAACAATATAGAGATTATTCAAAAAATTATAAATGGAACTGCCTTTTGAGCCAGCTATCCCACTTTTAGGGATATATCCTAAGAGTACCAAATCACTAATTCAAAAGAAGAAATGCACCCTCATTTTTATTGCAGCATTGTTTACAATAGCTGAGATCTGGAAACAGCCCAAGTGTTCATCAGTGGATAAGTGAATTAAAATGCTGTGGTACATATACAGAATACTACATGGCCATGAGAAAGAAGGAAATCTTACTTTTTGCGACAACATGGATGACACTAGAAACTATTATGCTAAGTGAAAGAAGCCAGGCAGAGAAAGAAAAATATCATATGACCTCACTCATTTGAGGAATCCAATGAACAATGTGAACTGAGGAATGAAATGAGGCAGAGGTGGGATCAAAGGGACCAGAGGGAAAGCAGACAAAGGGAAAGGGGATGAGAGGATGGGATCAGAGAAGGGAAAGAGATTGGTGAAATTATATACACATAACACAGCATTATGTATATAACAGAGAGCTGGAAATCAAATCCTGGAGGGATGGGGGGAGGGCATTGGGTGGAGGGGGGCAAGGGGGATGTTGAGGGGAACATGGGGGTGGGAGGGATGTATTTGGTGGGACACTTGAATCTATGTAAACACAATAATTTAAAATCAGTAATAAAATGAAAAGAATACCAGCTTCTACCAGTCTCTTAATATGGGGGGTTATTCCATTTTTAGTTTCCCTTGACATAGGGTATTTCTTCACCCATATGGGGATGGCATTTGCAGTAAGCTGAACAACTACTGAGGTTTGATGCTTTGCAAACCCAGGTGGATTGGTTTCTGCCCAAACTGAAGGGAATCTATGCTGTAGGTCTGTTTAATAGTCATTTGAAATTCCTTGTTCTTCCTTAGTATCTATATTTAATAGATATTCTTCTGACAAAGGGCAAGTGACCATAAGCCACACCTGGCTATCAGTCTAAGCGTGGAACTCAGCAGAGTTATGACTGAAAGAGATAGTAGCCTTTAGTTTTCTTAACAAGTCTCTCCCAAGTAAAGGATAAGGATAGTCCGAAATAACCAAGAAGGAATGGGTGACAGTGTTATCTCCTAAACTGGCAGTCTACCAGGAAGTGCATGGACAAAGAATTGAATTCCCAGTAGCACCTTGTATGGGCACTGGCTCCCCTGAGAGCGGTCCGAGGGGGGCAGTGAGAACAGAGCGAGAAGCTCCAGTGTTAGTGAGGAAGTCTACCAGGTAGCCTCCTACTTGTAAAGGCTAACAGGTACGGAGCCCTGGCCCTGTCAGTCCTCCTTTAGAGTAAGGATTCTTGGGGTCTGCTGTGACTTTCCTGTCAGCTTTGGACAGCCTTTCTTCCAATGTCCTTCTTCTTTACAATAAGTGTAATATTTCTGCTTAACTCAGGCTTTCTTTTCTTTTTATTCTGGTGTTTTGAAACAGCTACAACTACCTTTGTTATTTTCTTAGTCTGTTTCTCCTTGAGGATGTCTCTGTTAATATAAACTTTCTGAGCTACCTCTAACAATTGGGAAATTACTATCCCCGGGAAGCCTTCTAATTTTTGTAGGTTCGTCCTGATATCCGGAGTGGACTTGACACAAAAGCAAAGTTAACTGCCCTAGCATTCTCTGGTGCTTCAGGGTCTAGAGGTGTGAAGACCCTGTAAGCTTCTTGCAGTCTCTCTAAGAAAGCTGAGGGAGTTTCCTGGGGCCCTGGATAACCTTTAAGACCTTAGACAGATTCATGGGTTTCTCAGTAGCTCCGCTGACCCTGGCTAGCAGAAACTAGTGAAAAGTGTTCAAAGCTTCCCATCCCGCTGTAATGTTAGGGCCCCATTTAGGCCAGACAATGGGGAACACCTTATCAAGATGGTCCCAGCTGTCCTCCTCAGAGCCATTTCTCCCTGGTATGACAGCTTTTCTTACCTCTAATTTGATTCTTTCTCTCTCTTCAGTAGTAAACAAAGTAACTAAAAGCTGCTGGTAATAGTCTCAGGTGGGGTAATGTGTGTACAGCACAGATTCCAACAGTCCTGTTAGAGCCGGAGGCTTCTCCGAGGCAGATGGAGCCAATGGAGGAGGAAGATATGGAAGGGGCAATCCTGAATCTCCCTGAATAGCTTGTAAAACAGGGACCTTCTTGTCTGATTTTGGGGCTGTTGCTAACAAAACACGATGATCGTCTCTGACAGCACAGCCTTTCAGCCAGGGAGGGGGACTCTCTACTAGAGCCCTCCACTGATCTATATATGAAACTGGTCTGGGTGGCCCGGAGGCTTAACCATTACATTCCATACAGCTGACATCTCTAGGATCTAATGAGCCCTGCTTTGGTGACTTTACCCCAAAGGATGGCCATTCTAGTTCACAAAGAGTTCAAAGTCTTCCCTTGCTTAGTTTTACATCATAATCATCAGAAAATCCAATTTGGAAATTCTTAAGCATACACTCAAGAGGAGTTTGACTCTTACTTTGCCCTTCCCCTATTGTTACAAACAATATGAGTACAAATGAACTTCCCAAAATCACAAAAGGGATCAAGAACCGAGGTTTGAGCCAGTTTTCTAAAATGTCCCCTGTTGGATCATATCCTGGAGAATCAAAGGACAAAGAACTTTCAGACAAAAGGGAAGGGGGTGCCGATGAAGAGCCACACACTGGAAACTCAGGCTCAGGTGCCTGAGCTCTTTATTCACACAGTCACTCAGGAGGTTTCAACACAGACAGAATAACAAAACAAAAGCGAAGAACGAGATCTCGGCAGGAGTAAAATCAGAGAGGGACCCTTGAAAATAAAGGTCCTCTATCCAGAGAAGAATGCAGGAAGAAGATCTCGAAGAAGGATCAAACCAGGAGATGTCTCTTAGGTTATCCTGTAAAAATAAATGAAAACAGCAAAACAAACAAAGGACAGACATATGAAAGCAAATCCAAACATGTCCTGGGAAGCTTGAGGTGGGACTCAGTCCCAGCAACTGTCCTCCCAACAGCACACAGGTTCCTCTTCCAAATAACTTTCTGCCAATGTCATGGCACTGGAGAGCCTATTGTGTGAGTTCAATCGCGTCCAACCCTCGATCACAATAGTAGAAATGGCTAGCCACAAACAAACAAACCACAGATTGAGCAGATTGCAAATAGGCTCTGCTTACCTCCAGAGGCTTTCTTAATGCCTTCAAATGGGTGGATGGGCATGCTGAATGTCCACAGCTGACTGTCAGGCAGACAGAAAAGACCAGCAGGGCCCTGGAACGGCTCAGGTGGTGCCTCCCCTGCTGGGTTTCTGCTCCTGGCAGTCAGACCGAGGAGGTCGGCTGCCCTGCTTGTGTTGCAAAGACAAAAATACAAATGAGTCCAAAGGACTCTTATCTTGCTGGGGCCTCCATTAATCTGTTGTATCAGAACAGCCAGAAACAAATGTCTTGCCACATAATCAATTAGTCAAATTAGGGAGCCTTTAATTAACCTGTTGCAAGGACCACATAGAGACCTAAGTCATTCAAATCAATGCGGCTACAAACACAGTTTGGGGCTAGCTTTTAAAGGGAAAATTACATTCTGACTGAGAAATGGGGAGGAGAGAAAGCATAGCAGCAAAACAAAGCAAGGAAATAAGCTTTCTTACAATGTTTATCTATAGGGTTAATTCAGGGAGAAACAGTCTGAGAACATCTGCAACTTTGCAAAGCTAGCCCAAGGCCACAGTCTGGGAAACTGCCTTAAGGCCAGGAATAGGGAGTCTTTTCAGAAAAAGTAAGTTCTGCTAAAGGTCTCTTTGTTTTAGAGAAAGTAAGTTTTTGCCAAAAATTATTCATGTTAAGAGCCTTTCTTTTCTATCCTTCAGCCTCTTGTTTCCTGTCATACCACCTTCTGGTCTGTCGATGCCCAGGCAGAGGGAATCATGTGTCCCAGAGATCAGACACTCTTCTTGATGTCAAGTCAAAAATCCCTGTGGAATGAACCTACCTGTCTCAGATGCCCACCTGTGGTCCATTAAGCTAAACCTGGGTTGACCACACAGGACAGTATGGCCTGTGGGACCCATGCACGGTCATGATGGTCTGGGCAGGCCCTCTGTAAGTGACCAGTGCCCACCCCAGTACTTAAGCCAAACCTATTCTTTGACAAAACTGAAGGAGAAAATGGAAGAACTATGGGACTCAGGAGGCAGAAAAACTGTCTCCCGTGGTGACGAAGGTCAGGCATGTGAGACCCCTTGTCCAGGAAGAAGCTTTAGATCAACCTCCACTTGGCTCTGGTTTGCTCTCCAGCACAGAGGACAAGAAAGGAGGGTCATTGGACTCTGTAGGCACAGCCTGACTAAAGCAGAGGACCAAGGCAAGGATCTCAGAAAATTCCGGCCTTAACAGAGACCTCTCCTGCACTCACATTGTTGGGCCGACTAGTTTGTTTTTTAGGTTTGCTGGCTTGTATTTGGGCAGCGCCATGTCTGTATAGTCTGTGAAAGGCTGCAGTGCTTGCCCTCTGGGTGGCAGAATGCAAATTGCAGAATGCCTTCCTGCTTGGGAGGGGCCATTGTTTGCTACTGTTTGCTGGAGAAGGGGTTTCTTCCCCTAGCCTTCTTTGGCAAAGAGAGAGAGAGAGAGAGAGAGTGTGTGTGTGTTAAGAGGTTTGGGAAACCCTGAGACTTCAGCCCAGCCTGTTGTCTGGGGACTGCTGTTTTGCTTGTGGGGGCCTTCGAGTCCAGAGGGTGAGTCCAGAGAATGAGTCTGGGTTGTGGAACTGGAGACTGAGTCAGGGCTTGGGAGCCCCGAGGAAAGGGAAGCAGTTTTCCTTGCCTATTTGCTCCTCCATCGTTACGAAACTTTAATAAATGGAATGTTCTCCCATCCTCTAACTCCACAGTTCCTTTACCGTCTGTCCAAATCCAATGGGAACCCGCATAGCCACCATGGCGGCAGCCACTGGTCTTACATCTGGTGGAGTCAGCAAGATTTGGATCCGCAGCCACTCTTCAGGAGTGGGATAGAGGACTGGTAATTGTTACGGTTCCCTATGTCTGCCCTTTAGGGGACTGTGGGCTGGCTTGTTTTTTTACAGCCCTGTGCGAGGAAACAGAGAGCTCTGTGTAAGAGGCTTCCCAAGGTCAAATGGGGCAGCAGCATCGGCTTGAACTAAAGCGAGCACTTGAAAAGGAGGCCAACCAGGTTCAAGAGCTGCTGAGCACCAGTGTTGTCTGGAACTGGAGCAGGCTACAGGTTCATGAGCTGCAGTTTGCCCTGTAAGTTGAGCGCTGGCAGCGGCGGTTGTTGGAGGAACAACTGCAGGTTCAGCTTCAGGCCAAGAGCCAGCAGCTGCAGGAGCCAAATATGGAGCTGTGACGGCAGAGTGGCTCTGGGTCAGTGGGAGCAGGTGTTTCCATCTCCTTTTCTGAGGATGAGGAGACTTGGACTGAAGTTGCCGTCTACACACTCAGAGCCCCGCCAGTGGTCATTCAGAAGTTAAAATCCCAGCAGCAAAGAGTACCTACTGAGCCCCTGGTAGGCTTGCTGCAACTGTGGGACAAAGGGGTGGATGGCAGCATGCTCTCTGGAGCAGAGGTGGAGAGGTTGGCCAATGTTGCCACGTGCTGCTCTTTGGGGCAGATCTTCAGAGCTGCCATGACAGCAGGGATGAGGCCGGAGGACGGAGGCCCTATGTGAACCTAGTTGCCCGTAATGGGCCTTTACCTTGGTGATTTGCAGTCAGCAGGGCTGTCTATCATAGACTGACTCTTGGACTGCCACCCAACGGGAGCACTAGCTCCCTTGTTGAATAGACGTGTAGCTTTTGGACAGTATGAGAGACCCTGATGCGGAGTACCCAGCTCTGTTGGAGGCCTCCTGCACCAGAAAGCTGCTCTCATCCAGTTGGAGAGACACTCCAAGGATGCTTTAAGGTTTTCAGGGCCACAGGCCTGGAATATACAGGCCCTCCCATCCATAGTGGAGTAGGAGGCTAGGGATGGGCCTTCAGTTTGCACCCTGGGCAGAGTGCTCAGGGAAACACTGTGAAGGACACCTTTGGAATTGTTGCAATTATATAACTTGTGTTGTAGCTATAATCTGTTTATGAAATGTTGGTCAAATAAGTTTGTAAAGTATGATTTTTATGTTTGCTTGCTTATAGTTTCCATTTGGGGCTGGGCAGCGCCAGGTATATGAGGTCTGTGAAATTGCAAATTACCTTCCTGCTTGGGAAGGGCCATTGTTTTGCTAATGTTCGCTGGAGGAGAGGTTTTTGTGCCAGAAAGGTTTGAAGAGAAAGAGAAGAAGGAGAAGAGGTCAGAAAGAAGCTATATTTGCAGAGAGGATCAGAGGGAGCAGAGAGAATGCAGAGTGCTGAAGAAGAAGCCACGTTGGCAGGGAAAAAGAAGGTGTGCACATGGGGAACCAGAGCTGAGAGGCTTTGCGAGCTCCACTAAGACTGGTGGGGCCTTTGATTCTAGGAGGAACTGAAGAAGATTCTTCTGGTTGTGGAACTGGAGAATGCGTCAGTGGCATTGGGAGCCCTGAATGAAAAGGGAAATGTTTTCCCTGTGTGTTTGCTCATCTGCCAGTACCAGATTTTAATCAAGGAATGGCCCACCATTTTTTGGCTCCATTGTTTCTTTACCATCTGTCCGAACTTAATGAGAACCTGCATGTGCATGGCCACGACGGTGGCAACCACGGTAATACATGTAATAATGTACCTCATTCCTTGCACAGTGATACCTGTGATATAGATTGTGAAGCAAGCAATCCTAAAGGGGTGGAATGTTGGGCGAACAGGTTTGTAATAAGTGTTTTTTAGGTTTGTACTGGGGCAGTGCCACATGTGTATAGTCTGTGAAAGGCTGCAGTGCTTGCCCTCAGGGTGGCAGATTAAAAATTGTGGATTGCCTTCCTGTTTGGGAGGGGCCATTGTTTGCTATTGTTTGTTGGAGAAGGGGTTTCTTTCCACGGCCTGTTTTGGCAAAGAGAGAGAGAGAGTGTGTCAAGGGGTTTAGGGAGCCCTGAGGTTTCAGACTGGCCGGTTGTCTGGGGACTGCTGTTTTACCTGTGGGAGCCGTGGAGTCCAGAGGGTGAGTCCAGAGAATGAGTCTGGGTTGTGGAATTGGAGCCGGAATCAGGGCTTGGAAGCCCTGAGGAAAGGGAAGCAGTTTTCCCTGACTTATTAGCTTGTCCGCTGTTATGATACTTTTACAAACAGAATGGCCCACCATCCTCTGACTCCACAGATCCTTTCCTGTCTTCCTGAATTCAGTGTGAACCTGCATGACCATGGCAACAGGCACTGGTCCTACACACATCATGGGCAGAGGTCAACACAAGTCTTAAACAGTATCCGCCCACCCCAACCATAGTATCCGTGGTCTCTAGCTTAGGAGCCTAGGTGCCCAGGGAAGCCAGGACTGTTGTGACTCTTACATCTCAGGAGATGTTACGATCCTCACAGTGCCAGGTGACATCACGGGAGCCCACGGGGATCCTTCCATGTCTGGAAGGTGACAACCACAGCAGTTTCATACAAAAGCCCCCTTTCAGTTTAACGGTATATTCCCAAAGCACCTCCTGATTCTCAGCCCTCCTGCCACTAAGCCAGCCCACATCCCACGGTGAACTGATTGTGGGGAGTGCTTGACGTTTGCTCTTTTAGGATCCTGACTGTGTTCTGAATTCTCTTAATAGAAATCCCTGACAACTGAGTTGCTTAAGTTCAAGGTGTTCTCAACCACTCTTATCTTTTGGATGTCCTTAATTCAAGTTTAATGATGTGCTTGACCTTTTCAAGTTAGCTGTGTGTTATAAACTAGAGCCAAGAAACCAGGTATCTATTAGGGGGAACAAAATACTAATTTAGAAGTCCAATATTTATCCAGGGCCCTGGTCATACCCTCATAGATGCGACAGCCCTGCCTGTCCTTAACGTTAGGGATAAGCTGTAGAATTGTGTTCCTGCACCCAAGAGAGGTGCTGCGCAAGTATATCTGAAATGAGTGGATGACTGTAACATCTTTTATCTGGAGAATAAAGGAGAGCCATCTCTCTGTGCACTCAGCAAGCTGCTCAGAGATCAAGACACTCATTGTTGTTCAATCTAGTTGTGACTCTTAGGCCTCTGTATGGCTAATAGCAGGTATCTTGGGGTAGATTCTACTTTTTTTCTTCCAATATTACAATAAGAGAGAGCTTATGAAGGCGGGCCCGTGACCTGTGTCGCAGGTGAGGGCCAGCGCACGGTTCTGAAACTCCCTCTTTTGTCCTGCCATGGTGATAACAGAAGCACTCACCAGTGCATTTTTGTATAATCCAGCACTCTGGTTCCTGAGCAAATGCATGAAAATCAAGATCATCTGAGATCAGCTGATGGACCTACCTGGACCTTGCATGGGATTTAGGGGTTGTTAGTGCAGCATACGTAGCCCATCTTCACTGGATGAATTTTGAGTATTATCCTATCTGACTTCCATCTACTTGAGCACTACCATTTCTCTCAGACTGGCTGGCTCAACAACTTGGAGCCACAGAGGAAATCAGGAGGGCCTTCCATATATGAGCAAAATGGTACTTTTTAAATTTGTTTAGTAAGTAGGCAGAGTGAATGAAATGAGTGAATCTGAAAGAGCTGAGTGAATGAAATCCTACATTCCTATCGGTATGCCTGTGCGTAGGGCTGCAAGAGTGTCTTCAAGATGTTACCAGGCCTTTGACCTGAGGCTGTAGTGCTGTGACCACACTGCCAGACTCTCTGCACTTCTGTGCATCCCCTGAATTCTTCCTTTCACAGTAAGTGGCAAGACCAGGCCAGGGCAGAAAGTTCAGGTGACAAGTTCTGACCAAGCAAATGCATTCTGTGACCAGGCGGCTGAATCAAAGCAGGAAGGGAGGGTATCTCTGGTGCTGGGTGTTGAGACAGCAGAAATCCTGGCCCTGGCTACAGAGGCTGCTGTGAGAACAGGAGGAGGATGTAGGAGATAGGGCTTCTCCAAAGGCACGGTCAAAGGGTCAAAAACCTCCTCTTAGAAAAGAACAAACATTGGCCTTAGGAAAGAACACACATCCCAGGACTGTCAGAAAAATTACTTTTTAAAAAATTTATAAATAAATTTTTATTAATTTTAATGGGGTGACATCAATAAATCAGGGTACATATATTCAAAGAAAACATGTCCAGGTTATCTTGTCCTTCAACTATGTTGCATACCCATCACCCAAAGTCAGATTGTCCTCCGTGACTTTCTATCTGGTTTTTTTTGTGCCTCTCCCCATCCCCCTCCCCCTCTCCCTCCCCCCCCCCCCCCCCCGTAACCACCACACTCTTGTCCATGCCTCTTAGTCTCATTTTTATGTCCCACCAATGTGTGGAATCATGCAGTTCTTGTTTTTTTCTGATTTACTTAGTTCACTCCATATAATGTTATCAAGATCCCACCATTTTGTTGTAAATGATCTGATGTCATCATTTCTATGGCTGAGTAGCATACCCTGGTGTATATGTGCCACATCTTCTTTATCCAGTCTTCTATTTTTTTTTTTTACAGTGATTAAAGCCTTTAAGCAAACTCTTGGCCAATACAACAACAATCCATAAAAGAGTAGTGTCCTTAACATGTTCACCAAGTCCAAGTTGGCACCAACAACATTCCAGATCCCTGCGAATGCAACCCAACCCCAGTTCAGTTCGTTAGAACCTGTCACAAGGAGCAGGAGTCCAGGAAAAGTACACAGCCAGGAAAAGTCTGCATGGCACTGAAATTGTTGTCACAATTCTATACTTTGCAGCTCATGTCCAAGTCCCAATGACCGCTGCTTCTAGCTGGTAATGATTCAGGTAGACTGGAAAAGCCATCTGCAGCATGTATGGATATGGAGCTTCTATTCTCTTCTGCCTGGGAAGGTGAGACCAGTGTGCTTTTCCCTGGAGCTCTGCAACTGTGGTATGGTAAAGAGAACCTTGGGATACACTAAGCTGGGTGGCAAAAGTAAATTCATAATAGAAGTTGGCAAAAGGGGGAAAGAAAGCTCTAAATTAGGAGTAGGTCTCAGCCTGAAATATGAGTGGGGCATTGAGGTAGGAGGAATAAAGGATACACTACATATTAAACAAAGCAGCAGAAAATAGGACTATCAACACCCACAACAGAGATCTTCGAAGGAAGAATAAAAAACCTGACTATTCAGGCAGACATAGTTAAATGGCCCTTGTGCAAATGAGATCAGTTTACCTGCTTCTTGGAAGAAATACCCTAGGCTCATCCACAGTGTCATAGATGGGGCCAATGGCCCTGGGCACCTTCAGCCTTCAGTGGCAAACCCCAGCTTTCTGGGCAAGGTTAGGTCATAGGTGGCTGGAGCAGGGCTGGAAGAAACTGAACCCTCCCTTAGAGGAGTGAGAGGGAAGCCTACCTTCCAGTGTCCCTTTTTTCTCACAGCAAAGGCATGTAAGCCTGGCAGACTTTAGCTCAATGACCTTCCTTTTCACTATTGAAGCAGGACCCAGATGGCATCCTATGAGACCCCTTTGGGGCGTTGGAGCCTTTAAGGGTGTATCCTAAAAGCTGGTAGTTCACCTGATCTCTATTGGGCTTTTTCTGTCTCTTGGTGCCTTAAAAGCCATGCTCAGAAGATCTCGCTGAGGGGTTTGAAGACCCCCATCTGCCTATATAAAGCTTTTCTATATATCTGGAGCTATTTGGAAAAAGACAAAACAGCGTTTTTAGCTGGATCTAATAAAAGAAGGTAGAAGTCTGCAGGAGAAAAAAATTTGGCGTCTCCTGTTCCTCAGCATTCAAAAGAATTTGAATTCAAAAATTTAAAAATTTTTAAGTAAAAAGCATGATATGTTAGACCTGTAGGATTTCCAAGATATGACTCCCCCTTTAAAATTTTTTTAAATTGACCTTAAAATATTTGCTGGGTATAAAAATTACTTTAAAAAACAATGAAAATGGCCTGACTTGTGGTGGTGCAGTGGATAAAGCGTCAACCTGGAACGCTGAGGTTGCTGGTTCGAAATGCTGGGCTTGCCCTGTCAAGGCACATATGGGAGTTGATACTTCCAGCTCCTCCCTCTTCTCTCTCTCCCCCCTTCTCTAAAATAAATAAATAAAATCTTTTAAAAAAAACAATAAAAATGGACTCGGTTCTTATGTAAAAGTGTTTTACAGAAAGAATAAAATTGCAATAGCGTGCTACTGACACAGTAATGGATAGAACAACAACATAAAAGGGATCTAAAACAGGCCCAAGCATTAGGCCCTGGCCGGTTGGCTCAGTGGTAGAGCCTCGGCCTGGCGTGCAGAAGTCCCAGGTTTGATTCCCAGCCAGGACACACAGGAGAAGTGCCCATCTGCTTCTCCACCCCTCCCCCTCTCTGTCTCTGTCTTCCCCTCCTGCAGCAGAGGCTCCATTGGAGCAAAGATGGCCTGGGAGCTCAGGATGGCTCCTGGCCTCTGCCCCAGGCGCTAGAGTGGCTCTGGTTGCAACAGAGCGACACCCCGGAGGGGCAGAGCATCGCCCCCTGGTGGGCAGAGCGTCGCCCCCTGATGGGCGTGCTGGGTGGATCCTGGTCAGGTGCATGCGGGAGTCTGTCTGACTGTCTCTCCCCGTTTCCAGCTTCGGAAAAATACAAAAAAAAAACAAACAAAAAAAAACAGGCCCAAGTATGTATACCCATATACAGCATCTCTGCATGGTAAAAATAGATTACAGAAGATCATAGGAAAGTAAGGGATTGTTCAATTAATAATTCTCAGTTAAAAGGTTAATTATTTAGGGGAAAATATATTCAGATTCTTTTAGTTATATATAAAATTCAAAATCATAAAAAACTATAAGTGGTGATTTTTGTAGTCTCTGAGGACAGAAGAGCTATCTAAGAATATCACAGACGAAAACCCAAAACGATACTGTTGATACATCTAACCTTACAATAAATATAAGATTGCTCTGCCAAAAGTAAAACAATGTAAGATTAAATTTAAAATGCTGATACATTTGCAAAGTACATAACAGATAAATCAATAAAAATGATAAATATCTAGGTAGGAATGAGGAGAGAAATGTCTAAGAATGAGAAAATTAATCAGAAGTACTGATGGCTCATAGTTATGAAACATGAAAAATATAGTATCTTAGTAGTAACTAAGGAAATTCAAATAAAACAACAGTAAGTATGTAAAATTTATGGAGTAAAGCTATACTCAGAGAAAAATACATTACTTTCATTGTTAGAAGTTAAAACAAATAAAAGCATGGCACTGGGTGTGGTGTTAAGGCATCTCGGAAGCATCTGTTCATCCTCCTCGTCAGACCCAGTGGTGCTTCCGGCTCGGGACCCCTCAGTTCTCTTTCAGATACTGCGTCCAAAGCGCACAGCACCTTTCCCTCTACCTGCCTTTGGAGTGCTGGGAAGCAGACCTCATCAGTGTAAGGGGAGATGATCACCTAGGAAGTGCGGACACAGGACACAAAAAAGATCAACACAAGTGGTCAAGGGCATTCTCCAGAGTATGTTCTTGCTGGGGAAAAGGCTCACACTTGCAACTCTCCACATGGAATGTGATAGTACTTTTGTGATTGCCAATGTCGCGTTGCATGAAACAACACCGATGGAGGGTAAGACACTCAGACAGCTTGATAGAGGAAGGAGAATTTGAAGTAGCCAGCAGAGCACATGGGGCGAGTAGCACCAAAGCACGAGCTCTCCAAAGTTAGGTTTCTTACATCTTATACGCCTTTCACAGTGTCCATGCAAGGGGCCTGTGATTCCTTTGTCTGAGGTCCTACGTGCACCTCATGACTCAAGGTGGGGCACGGGCATTTTGGCGGGGCCGCGAGGGGGAAGGGGTTTCTGGACCCCTGGTCCTACCTATTTACAGATCCTATTTTTCCTGTGAGTATTGTAAGTCCCCAGGAAATCAGTTAGGGATCTACAGGTTGTGGATAATCTTGAACTGGCTGAGTCAGTCATTCCCGCAGGCTCCTCCTCCTGCATGCTTCTGGTTTCTCCCCTCTCAGTCACAGTTCCTTATGTGAACAAGAAGGTGAGCTTGGCAGAAATACCAGGCAGAGCTGGACAAGTTCTTTTCCAGTCTCAGATCCCTTGGTATAACTGCAGGGTTAAGAGCCTCCTAGGGTCTCATCCAGGCTGAGGAGGAGGTAGTTGATTTGCTATGTCTGCCACTGACATGGGGTAGCAGAAGGGCAGCACATTGCTGGTGATGCCATCCTTGGCTTAAGGGGGCTCTGCTCCACATGACCTCGGGAACCCAAGTAGGGGTCCCCTGAGCTTCAGCAGAGAGCCAAGTGAAGCCACCTTCTGGGACCTCTGCAAGAATCCCGGAGCTTCCATCGGCTGGGCTTCCAGGAAGCCCAACGACAGAGTTCCAACAATGTCATCTCCATTTGAGACTTGCAGGAGATCCGCCCTCTCTCTCTGGGCTCCTGTTCTGCTGTCCTCACAGATCCCTAGACAGTGTCTCAAGTTTACTTAGTTACAGATCCTCAGCCTGAATTCTCTAAACTTTTGAGAGAATGTGGAGTCACCACCAAGATCGTAAGTAAACACTTAGCAAGGTTCTCCAAAAGAAGCTGGTTTAGAGAAAACCAGTTTAGAGTCTAGAACCTCTCCCTGCTGATGGCAAGGGGTAGGGTTTGGTGGAAGCCTAGGCCTTAATTCTGACTGGACTTCCCAGAGATACGGCAAAGTTCACAGAGATAGCTCAGGGAGATGTGCGTGCATGCCGCCTCTGCTGGGCCAGTCCTGTCCTTGCAGGGACTCTAGCAAGAGATCTGAGACGGGCAGACAAGCAGGGGGTGGGGATGGCAAATGGGTCCCACTCTGAAGAGCTCACAGTGAAGGTTTGAAATGAGACAGACACACAGATAAGGAGCAGAAAGTTCCTCCAGCACCTGGGCTGCTGGACAAGAGGGCCCTATGGTCATCCAGTGGGAGCGTGAGTCTGGAGCAGGCCCCACAGCACAGGGGCATTTAGAAAAGGCATGCTAAGTGGGTGTAGCACCCAGGGCAGAAGGGGACGAGGGGAAGCAGGAGCATCTGCAGTGACAGAGATGGGGCTCAGGAGACCCCGCCCTCACCTGGGCCCCATGTGAGTCTCAGTTTTCCAGTCCAGTCCTAGAGTCACCAGCAGAGGGCACCGTGAGGTTGCAGCTCTTGCACAACTGAACCCACTCAGCTGAGAAAGGAGACTGTGCCCAGAGCCGATTCCAAAATAAGTCTAGCTGCTTCTGTCTTGGATCCAGGTTGGAGCTGAGTCGAGCTCCAGAGAAGGGAAACGGGTCTCACATTTTAGGGGAAGACTGCAATTCATTCATTTGTCAACTCGTATTCATTCGGTAGTTAGTGAGAGTGGCGTGGTCCCAGCTCTTTTAGAGGCCCTGGGACTTCATAGTATGGCATAGTTTGTCACACTAACCCCAACAACTATGAGGACTTGTGCTTGGGTGGCACTTACTGCAGGCCGGTGCTGTCCTGGCTGCTGACTTCCATCAGTTCACGTCTTTCTCACAACGGCCCTGTGAGGTGGGCACTGTCAGCATCCCTATTTCACCAGGAACGGAACTAAAGCACACATCTGTGACTGCTCAGGGCCTCACAGCTGCAATGGGCTGGAGCCAGAGCTTGACCCCAGGCAGTGTGGCTCCAGAGTGCTCTTAATGACTTTGCTACCCGGACACAACTCAAACAAGTAAATGATCAAGATGATTTCAGATGTCTATAATCCCTTATAAGAAAATAAAGCAGGGTGTTGTAATGATGACCGGTGTCAGGGTAACCCTCGATTCAGTTGTCATATTGAGACTTTGCAGGGAAGACAATGGTGACAATAAGTGCTAAAACCTGGCAGCAGGGGGATCATATTATCACCCACATGAGCCTTGGGGGTCAACAGGGTATTCCCGTCTGTGTGGTCTGACAGTTAAATTCGGAACTCACAGCAACTTGGCGCTGAAGCCACCATGACCAAGTCCTGATTTCAAACTCACCAGCATTTGATACTGGGCGTATCTCTTGGAGAAGATAGCCTTCACTCCCTGGGCTATCAACATGATGCTGTCCGTCTGTAGCAGCGAATGAGTCACTAGCCACAAAGATCATTTTCTGTGTACCCGTGGGCATCTGGAGGAAGCCAGAGGCCATGCCCTCAAGGAGGGAAATGATTAGAAATTAGTCAAGCGAGGCCACACTTCTAAGCAGGTTCTGGGCTCAGGTGGAGGGGACAGCAGTCTGCACTGGGTGCCCAAGTAATAGCAGCGCCTTCCACTGGAAGGTCCCATCAGTCCATTCCATCCCTGAGTGGGACACGGTGCTGCTGTGGCAGGGGAGATGCCACCAGGGGAGCCCTGGGTACTGGTATCGTGGACTGTTCAGTTGTTATTTGTAGGAAAATGGCCAGAGATCGGAATGCTTCACTGATACAAGTCTTTGGTGCGGACTTTGGAACGCCAAGTCCACCCCTGCAAGCACTGATAAGATTGTTTAAAGGAAGTATCTGACCCCTATAGCCATTTCCTGCATACCTGGAAGGTTTTAGTTAATCATCCTCTCTGCACCTGAACCCATGCACTGCTAATTTAACCCATGCTCTGCTACTTTGCTTATGATTAAAGAAACAAATAAACATGATGGGGCTGCAGAGCTGGGCTGTCCGTCCTGGAGGCTGGGCTCCCTGCACCCATCTTTTCTCTATGTTGCGTCTTGTCTGTTTTCTCCTAAGTCCTGCAGCGCCTCCTCCGTGCACACCCATTGCCGAGCTGGTCTCAACAGTTACTCACATTTATTTTTCAGATTCTGACGTTGATGTTAGGGTGATTATAGCTCTTCTTTAAGGAGGGTTGGGGAGATTGAACTGCACTGTCCGAGGCCTGTGCAGTTTGGCTGCTCTTGGACTGTGTGATGGGGTGTGCCCTGGGGTGGGGCTGGCCACTTGTCAGGGCACTTGGGGCAGAAGCAAAAGAGGGAGCAGGGGGCTCAAGCTGGCCACACATCCCTTAACTGATGTGCTTGTTTCTGTGACCAGGGAGACACCTCGGGGGATTACTGGAAGATTCTGCTGAAGATCTGTGGTGGCAACGACTGAGCAGAGACTGGTGGCTCCCTTCTGTCCACCTGCCAGCAGCAGTAATGACAGGATAAGGCCAAAAGAATGTCCTTTGTTTCTATCCACCACAACTGTCCCTGGACCCCAGTTCCAACAGTCCGTAGAGCCCTGGCTCTGTCCCCCACTCACCCTGTCCCCCACTCTGCCCATCCCTCATTTGGCCTGTGCTGGCACTTGGTCCCATCCCCCACTCAGCCCTATCCCCCACTCCATCCTGTCCCCCACTCGGTCCCGTCCCCCACTCGGTCCCGTCCCCCACTCGGCCCCGTCCCCCACTCCGCCCCGTCCCCCACTCCGCCCCGTCCCCCACTCGGTCCCGTCCCCCACTCAGTCCCGTCTCCCACTCGGTCCTGTCCCCCACTCGGTCCCGTCCCCCACTCGGTCCCGTCCCCCACTCAGTCCTGTCTCCCACTCAGTCCTGTCCCCCACTCAGTCCCGTCCCCCACTCAGTCCTGTCTCCCACTCAGCCATGTCCCCCACTCCGTCCTGTCCCCCACTCAGCCATGTCCCCCACTCCGTCCTGTCCCCCACTCAGTCCTGTCTCCCACTCAGTCCCGTCCCCCACTCAGTCCCGTCCCCCACTCAGCCCCGTCCCCCACTCAGTCCCGTCCCCCACTCAGTCCCGTCCCCCACTCAGTCCCGTCTCCCACTCCGTCCCGTCCCCCACTCAGCCATGTCCCCCACTCCGTCCCGTCCCCCACTCAGTCCCGTCCCCCACTCAGCCCTGTCCCCCACTCAGCCCCGTCCCCCACTCAGTCCCGTCCCCCACTCAGCTCTGTCCCCCACTCAGCCCCGTCCCCCACTCAGCTCTGTCCCCCACTCAGCCCCGTCCCCCACTCAGCTCCGTCCCCCACTCAGTCCCGTCCCCCACTCAGCCCCGTCCCCCACTCAGCCCCGTCCCCCACTCAGTCCCGTCCCCCACTCAGCCCCGTCCCCCACTCAGCCCCGTCCCCCACTCAGCTCTGTCCCCTACTCAGTCCCGTCCCCCACTCAGTCCCGTCCCCCACTCAGCCCCGTCCCCCACTCAGCTCTGTCCCCCACTCAGTCCCGTCCCCCACTCAGCCCCGTCCCCCACTCAGCTCTGTCCCCTACTCAGTCCCGTCCCCCACTCAGTCCCGTCCCCCACTCAGCCCCGTCCCCCACTCAGTCCCGTCCCCCACTCAGCCCCGTCCCCCACTCAGCTCTGTCCCCTACTCAGTCCCGTCCCCCACTCAGTCCCGTCCCCCACTCAGCCCCGTCCCCCACTCAGCCCCGTCCCCCACTCAGCTCTGTCCCCTACTCAGTCCCGTCCCCCACTCAGTCCCGTCCCCCACTCAGCCCCGTCCCCCACTCAGCCCCGTCCCCCACTCAGTCCCGTCCCCCACTCAGCCCCGTCCCCCACTCAGCTCTGTCCCCTACTCAGTCCCGTCCCCCACTCAGCCCCGTCCCCCACTCAGCCCCGTCCCCCACTCAGCTCTGTCCCCCACTCAGCCTCGTCCCCCACTCAGTCCCGTCCCCCACTCAGCCCCGTCCCCCACTCAGCTCTGTCCCCTACTCAGTCCCGTCCCCCACTCAGCCCCGTCCCCCACTCAGCCCCGTCCCCCACTCAGCTCTGTCCCCCACTCAGCCTCATCCCCCACTCAGTCCCGTCCCCCACTCAGTCCCGTCCCCCACTCAGCCCCGTCCCCCACTCAGTCCCGTCCCCCACTCCGTCCTGTCCCCACTCCGTCCCGTCCCCCACTCAGTCCCGTCCCCCACTCCGTCCCGTCCCCACTCCGTCCTGTCCCCCACTCCGTCCTGTCCCCCACTCCGTCCTGTCCCCCACTCGGCCATGTCCCCCACTCGGCCCTGTCTCCCACTCGGCCCTGTCCCCCACTCGGCCCTGTCCCCCACTCAGTCCCGTCCCCCACTCAGCAATGTCCCCCACTCCGTCCTGTCCCCCACTCAGTCCTGTCTCCCACGCGGTCCTCCACTGCCCCCCGCCCATCCTGTATCTTGCTTGTGCCCAGGGACCTGGGTCGTCTGGAACTTTCTCAGATGCCTTTCAGCCCCGCCCCTCACAGCCTCTTGCTGCTAAAGTGGATTTTTTGTTTCCTGACCAGCACAGTCATTCCCCTTTGCTTGTAGCTGAGATACTCGGCTTCATGTAATCATATCATTGTAATGTTTATTTAGAGGTATTTTTCTGTCGTCATTGCCAGACAGGTGCACACAAGTCTCTGCTGCCATGCACAGTGCGAGTGAGAGAGGTCGGTGGGGGGGCTTCCACACTGGGGAGCAAGAGGGGAGACCTTTAAGGGTAACCTTTGAATCTGGTGAGAATGTGTCATGAGCTCTGTTACTGCCAAATTCACTGCGCTGTAGAAAAGAATGAAAAGCCCGGAAGCCACCAGTTCCTCCTTTCACGTAAAAGCTGGAGAGCGAAGCTGACTCCGGGCGGGGACAGGGCTCCTTGTAATTGACATTGTGCCTTAAACCGGAATGTTTATAGCCAAAAGCTCTTTCTAAATTAAAGCCAGCCAGCTCTGGAACATTCTGGAAGCGTTTCCCTGGTGCCTGCGTGTGTTCTTCTGCTTCATGTTTGCGCCCGTAGACCAGGGCCCCAAACTTATTAGCCAGTGACACTTTATGTGACGCTAAATAGAAACTTGTGCTCAGAAACCCCGAGCAGGAGCATTGTACAGGGACGGGGTAGGGTTGTGAGGAAGGGAAGAAGGGATGCTCCTGAAATGCATGTGGGGCCCTGACACTAGGCGCAGGGATCGTGGTCACCTGTGGACACAGGGAACTCCCTGAGAGCAAGGTGCAAGAGTGGAGTCCTTCATTCAGGTCCTGAAGGGCGACACTAGCAGGGGGTATGTGAGTGACAGCTGGAGCAGGCCTTGCAGCCAGGCTCCAGAGAGGCTACGGTCAGCACCTTCCCTGAGGACCCTGCAGTCTGCAAGGGTGGTTCTGTGTGGTCCTGGTGGCAGACTCCTGGCCCCTTGGTTGGTGGGGTCAGCAGTGTATTTCTACCGCTGGTCTGCAAAACAGTTAACCACTCTGATGAATGAATTTTGTGACCGTGGTTAACTCTTTTGTGGACTGGCACGAAATTTCTGGCAGACCATTGGTTTGCGGACTGCAGGTCGAAAATCACTGGTGTTAGGATAGGCACGTCCAGAGGGGCAGAGTGTCTAGAAATCATTGTCACGTCCAGACGTCAGGGCTTGCCTTGCTGGTGAGGGGTCTCTGTCCTCTCCCTTTCTGACCTCCCCTGCGGAAAGTGTAGGAAGGAGAATCCAGAGACTGGGCTGGGAGATCAGCCTGCTGGGGCCGGGCTGTCCACAGGGTAGACGTCTACTGGGGATACCTCCTGATTCCACAGCCTCTTGGACGTGGGGAGAGGAGGGAATGACTCAAGGGGCATGGAGCAACTGTGTGCCGGACTCTGGCCTGGCCTACCTAGACCTGCCTCCTGCTAGAAGAGAGTAATGCAGGCCCTGGAAACGATGACAAGCCCTACACGTCACTTCAGCTCTGCCTCAGTTTCCATGCTGGAGCCTCGTGACTAACACCCAGCATGCTTGCCTGAGATGTCCCACCCCCAAGAGGTCCCTTGCCTTTGGGTGTCAGATGTGACCTACCTGGTGGGATGGACTACTTCACATTGCACAACTAGCCATGGACTCATTCTGACCTCAGTGGTCTCCAGAGTTGTGCCTGAGCCTAGATTCAGTCTGATCTAATGTGATATTGGAAAATGATCTGTGACATTACCTCGCCCTGTCGTCTATACCAGAGGTGTAGTGTGACGACCTGGTGGCCCACAGGCACTATCTGACCTGCACTGCATTTACTTTGGTCTCCACACAGTCATTTTATTTTTAACTTTATTTATTGATTTCTATTCTATTCATTGAGAGAGAGAGATAGGGAGAGAGAGAAAGAAGAGCCGCTCCTGCATGTGCCCAGAGCAGAACTCTAACCAGCAACTTCTGCGCTCTGGGAGGACACTTCAACAAACTGAGATTTGGCCAGGTCTTTTTCTTTTTTCTTTTCCTTTTTTTCTTGATTAATTTTAGAAAGTCTGAGAGAGGAAGGGAGAGAGACAGTAGGGGAGGGAGCCGTTCATTTATCGTTCCACTCAGTTGTGGATCCACTGGTTGCCTCCCCAGTGTGCCCTGACAGGGGATTGAACCCACAACCTTGGTGTTTTGGGATGACACTGCAACGTTTCTTATTGACAAAAATATTTACGTGGGCACAGACAGAAATCAGCCCCAAGCCTCCTGAAATCAGGGCTGAACAGCTGCGTTGCTAAATTTTCTCTAAAACCCTTGCTACTCAAAGTGGTCTGCAGATCAGTAGTGTTTAATATCACTGGTCAGGCTGGGAGACAAGCTGGATCTTGGACCTGCTCCACATTCTCTGAATCAGAATCTGCCTCAGAGATCCACCTCATGGTCAAGTTGGAGAAATGCAGGATGAATCACTGACAGTTTACCTTCCAGTAAAACTATGCTCTCACTTAATGCATTAACAATAGTTGACAGAGTTGCTTTGCCTAGAACGGGGTTGGGAACCTATGGCTCGCAAGTCAGATGTGGCTCTTTTGAAGGCTGCATCTGGCTCGCAGACAAATCTTTAATAAAAAAAATAATGTTAAAAATATAAAACATGCCTGACCTGTGGTGGCGCAGTGGATAAAGCGTCGACCTGGAAATGCTGAGGTCGCCGGTTCGAAACCCTGGGCTTGCCTGGTCAAGGCACATATGGGAGTTGATGCTTCCAGCTCCTCCCCCTTCTCTCTCTGTCTCTCTCTCTGTCTGTCTCTCTCTCTCTGTCTCTCCCTCTCCTCTCTAAAATGAATAAATAAAAATAAATAAAAAAATATAACGTTCTCATGTATTACAATCCATTCATTTCCTACCGCTCATGTTCATGGTTGCAGGTGGCTGAAGCCAATCACAGCTGTCCTCCGGGACAACACCAATTTTTTTAAAATTTTTTTATTTTTCTGAAGCTGGAAATGGGGAGAGACAGTCAGACAGACTCCCGCATGCGCCTGACTGGGATCCATCCGGCACGCCCACCAGGGGGCGATGCTCTGCCCCTCTGGGGCGTCGCTCTGCCGCGACCAGAGCCACTCTAGTGCCTGGGGCAGAGGCCAAGGAGCCATCCCCAGCGCCCGGGCCATCTTTGCTCCAATGGAGCCTCGGCTGTAGGAGGGGGAGAGAGAGACAGAGAGGAAGGAGAGGGGGAGGGGTGGAGAAGCAGATGGGTGCTTCTCCTGTGTGCCCTGGCCAGGAATCAAACCTGGGACGTTTGCACACCAGGCCAACACTCTACCACTGAGTCAACCGGCCAGGGCAACACCAAATTTTTATTGGATAATGCCTAATGTACACGGGTCATTGTATGGCTCTCATGAAATTACATTTTAAAATATGTGGCGTTCATGACTCTCTCAGCCAAAAAGGTTCCCAACCCCTGGCCTAGAAGATTTCCCTTAAATTGACCATTCCATTTTTATCCCAGCTACCATGCAAAATCATCCATACTCTTTTTTTTTTTAAATTTTTATTTATTTTTTACAGAGACAGTGAGAGAGAGGGATAGACAGGGACAGACAGACAGGAACAGAGAGAGATGAGAAGCATCAATCATTAGTTTTTTGTTGCGCGTTGCAACACCTTAGTTGTTCATTGATTGCTTTCTCATATGTGCCTTGACCGCGGGCCTTCAGCAGACCAAGTAACCCCTTGCTGGAGCCAGTGACCTTGGGTTCAAGCTGGTGGGCTTTTTCTCAAACCAGATGAGCCCGCACTCAAACTGGTGACCTTGGGCTCTCGAACCTGGGTCTTCTGCATCCCAGTCCAACACTCTATCCACTGCGCCACCACCTGGTCAGGCCATCCATACTCTTTTTAATGATAAAACTAAGTCCTGGAAGGTGACCAACTTGCCTAAATTCCTGTGGTCCCGCCCAGGGTAAACCCCACAATCATCTCAGTGAGTAGTGTAATGTTTTGAGTACAAATAGTATGATTAATGCTATCATTAGTGTGCATGGTGATTTTAGGTAATTATTATGCTTTATATGTTCACATGTATTGAAGAAAAATTTAATGATCCAAGACTGGCTTTCTGTAGTTATTTTTGCTTAGGAAGACTTTTTAGAAACTCAGTTCACGTGCAGTACAGACATGTCTAAAGTTGCGAGGGACGGTGGTTCCCATGTGCCTGTTTAGGGAACACTTCCCTACTTTGTATTAAAGATAGCTTTCCTCTCCTTCATTTATATATAGCTAAGTCAGGATTTCAACCATAGTGGCAATTTTTACTGATATCTATTACTAGGAACATCCCATGCATGCAGAACAAGGAAAGGTAGAAGTTCTTTCATGACTATGTCTCTGAACAGTATTAGTTATATGTCATTGATGTTGTCCTAATCCAACTTTACGACTTACTGCAAGCAGAAATGAGGCAATCAGTATACTCAATTTTTAGGAAAGCTTAGGAACCATCTTAAAATGTTAGTTTAGAGATTGTAAATATAGTATTTTGAATAGGATTTTCACATGTTCACTGTGGAATTAGAATATAGACCTCTTCTTCATAAAGAGAAATGTGAAATGGAAACTATAGACTCTCATTGTCCAACCTTGATGAACAGGGAACCGTAATTTCCAGTTTGATGGGGAAAAGTGACCGTGCAGAAAGAGGGCCTCACAGACTTCAGATGTATCACTCAGCTGCTCCCCTGGCGTGTGTGTGTGTGTGTGTGTGTGTGTGTGTGTGTGTGTGTAATATATAGATACTTTTTTTGGTCAGCGTTGATGACAGAGGGATAAATAACACAACCCAGGCTGCTAAACTAAGAGGTTGAATTAACAAGGCACCATTAATATTATTGTCATGAATTCCCTTGGACAGGGCCATACTTTTTAAAATCTGAGTGGGATAGCCATTATATTAACTGTAAACTATTTTACCTTACCAAAAAGCAAACCCTAATAAGAGACCAGAGAGAGAGACTCAGATTTGTAGATACTGATCTCCACCAGAAACAATGCTCTTTCAGGCATGTGTTCTTACATGGGGCCTTATATTAGGGACTGGACCAATTTCCCATAAATGTTTGCTTAGAACACACAGCACGCCCTCCTGCAGAAAACTACCCCAGGTGCTGTGGACCCCAGCAATTTATAAAACATGCTACACCAGACTATTTATCAGGGGCACTGACTACTTTTCTCTTGAACAGCCAAATAAAAATTAAAGACATTAGCCAACACAACAGCCATATAGTGTGAAGGAATAAAAGTGATACCTACTTTGACAGTTCAGCAAAAAATATGTTTGGTGTGGCACAGAATCTTCGTTATTAGTTTTTGTGTCATGAGATGAAAAATGTTGAAAATTGGTGTTCTACTGCCCGATCAGGTGGTGGCGTAGTGGATAGAGCGTTGGATTGGGATGCAGAAGACCTGAGACCCTGAGGTCGCCAGCTTGAGTGCGGGCTCATCTAGTTTGAGCAAAGGGTTACTCAGACTGCTGAAGGCCACGGTCAAGGCACATATGAGAAAGCAATCAATGAACAACTAAGGTGTTGCCACGAGAAACTGATGATTGATGCTTTTCATCTCTCTCCGTTCCTGTCTGTCTGTCCCTATCTATCCCCCCCCCCCCCCACGTCTCTGTAAAAAAAAAAAGAAAGAAGAAAATTGGTGCTCTACTAAATCACGCAAGGAAAATAAGGCATGTTCCCTAGGGAACAAGGAGGTGGACGTTCATGGCTCTTAGTGGTGACAAGTCATTCCACCAGGGTAAGGGGACAGTCACAAACCATCCTGTCTCAACCGGCCAATAGTACTAAGGAATGACGAGGTGAACGGGAGGCAGAGGTGGTAACTCAGCGGGTCACCTGAGCACGAGTGTTTCAGATCAGGAATGACTGTACTGGGATAAGTCAGGCTGAAGGGGGACATCTACAGAGTGGAGAAAGGAACCAAGAGCAGAGTGGAAAAAGGACACAGGCATCCAGTCGGGGGAACCGAGAAAGGTAGTCCTACCAGTCAGACAATCGCCTGCTTCTGAGACAAGAGCACACTAATGGGTTCTGCCTTCTTCACATCAATATCGGAATGACACTAGGACATGAAATCCACGTTCCCGTCCCTTGCTCCATAAACACTGATAGAACAGCTGCATGCAAGGCAAGGGGGCAGGTGCCACAGGAAAAAGAAAGCTGTCGGAGATGTGGTCCTGGCTTGAAGGAGTGATGGAGCGGTGGCCGTCAGACCCCGCACCCTAGAGCTGTGTCCAGGGGCCCTGCGGAGGGAAGGCTCGCTGACTGGCAGGATCAGGGACGCATTCTCCAGTTCTCTCCTCTGGGTCAGCATGTCCTTCGGGTCTTTATGACACTGCTCAGCCTGCCCCGTTCCGGCACCTGCTGATCTTCCTGGTCTCGCCTGGTGGTGTGAGAAATGGAAGCTCGAGAGAAGTTCTTGCCCCACTGGTGCCAACAGATGAGTGTGGGACTGATGTGTTGTGGGCGTGTGACTCCAGCCTGTTCAGTTCAGAAAGGTGGAAAAGATTTTGGGAAAGGAGAGCTAAGATGGTGGTGGTATGGGTAATGTTGTTAGTCTCAGCGTGGGCACACAGGTTTACCAACAAGTGCCTCACTTTGGTGGCGCAGTGGATCAAGCATCGACCTGGAACGCTGAGGTCGCTGGTTTGAAACCGTGGGCTTGCCCGATCAAGGCACATAAGAGAGTTGATGCTTTCTGCTCCTCCCTTCCTCTCTTTCTCCTCTCTCTAAAATGAATAAATAAAATCTAAAAGACAAACGAAAAGCCAAATACACAAACAAAAAAGATAAATCAACAAGCAAATTTATTACGTGGCTTAACCCACACGATAGGGACAGAACACCAATACGGCCAAGGACTTCAAGGAGAAGGCTGGAAGCCCTTTGCTAAATAGGTTGGTCTGCAGAATAGGAAATCTAAAATCTTCTCCTATTGTCGGCTCAAGCTCAACCAGAACCTATGAAATAATGAATCACAAAAGGGCCTGAACTCATAGAAAATAGAAAGATGGAGTAAACACAGCACCCACAAATAAGGTGAGGTCGGAATCAAACTGTACAGAAAGCTTTCAGATTCTTCTTCAAGTTTGTTTCCGGTGTTTTGGTCTGAAAGCAATCAAGATGGAGAGGGAGGCTATCCCAAAGAGGAAAGTCTGCAGGAACCAGAGTAGCTGAGCCCGACCACTCGTGATGCCTTTAGACCTACAAAAAAGAGAAAACTTTAACCATCAGAATGTTAATGTTAAGGTTTCATAGAAGGTATTTTTATGTTTAAAAAAATGTATTCCTTCTATGTACTTTGATTGGGTTTATTTTGCCATTACCTCCAGCTGCTTAACTTGAATGGTTCGTTCATTTATTTTTATTTTTTCTTGTGCATTTAGGATGGTACTCCTCTCTTAGAAGCAGTCTGGCTACTGCCTAGAGCATTGTATTATGAAACTGTTTCTCACATGATTTTGATGAGTGGTTCAGGTTAAACAGAACTGGTATCCTTCAGAGCAAGTTTTTCTTTTTCATTTAATAATTTTGAGAGAGAATAAGCAGGAAGCAGTTGTTTCCCACATGTGCCTGAGCAGGTTGCCCAGGGTTTCAAACCTGCAACCTCAGCATTCCAGGCCGACACTTATCCACTGCGCCACCACAGGCCAGGCTGTGTATAACTTTTGATTCCCCCCAAACTTACCCACAGTTGGCCCTTAGTATTTTCAGGGTGTTGGTTCCAGGACGCCCTGGAGGTACAGAAATCAGAGGACGCTCAAGTTCCTCACCTAAGATCGTGTAGAACAATGCAAACACTTGGCCCTCCACATCTGCTAATTCTCAAACTCAAACTGAAGATACTATTTTCAATCAGCATTTGGTTAAATCCACAGATATGAAACCCATGGATATAGAGGGTTGACTGTATTTAGTGAAAAAACAAAACAAAACCCTGTGTTTGTTAAGGGTTAAGTGTAATTTTTCACATAAATTAAAGGAGAAAAATCATATGAACATCTTAAATTCAGAAGAAGCATCTGAAAAATCTCAACACCCATTCGTAATCTAAGTTCTCAGCAAACCTATAAATAGAATGGAACTTCTTTACTCTGGTAGAGGAGATCCACACAACTCTAGAAAAGACACAATAGAAAATGTTCACAGCTTTCCCTTTCATCAGGAACAAGGCCAGCGTGCTCGCTATCACCACTCCTAGTCGGCACTGAATTGGAGGTACTAGCCAGTGCAATAAGAAAAGAAACATAATTAAAAAGTGCAAAATTGAAAGGAAGAAATAAAACTGCCTATATTTGGTAGAGCGTCGGCCTGGCGTGCGGGAGTCCCGGGTTCGATTCCTGGCCAGGGCACACTGGAGAAGCGCCCATCTGCTTCTCCACCCCTTCCCCGCTCCTTCCTCTCTGTCTCTCTCTTCCCCTCCCACAACCAAGGCTCCATTGGAGCAAAGTTGGCCCGGGTGCTGAGGATGACTCTGTGTCCTCTGCCTCAGGCACTAGAATGGCTCTGGTTGTGGCAGAGCAACGCCCCAGATGGGCAGAGCATCGCCCCCTGGTGGGCATGCCAGGTGGCTCCTGGTCGGGCACATGCGGGAGTCTGTCTGACTGCCTCCCCGTTTCCAACTTCAGAAAAATACCAAAAAAAACTTAAAAAAAAAACCCTGCCTATATTTTCAGACATAATAGTGTACCTAGAAAGTTAAAAGAATTAACAGATCAACTATAAGAATGAATTTAGTGAGATCACTGGGTGTACAATCAATAGATAATAATCAACTACATTCATACATTCTACCAGCAAACAATAAAAAAAGGGCTAGAATGTGTGAGAGATTCATGTTTATGCAGTGCCACTTACAGTAGTAAAAACATGACTTAAAATTCCAGCAGAAGGGAAATTTTTAAATATATAATTATATTCATATAATAGAATAACATGACCTAACAAAATGAGGCAAACTTATAGATAAATACATGGAGAAAAAGGCATCTCTGACAATGAAAAAATGTTCTAGACGAGTTTATACATGTATGTATATTCATTATGGGGCTATAAAGTCAAACATGTAGTCCAATCTTATCTGTGGTTAAAAGGAAATCCCTTTTATGGCAGGGTGGTGGGATTTCAGAAGATACAAATGTACCACGTGTCTTCATGTATTGATTCATTCACTTAAATTTATTCATTCACTCATAATTCAAAAGGAAAATTTATTCCGTTTTATATATTACAGCATGTTAGACCATAAAGAAATGATTTCAGAAAAAAATAAAAACCTCTCCCTCCACCACTCTAAGAACTGGATATGGGAGGTTCATGAGACGTTTGGTTTTCATTAGAGGCTCCAAACCAAGACTACACAAGGTGTCAAGTACTCCAACACTGGAAGGTGAGGGCTGGACCATACATCTCCAAGCTAAGATTTCACCGGGAGGCTGCAGAGGGCAATGCAAAGAGGTACTAGTGTTGCAGCATTTCCTACTGCAAGTCAACCCCAAGAACAGTTTCAACAGAGCCACTTGGAGAACATGACGCAATGGAATTTGGGGGATGGGATTTACATCTGATTCAAAAGCTGAAAGACTGGTCGGCTTGCCTAATGGGTAAGAGGTTGTACTGAGAACTGACACACTTGCGGAGTTATCCACTGGCAGGACAAAGAAGCTGTCACTGCAGCCATACAGATCTTGTGCAAGGACACTGGAGGTGGGTGGGCTTAAAGGACACCCCAGCCTTGTGGCCTAAGTGAATGACAGAAGAGATCCCCACACAGTGGACTTTCCCCCAATCACAGATCCTGAGGGGAACTGCAAGTGATATGCTGGAGGCTTTGTCTGAAGGGACCCTTAGAGGAAGAGAGAGTGACAGGAGGTTTCCAAAACCCACCAGGGCCCCTCGGGAGAGAAGAGCCAACACTGGGAATGCAACTTCCATAGCACCCAGAAGGCTGATCACAAGGGAGACTGTACTCTGTTGCCCCTGACCACCGCTACCACTCCAGGGGCCACAGAGCTGCTAGTGAATAGGGGAAATGGTGGAAGAGAAGACTACAAATACACCCTCTCTCCTACAATGGGCCCCTGAGCCTCATCTAATGAGGGCAGACATTCTGAAATTGATGAAAGTTTATAGTTCTAATAAATAGAATGGCCGAGACTAGGTCATACCACAATGAAAACCTATGGAAGTCCTCAGATTTCACCCTGGCTAGGGTGGCAGACAGACAACGATCGACAGGGTCAGTTTATGTGGAGAGGGTGGGAAAGAATAAATCGCTTGCCGGTCCTCTCCTGGGACATCTCCTGTGTTCAATCGCTTAGAAGGCAAGAGTACCATAGCCTATTTGAAGCACTCAGCAGTGTCTGGCATAGTTTGTCCTCAAGGAATATTAATTATTTTTATTATTAAAACACTGTAGTAATAAGGTACCGTCTTTTCCACTTTGTGAAACACTGCAATAATAGAGGGAGATAATGAATGGTCACTGGAAAAGAATCAAGTGCAGAGCAGCTGGCATCACTACCGCCATCTTTCATCCCACCATGCTTCCTGGATGTGCCACGTGAGCGCAAACCTAAGGAGCAGCTTTTCCAGTCCTCTCACATACTATTCACCCGCACTGGCCCTTGCTGAGTGGCGTTCAGTCAAGGCGCTTTAACTCTCACTGCAGCCCAGAATTATCAGTGGAGCTTGTAAAAATAACACATTCCCTTGTCTGAAGCAAGGCCGACCAGACCAGGATCTTGGGGGTCTAGGCGACTCAGTTGTGAAAGTAGGAGAGAGAATCATCACTCTGGTCAGTAACTAAGCTCTTTTTCAAATTTAGAATGCAGCCTCCTTCCAAATCTTTTGTTTTCATTGGGGCTATACAGAGAATTCTTTTAAAAAATAAGAGAAATCACCTGACCAGGAAGTGGCAAAGTAGATAGAGAGTTGGACTGAGATGTGGGAGTCTGAGGTTCGAAGCACAGAGGTCACCAGCCTGAGCCTGGGCTCATCTGGCTTGAGCGCGGGTCGCTGGCTTGAGCGTGGGATAATTGACCCCAAGGTCGGTGGCTTGAGCCCAAAGGTCGCTGGCTTGAAGTCCAAGTTCGGTGGCTTGAGTAATGGGTCACTTGCTCTGCTATTGGCCTCCATTCAAGGCACATATGACAAAGCAATCAATGAACAACTAACGGTGCCGCAATGAAAAACTGATGCTTTTCATCTCTCTCCCTTTTGTTTGTCCCTGTCCCTCTTTCTGAATCTCTCTCTGTCACAGTAAAAAAAAAAAAAAGAAAAGAAAAAGAAAAGTCATGTAAATTAAGTAACTAAATAACTGATTAGCTAACAGAAAGGAAATGAATTCATTCATTAACTACTGGGTACTCCCTCTGGGGTAGGCTCAGTATTACTGTAGGTGTGGGGATGAAACACTACCCTGGGAATGCTTTCAGTCTACACGTAAAATGAATTATTTAAATGTGGCTACTCTCAAATTACGTTAGCTATCAAGAGAAAAGCGACAAATAAATTAAAAACACTTACTTGCACAATGCCATGGCATACAAGGACTCTCCCACGTGAATCAGCCAGGCAAGCCAATATCTGAAACAAGAGTCAGCCTAGTTTAAGGTGATGGTTATCAGCTGATGACATCTACACAGAAACCGCAAAAGGAAAGGTGCTTTAATGTGACTCAGCACCACTCTTAGTTACTGAAGGGCAACGGCAGGCCTCCGGTGTACAGCGAGACCGGAACTGCAGTGCCCACAGCCCGTCCGGCAGCTCTCCTTACCCATTGTGCAGGAGGCTGTGATGATGGTCCACCAAGTACTGACTGAACGAGCCCAGGGGCCCTAGGTTCTGATAAGGAACACTCTGAGGCCAGAAGACAACCCACTGAAAGAGAACCGAAGACACAGAACACCTGTTAGGACACTTGATCAGCCAATGTCTAATTTTGAGAGAGGCTATGCAATAATATTGATTCTACCAGAACAAGAACAGATCACAGAAACTCTGAACTTTGTCATCTCAGGTTCCACTCTAGACTTGGATTTTCTAAAAACTATTCTAGTGGGAGAGTTATGCTGAGGAAACTATGTGGTTGTCAGACTCAGTGCCCAGGTTGGATGACTTCTGTTATTAGTTAACTCCACCAGAACATTATTTTATATAGGTCGTTAACCAATTTTAAGAGTTTATACAGCCCTGGCTAGCTTCTTCCCTGCAGGAACGGTGGGTTGAGCCAAACCCCCATTTAGTTCACAATCCCTTTCGCTTGTTTCACTTCTACCTCTAAAACCAGGACTAACCCCTGCACAGGATGGGAAAATAAGTGAGATCAGGCTTGTCAAGTGCTAACAGCAACTACTCAATCACTCAAGGTTTTTATAATCTTACCAATTTTCCCTCCGTCTTTGTGTAACCTCTATTAGCCTAGGCTTTGCAAAATAATTAAATCCCAATAGGTCCAAAGTTTATTGACCCATTCAGATTCCAGTCAAGAGCAGTTCTACTTCTAGCATTACGTTGTTACTTACTTGGAATGTAAATAAAGCATAAAACACCATTCCATCTTCCCAAACCAAGGACAATGGAACGGGCAGCTCCCCAATACCCCAATTTGAAGCCACCAAAGTTTATCTCAACTATATTCTAACTAATCAGAGATGCAGAATCATCGAACAGAAACACACCTTTGAAGTTCTTCAGTCCAGCACCTCCATGTTAGATATGGAGTAACAGGACAAAGGTGGTCAGGTTTCACAATAACAAACACACTTCTAATCCAATCTCCAGGATGTACCGGGCAATATCCAAAGTTTGCCTTCATTCAAAATTATTTCAACTCAGTCCCGAACCTAGTTTCCCAGTTCTCCCGTTATCTTTCAAGCGAACACTGCCTGACAAAATCGCCCCTCCTGTCATCGGTGAGCCCTGCCTTCTCGCTTCCACATCTGTGCCTTAACACCTATATGCTCTCCATCCCTTCTTACCAACTAAATCCTACCCATTCTCTACGTTTGTCTCCGTTTTTAAGCAATCCCAACAGCCTCCCACACTGCTTTGGAAGCCGTGTCCTGACGTGGCGGGCCCACGGCACCCGTAAACGTGACTCCCTAGGCGAGCTCTGAGACTCGGTGAAACCGTATGACCGCGGCGCGGAGAGGACGCACAGGCAGGAACACTCGGGCCCAACGAGACCGACCAGCCCACCGAACTTCCGCTTACTCCAGGAACCCAGGCAGCCCAGTCTCCAGCGCCAGAGCTCGGGACAGGGCCCCTTGCACTGCAGGGCCTGGCCGGCCAAGAACAGCTGCCCGCCCCTTCGGACGCCTCACCGCGAAATATACCAGCCCAAGCAGTGTGACCAGCGAGGGAAGGGGTCTGGCTGTGCGGAAGTAGGCGGTGGTAGCCTTGCCGGCCTCCGCCTTCCCTGCCACCATCCTGAGACAGGTAGAACTGAGCCCTCCCCGCCCCACCCTGCCCCGGGAAAGCCTGAGTAGCCGGTTCCTCAGGCCTCCAGCACCGGCGGAAGGAGCGGGCCGACCAGTGCGCCTGCGTCTGTTCCGGCATCTGGTCTCTCCCTCGGCTCCGAGTGCGCGATTGCGCCTGCGCGAGGGGTCCTCAAGCAGGCGCGGATCCTGCGGTGAGTGGAGCGCTCGCTCCCCTCCCTGCCTTTACCGTGTAGTAGCCAAAGGAGAGGGTGATGACGGTGAGCCAGAACAGACTGCCCCTCTGGAAGTAAGCCTCATCGTCTGCGGCCGCCGCCATCGCTGCAGCGCATCCCTGGATTGCGCAGCCGGGCACCGCTAGGCGCGGAGACGGAGGCTGGGTCTGGGGCGGGGCCTCGCGAGCGCTCCTCCCTGCTTCCATCCGCGCGGGGCGAGCAGAGCGTCTGCGTGGTGGGAAGGTCCTAGGGCGGCTTTGCGGGATTCTGGCCTAGTGGTCTGGACATCCGTCCTGCAGGGGAGACTCCTTTCTGAGTGTGCTTTCCTGCGTTTGAGATAAGGTGTTAGAAATAGGCGGTGCTTTACGTACAAGTCAAACAACCACGGGGTCTGATTTTTGAACTTAAGCTCGGCTGTGCTCTGTGAGAAGCCATGCTCTTCCTTTTCATTAGCTGCGTGCTGCGTGGAACCATAGGGCATAGCAATTATGAACGGGGCTGGGCAGTAGACCGCCTGGGTTTAAGCCCTGGCTCTCGACTGTTTGCTAAGCTTGGACTAGTTACCTAACCTGTCTGTGCCTTAATTCTCTCGTAACCCATCCTCTCCATGTGTGACAGGAAGGGCTAAATTCTCTCGCTTTTTTTCATTGAGTGTGAGGAGGGAGGCACAGAGACAGGGTCCACCCCGCATGCTCACCAGGAGGCGATGTTCTGCCCTTCAGGGGCTTTGCTGTGTTGCCCGGCAAGGGCAAGTGAGCTCACAGAGAGAGAAAAGTATTAGGGGGAGGGGTGAAGAAGCAAATGGGCACTTCTGTGTGCCTTGATGGGAATTGAACCCAGGATATCTGCATGCTGGGCGGATGCACTACCACTGAGCCAACTGCCCAGGGCCACGAGTGGCTAAATTCTTTACCTCCAGGTATCCTGTATTGCTCTCCCCTCTGGGTTGGTAGAAAAATCTCTCACCCATTATGTTATGTTTTATCTCTGCCCTCTAGATGGATTAATGACCTAAACATTGAAAATACAGAAATATGGAGAAGAGTTTAACAATTTTTGAGAAAGGGGAAAGAAACTTCTTAGGTTATTTAAATTAAAAGCCATAGATGGAAATATTGAAAAATAATTTTAACTTTTATTTATAGATTGATGTTAGAGGAAAGCAGAGAAAGAGAGAGAGAAACATCAGTTTGTTGTTCCTCTTATTTATGCATTCATTAGTTGATTCTTGCATGTGTTCTGACCCTGGAAGGATCCTGGAACCTTGGTGTATGGTGCGGATGCTCTACACTAGTGAGCTATTGGGCTAGGGCAGGATTGAAAATTTAACTGCATCTAAATTTAAATATTCTTGTGAAAGGCATCATAATGTTGAAAGACCTAGAAGAAGGAGTTCTTCACTATACTACATGAGTGAAGTATATGAATTGGACATCTGTAAAAGAGAAAACATGGGCCCTGGCTGGTTGGCTCAGTGGTAGAGCGTTGGCCTGGCGTGCGGGGGACCCGGGTTTGATTCCCGGCCAGGGCACATAGGAGAAGCGCCCATTTGCTTCTCCACCCCCCCTCCTTCCTCTCTGTCTCTCTCTTCCCCTCCTGCAGTGAGGCTCCATTGGAGCAAAGATGGCCCGGGCACTGGGGATGGCTCCTTGGCCTCTGCCCCAGGCGCTAGAGTGGCTCTGGTCGTGGCAGAGTGACTCCCCGGAGGGACAGAGCATTGCCCCCTGGTGGGCAGAGCATCGCCCCTGGTGGGCGTGCCGGGTGTATCCCAGTCGGGCGCATGCGGGAGTCTGTCTGACTGTCTCTCCCCGTTTCCAGCTTAAAAAAGAAAAAAAAAGAAAACATGAATGGCCAAGAAACATGAAATAATGTTCAACCTTAAGGCAATTTGTTATGTGCAAAATAAAGCAAAAGTAAGATTTTATTTCTCCTATACAGTTGTCCTATAAGGTATCAAGACACACTATGAAAAAATATATTAAAGCATTTGGTATTGGGGACACAAATCAAATAAGTGGATGGAAAATGACACTCCCGAGATAGGTCTGACATATACCCAAGCATTTATTTTTATGATAAAGCTAACATTTCAAATTAAGGAGGAAAGAATGAACTATACACTAGATTATTTTCAGATGATTGGTTTTCTATTTGAGAAAACTTAAATTTTAACCTCAACCCAACTGAAAAGTAATGCATTATCATGAGGTACAGAGATAAGAGTCACTCCAGGCGAGTCCTGATGTAGTTGGACATGTGCCGGTACAGCAGGAACCCCCACACTTTCCCAGGAACATGGAAGGGGTGAAGTGATGTAAACACTGTTATGGAAATAGGGATAGCATTGTGTGTCCAGAGAATTAGGAGCAATTTATCATTGCAAGAAGGAACAATGTGAAATTGAATGAAGGAAGGTGAGACTGAAAAGGCAGGTAGAAGATTCTGGTTATTAATGGCACTAGATGGAAAATAAGCCAAGCCGAGTCAGTGATGAGTTTTTTTTCTGTTTTGTTTTGTTTTGTGGATTGAAATTGGTGTACATTGGATGGAGTTAAAATTGGAAGCAGGGAAGATGAAAGGTTGATAAAGTAGAACAATGAAAATGGAGAAAAGGTTATGTTATTCATTTAATATTCAAAAAGTCTTTTCATTGCCTGACCAGGTGGTGGCACAGTGGATAGAGCATCGGTCCGGGATGCAGAGGACCAAGGTTCAAAACCCCAAGGTCGCCGGCTTGAGAAGAGGCTGATTTGGCTTGAGTGCAGGCTCACCAGCTTGAGCACAGAGCACAGGTTCGCTGGCTTGAGCATGGGATCATAGACATGACTCCATGGTCGCTGGCTTGGGCTAAAGGATCTCTGGCTTAAAACCCAAGCTCGCTGGCTTGAGTAAGGGGTCACTTGCTGTGCTGTAACCCCCCCCCCCTTACTTCCTTGGTCAAGGCACATATAAGAAAGCAATCAATGAGCAACTAAGGAGCTACAATAAAGAGTTGATTCTTCTCATCTCTCTCCCTTCCTGTCTGTCTGTCCCTATCTCTGTCTCTGTCACAAAGAAAAAAATGTTTTTCCGAGGACCCTTATAGTGTCAGGCACACTGCTAAGCTCTGGAGAGACAACCGTGAACAAGACAAGTACAGTCCAGACGTCAGGTTGGACACAGTGTAGTTCTGATGACACGGAAATCAATAGGGATTTACTAGGGAGAGCAGAAGTTAATGTGTTAATACACTGACCACATTGACCTTAAAGTCAGAGACCCTGCATCTAGAGGTTACAGAGTATTACATTAACAGGCAAAGGAAGGGGGGCTGAGCTAATCTGGTAGCATTTGGTGAAACCAGTGTGGGCTTGTCTTGCCTAAGTATTTCCAAATTCAAATAATGATGATTGATTTTGATGGTGATGATTAGGTTTTGTGTAGGAATTTGCCCTGGTGAACACTCATTTCTCTTTAACACAGAGGTTAGCAAAAGTAGGTTTACAGTTTATTCTTTGTAAAACCTGTAGCCACGGCCACCATCACAGCCACCAGGCCTGTGCAGGTTCACATTTGATTCGGACAGATGGTAATGAAACAATGGAGCCAAGAACTGGTGGGCCATCACCTTTAATCCTAGCTCTCACCCGGTGGGCGAGAAATACACACAGTGGGAAAACACTTTCCTTTCCATTCATGGCTCCAAAAGCCACTTGTCGGGAGCCGATCCACTAATGCTGGCTAACTAGGTCACAGCAGGAGAAGATCCACAACTGCTGGTTGACAAAGTCACAGCAAAAGAAGATAGAGTCACCGCAGTGAAGACCAAAAGCTGCGGGTTGACAAAGTCACCGCAAAGGAAAGGCACAACGATACTTCCCCCTTTAATCTTTTGAATTAATCTGGCCTTATATTCCCCCCTTTTTCTGGGTGTATGCTATTATTTATGGCACAGGGATAATAGTACCGTGCTTTCCCTGTAGATTTGTAGTAATTTATTTGGAAATGAGACAGAAGGTGTAAGTTCCACAGAAAAGCCTGTAAGCCCCTTGAACTGGGCTCATAAACATAAGAGGCTGGCCATGATATCCCTCATGAAGGGTTAAGTTTGTAGGAGAATTTCTCCTTATTAATCATGTTAGAAAGAATAAAGTTAGAACTTAACTAGTGTATGAATATAGTAAATAAATAAAGTTTAACTAGACATTAGAATCTTAGGTAAAGTGTAGTAGAGTGGCCTGTTGCGTGGCCTTGGATAGGAGTGCAGCTGGCTAGTAAAGAATGTTTTGTTAAAAGACTTGTTTTGTCACTGAAGGCAGTTGCTGGGCTTTTCTCAGTAAAACATTCTCATGAGATTTTTGTATTTTCCAAGAATAAGGAGAGGAATGTGGTGGGATTCATAGCAGCAATAGCAACTAATGCCTTCTGATATTATGTTGCTACTAGCTATCTTGCAGGTGCACTCTATGTATCTCTAAGTAAAAATTACTCTTTATACTATGTCAGTTTCTTAATAGCAAGCCTTTTGTAGTCTTGTGAGAAAAGAAATAGGACACTACATGAACTCAAGGCTATTTGCCTGAGCAAGCGGTGGTCCTCTGCTAGTCCTTGATGATTTTGTCTGCTATCTCTTTCTGTGCCCTTGACTCACAACAAGAGTAAAATAGAGTTATTAATTAGTACTAATCTTTTAGAAGTTTGTACCAATATTATTATTACTATTGTATAACTGTACTTTGAATAACTTACCACCTGACTTGTAGCTTATAGATATGAATTAACTGTTATCTAAAAATATGTAACCATAGTGAAACTAAAACAATGATGTATTCAAAATACCATGTGATTGTAACTTAGTGTGTGTGCATAAAAAGTAATGTTAGACCAGCCATTGAGGGAGATGCCTGGCAGTAAATGCTAACCAGAAAATAAAGAGAAAGAAAAGAATTCAGCTCTCTCACTCCATTATCGCCGACGCCGTCTCTTCCTGTGGGACCCCTGGATCCCCCCCGGGGCTGGACCCCGGCAGCCACTGACTCATCCGAGTTTCCTAGAATCAAAGGTTTGTACCTCACCAGCCTTATTCAACTCTGTTCCCCATCTCCCTCTCTCTGCACAAACTCTGCACAAACTGGCTTCTCCTTTAGCACTCTGCCATCTTGGCTGCTTGTCCTCAGCAATGCTAATTTCAGGAACTGAGAGAGCACAAGCCCCTGGTCTGCCCCATTTTATGGTGTAGAAATCAAAACCTTTAAGCCAATATACAAATAAGGAAGTCTCTGATACAAAGTCACTTATCTGAGGCATAAATGGGATTCCTCATAAAGAGTGCACCACCCCACATCATGCAACAGTCAAGGGTGTGGGGAAAGCTTAGTTTTTTTTATTTTATTTTATTTTTTTAATGGGGCGACATCAATAAATCAGGATACATATATTCAAAGATAACAAGTCCAGGTTATCTTGTCTTTCAATTTGTTGCATACCCATCACCCAAAGTCAGATTGTCCTCTGTCACCTTCTATCTAGTTTTCTCTGTGCCCCTCCCCCTCCCCCTTTCCCTCGCCCTTTCCCCCCTCCCCCCGTAACCACCACACTCTTATCAATGTCTCTTAGTTTCACTTTTATGTCCCACTTACGTATGGAATAATGCAGTTCCTATTTTTTTCTGATTTACTTATTTCACTTCGTATAATGTTATCAAGATCCCACCATTTTGCTGTAAATGATCCGATGTCATCATTTCTTATGGCTGAGTAGTATTCCATAGTGTATATGTGCCACATCTTCTTTATCCAGTCATCTATTGACGGGCTTTTTGGTTGTTTCCATGTCCTGGCCACTGTGAACAATGCTGCAATGAACATGGGGCTGCATGTGTCTATGTATCAATGTTTCTGAGTTTTTGGGGTATATACCCAGTAGAGGGATTGCTGGGTCATAAGGTAGTTCTATTTTCAGTTTTTTGAGGAACCACCATACTTTCTTCCATAATGGTTGTACTACTTTACATTCCCACCAACAGTGTATGAGAGTTCCTTTTTCTCCACAGCCTCTCCAACATTTGCTATTACCTGTCTTGTTAATAATAGCTAATCTAACAGGTGTGAGGTGGTATCTCATTGCAGTTTTGATTTGCATTTCTCTAATAACTAAAGAAGATGAGAATCTTTTCATATATCTGTTGGCCGTTTGTACTTCCTCCTGGGAGAAGTGTCTGTTCATGTCCTCTTCCCATGTTTTTATTGGATTGTTTGTTGTTGAGTTTTATGAGTTCTTTGTATATTTTGGATATTAGGCCCTTATCTGAGCTGTTGTTTGAAAATATCATTTCCCATTTAGTTGGCTTTCTGTTTATTTTGTTATCAGTTTCTCTTGCTGAGCAAAAACTTCTTAGTCTGATGTAGTCCCATTCATTAATTTTTGCCTTCACTTCTCTTGCCATTGGAGTCAAATTCATAAAATGCTCTTTAAGCCTGGCCTGTGGTGGCGCAGTGGATAAAGCGTCGACCTGGAACGCTGAGGTCGCTGGTTCAAAACCCTGGGCTTGCCTGGTCAAAGCACATATGGGAGTTGATGTTTCCTGCTCCTCCCTACCCCTTCTCTCTCTCCCACTCTCTCTCCTCTCTAAAAAAAAAAAAAAAAAAAAAAAAAAAAATGCTCTTTAAAACCCAGGTCCATGAGTTTAGTACCTATGTCTTCTTCTATGTACTTTATTGTTTCAGGTCTTATGTTTAGATCTTTGATCCATTTTGAGTTAATTTTAGTACAGGGGGACAAACTGTAGTCCAGTTTCATTCTTTTGCATGTGGGGAAAGCTTAGTTTTGAAGAGATCTTAGTATTAAAAGGGCTAGAAAGGCTTAGTCTTAAAACTAAGCCTTAGGCTATAATAACTTTGGTGGCTTACACCCAATGCAAACTATTTATATAAGCGAGCAAACATATATATATATATTTACAAACTTACTTGACCAACATTTCACCCCTTTTCTTCACAATCTAAAGCTCAGGTATTCCTGCACAAGGAAATTAGGCATATTACACAAATTACAACACCACAAATCATACAGTTTCAACAATTACAAAGGTACATTTCATCAGTCTCTGAGTGCTTTGCCAAAGCGCAAAATATCCTCAGACTTCTTTCTAGCCATATGAAAAGCTTACCGGGGTGGGGGTAGGGCCTCCAGCAAAGCCGCTCCCTGTCCCCATCAGGGTATTTCACATTGTCCAAAATCCGTAAGTCCATCCAGCAAAGGAGCCAGTGCCCACTCTGGTCATAGTCCAGGAATCAGTCAAAAGCACATGGGGCCTCAGCCATCCCCCTCATCCCTGCCATCCTGGCAGGTCTTATACTGTCCCAAGAAGGAGCACGTGACAATGGCAGTTAGCATTTCCATCTCTGCTCCAGAGAGCATGATAGCATCCACCCCTATGTCCCAAAATTGCAGACCTATCAGGGGTGTAGTAGGTACTCCTTGCTGCTGGGCTTTCACCTTCTGGAGACTGCAGATTGCAACTCCAGCTCATTCTCCTCATCCTTCGAAAAGGAACTGAAAACACCAGCTCTCACTGTTGGGCTTGAGCCCTGGGCCACTGCCGCCTTCTGCTCCATGGGCCTTGCAGTCCCATCCCCAGCCTCAGCCCCAGGCTCCTGCTGCTGCTGGCTCTCCACAACATCCAGGGCAATCTGCAACTCATGAACCTGTGATTCCTTCTCCAGTGGCTGCTCCATTTCTAGGCGAATCTCGCAAACCTAGTCAGCCTCTGGTGCTTGCTCCAGCTCCAGCTCCAGGGTCGGCATCTCTTTCTCCCATGTTTGCTCCAGCTCCTTCCATTGCTCAGTTTGCAGGTCCCTGGCAGCCTCTTCCACAGAGCTCTCAGTTTCCTCACGCATGGCTGTAAAAGTCAGCCAGCCTATGGCCCCCCAAAGGACAGACATTGGGAACCATAACAGCAGCCAGTCCTCTACTCCACAGCTCAAAGGTGGTGGTGGCTCCATACCGAATTGATCTAAATCCTGCCAACTATGCCAAATGTAAAGCCAGTAGCCACAGCTACCATCACAGCTGCCTGTCCCATGCAGGTTCACATTTGATTCGGACAGATGGTAATGAAACAATGGAGCCAAGAACTGGTGGGCCATTACATTTAATCCTAGCTTGCACTTGGGGGTGGGGGTAAGAAATACACACAATGGGGAAACACTTCCCTTTTCATTCAGGGCTCCCAAAGCCACTGACATATCTGAGTTTCCTAGAATCAAAGGTTTCTACCTCAGCAGACTTATTCACCTCTGTTCCTTTTTTTTTAATTTGGTGGTCCATTCTGTTTATTGGTATCTTACCAAGACAGTCAAACCACAAGAGAAGCTGAGGGAAAAGAAGAAAACCTGCTTTTTCTATGGAGGGCATGGGATCAGGGAGGCCTCTGCAATCCTGATAGCAGGAACCGAGAGAGAAAGCCCCCATCTGTCTCATTTATAGTGTAGAAATCAAAACCTTTAAGCCAATATACAAATAAGAAAGTCTCTGATACAAAGTCACTTGTTTGAGGCATAAATGGGATTTCTCATAAGAGTGCACCATCCCACATCATGCAATCAGTCAAGGGTGTGGGGGAAAGCTTAATTTTGAAAAGATCTTAGTATTAAAAGTACGGGAAAGGCTTAGTCTTAAAACTAAGCCTTAGGCTATAATACTTTGCCAGCTGTATGGCCAGGGGCTGACATCGTGGCCATTCACATGCAGGTTCTCATTGAATTCAGGCAGATGGTAAAGAAATAGTGGAGTTGGAGGATGGTGGGCCATTCTCTTTATTGCTGTCTCACCAACACAGGCAAGCCACAAGAGAAGCCAAGGGAAAAGCAGAAAACCAGCTTTTCCCATAGAGGGCAAGGGATCAGGGAGGCCCCTGCAGTCGTGATAGCAGGAACCAAGGGAGAAAACCCCTGGTCTGTCTCATTTTATAGTGTAGAAAATTAAAGTTTTTAAGCCAATATACAAATAAGGAAGTCTCTGATACAAAGCCACTTATCTGAGGCATAAATGGGATTCCTCATAAGAGTGCACTACCCCACATTATACAGCAGTCAAGGGTGTGGGGGAAAGCTTAGTTTTGAGAAGACCTTAGTATTCGAAGGGAGGGAAAAACTTAGTCTTAAAACTAAGCCTTAGGCTATTATGACTTTGACTTTGCCAGCTGACAGCCTGTCTCCCACACCCAAAGTGAGCAAACATATATATCATATTTACAAATTTATTTGACAGACATTCTTATATTAATATTTATTATTTATTGTATTATTTTCTATGTGAACAACTGTAAGTCTACTCTGTCTGCTTCTGTATAAGCTTGGGAAGTGGTTAGTTTAGTAGTGTCATGAAGTAACATTTCTATAAATGTTAGTACTATTTTTTTTTTTTTTATATTTACTGATTCAGTGAGAGAGGAAGGAGAGAGAGAGAAAGAGAGACAGGAACATCAATCTGTTCCTGTATGTGCCCTGAGCAGGAATTGAACCGGCAACCTCTGTGCTTCAGGATGATGCTCTAACCAGCTGAGCTATCCAGCCAGGGCAGTACTATTTTTTTAAGAGACAGAGAGAGAGACAGAGAGAGGGACAGACTGGGACAGAGAGGAAGGGCAAGATATGAGAAGCATCAATTCTTCATTGTGGCACCTTAGTTGTTCATTGCTCTCTCATCTGTGCCTTAACTACAGCCCAGACAGTGATTCCTTGCTCAAGCCAGTGACCTTGGCTTCAAGCCAGCAACCTTTGGGCTCAAGCCAGTGACCATGGGTTCATGTCTATAATCCTACTGTCAATCCTACTGTCAAGCCACTCACAAACTGTTGAGCTTGCACTCAAGCTGGCGACCTCAGGATTTCAAACCTGGGTCCTCTGCATCCCAGGCTGATGCTCTATCCACTGCGCCACTGCCTCTGAGGAAGGAGGGGAAGGCCCCTCTTCCCTGGGAAGGAAGAAACTAAAAGAATACAAGGGAGCCTGACAAGACAGTGGTGCAGTGGATAGAGTGTTGGACTGGGATGCAGAGGACCCAGTTTTGAGACCCCGAGGTCGCCAGCTTGATTGCGGGCTCATCTGGTTTGAGCAAAAGCTCACCAGCTTGGACCCAAGGTTGCTGGCTTGAGCAAGGGGTTACTCGGTCTGCTGAAGGGCTGTGGTCAAGGCACATATGAGAAAGCAAACAATGAACAACTAAGGCGTCGCAACAAAAAACTAATGATTGATGCTTCTCATCTCTCTCCTTGTTCCTATCTGTCTGTCCCTATCTCTGACTCTCTCTGACTCTATCTCTGTCTCTGTAAAAAAAAAAAAAGAAAAAGAAAATACAAGGGATAGGACAGCTGGGGTAACTGAGTCAGCCAGTGATAAATTACACTGGGGAACAAAATTTATGTTGCATCCACAAAAACACTTGTTCTTACCTAATTCGAGTGTGCTGATCTCAAATCTGACATTAGTTTTTCTCTGTAAGCTACAGTTTTTTTTGCAATTCAAGATTTTAGGTTTTTATCTTATTGTAAAATTTTCAACATTTAGTTTAACATAACAAAGAAGAATGTCTTCTTGGGCATCATCTTTGTGAAAATACAATAATTTATATACAGCTGGAAGCAGTGGTCATTGGGACTTGGACGTGACAGCTGGAAGCAGCGGTCATTGAGACCTGGACGTGAGCTGCAAAGTATAGAATTGTGACAATTCCAGTGCCATGCAGACTTTTCCTGGACTCCTGGTCCTTGGGACAGCTCCTAACAGACTGAACTGGGGTTGGGTTGCATTTATCAGGGATTTGGCCTGGTGTTGGGGCCAACTTGGACTTGGTGAACATGTTAAGGACACTACTCTTTTATGGATTCTTGCTGTATTGGCCAAGAGTTTGCTTAAAGGCTTTAATCACTGTAAAAAAAAATTGAAGACTGGATAAAGAAGATGTAGCACATATACACCATGGTATACTATTCAGCCATAAGAAATGATGACATTGGATCACTTACAACAAAATGGTGGGATCTTGATAACATTATACAGAGTGAAATAAGTAAATCAGAAAAAAACAAGAACTGCAGGATTCCACACATTGGTGGGACATAAAACAAGACTAAGAGACATGGACAAGAGTGTGGTGGTTACGGGGGGTGGGGGGAGTGAAGGAGGGAGAAGGGGAGGGGGAGGGGCACAAAGAAAACTAGATAGAAGGTGACAGAGGACAATCTGACTTTGGGTGATGGGTATGCAACAGAATTGAATGACAAGATAACCTGGACATGTTTTCTTTGAATACATGTACCCTGATTTATTGGTGTCACCCTATTAAAATTAATAAAAATTTATTTATAAAAAAATAATTTATATAATGCAGTAAATACACTAATACACTAAAAGATATGATTACATCAGAATTTGTCTACAATTTTGAAATAGAACATATTAAAACACTTATTTTAATCATAAAATTTGCACAAAACTTATTTAAATTCTATTTAGGCAAAAATTTGTGTTAGTAGCTCTTGCATTTATGTATTTGTTGAGGACAATCCTGTTTGATGCTGTAGCAGTAGTCTGCTCATCACTAACAGCTCCAAGATTTTCGGGAAACTTATCAAGGTGACTGTTCAGGAAGTGAATCTTAACACTCATGTTACATCTAATGTTGCAGAAAGCCAACAGCATCCTTTGAACCAGAAGTTCATAGTTTTCTGCTTTTTTTTTGCCAAGGAAGTTGTTTGTAACTACCACAAAAGACTGCCATGCTGCTTTCTCCTCCTTATTCATCTTCCTGGCAAATTCTTTGTCACATATGAAGGTTGAATTTGAGGTTCATCGAATACACCTGTTTTGATCTTCTAGAATGACAAGGCAGGAAAAGCAGAAATAATATGTTGAAAGCATTCACTTTATTCAAAGCCTGAACAAACTGCTTCATTAAGCCAAGTTTGATGTGAAGTGGTGGAAAAATAATCCTGTCTCAATTAACTACAGGTTTGTTCACAATATTTTGCATCCCTACTTCCAGAGCTTCATGTTTCGGCCACTCCTTCTGTGTCCAGTGTTTCTCCCAAGCTCAGCTGTCCCACAAACACAGAAAACAAGGACACTTTGTGAAACCCCTCTGTTGTCCTAGCAGGAAATTTACTATTTTAAGATTCACACAAATGATTCAGTTATGCTCCTCATACTTCGGAAAGTCAAGGACAATTTTTATGTAATTATAATCTTTTCGCAGATGAGTTGAATAACCAATTGGAACCACTACATAAACATTACTGTTGTGTAGGAGATCACATTTCAGACTCTGTTTAGAGCTGTCAAGAAATAGCGGCCATTCTGTTGAACTGTAAGTGGTAACACCTAGCTGGTTGAGAAGACTACTGATATCATGACAGTAAACAAAGTATTTATCTTTGGAAAAAAAAAGTCCACAAAAATTTGTTCACACTTCTTGAAATGGAATACTTTTAGCTGATCAGTGAAGTACATTCTTTTCTTGAAGCCTGGAGGCTAATAACTCAGCTGATCTCTTTGATAGGCCCAAATCTCTTACTAAGTCATTCAATTTGGGTTGGCTAAACTGCTGAGGGGTTGGTTAATGACTGCTTGGTTTCAGAAGAAGACCCTTCAGATTTTAAAACCATTTCCTCATGCATCTTATCAAAATACACTTGATCACCATGTTTACTTTCTTTGTCCTTAGAAGAAATAAAACCATTGAAAACTGGAACCGGGAGTGTCTCAGAGTGTGGGATATGTTGTATTGCTGAAGGAATATTAGGATATGCGATCATATGCCATTTTTTCTTGCTGGTGCCCTTTGTATGGATCAGACAGAAATAATAGTCACTGTTGTGGTCCTTAGTTTCATGCCAAACCATGGGAATATCAAAAGGCATTCCTTTGTGTTTTCCTTTTGTCCAGTCATGAAGCATTTCCTCACAATTATGACACACAATATGAGGAGCCCAATTCTTGTCTTGATCACCAAGGGGAACTTGAAAATAGGCAATATATGCATGTGTCACAAATGATGAAATAGTGTGCCTTTGACGTTGAAGTGTGTAACAGCCACATATATAACAGAAGGTGTCAGTACTATTCTTACATTTATGCCTACTCAGAGAAGCCATGATTCAATCTTAAAACAAAATGAGAGGGTATTTTTATTAGATAATAATTTTTACATTTAAAAACAACTACAATTATGTAAAAGTGATGTTTGTAAAACATTAATTGCCTTGTGGTTATGTTTAATCGAAGAGTCATTGCCCTTTAAATCCAATTTAAAAACCAGTGCATGCCGCCCTGGCCAGTTGGCTCAGTGGTAGAGCGTCGGCCTGGCGTGCAGAGGTCCCGCGTTTGATTCCCAGCCAGGGCACACAGGAGAAGCGCCCATCTGCTTCTCCACCCCTCCCCCTCTCCTTCCTCTCTGTCTCTCTCTTCCCCTCCCACAGCCGAGGCTCCATTGGAGCAAAGATGGCCCGGGCGCTGGGGATGGCTCCTTGGCCTCTGCCCCAGGCGCTAGAGTGGCTCTGGTCACAACAGAGCGATGCCCCAGAGGGGCAGAGCATCGCCTCCTGGTGGGCAGAGCGTCGCCCCCTGGTGGGCATGCCAGGTGGATCCCGGTGGGGCGCATGCTGGAGTCTGTCTGACTGTCTCTCCCAGTTTCTAGCTTCAGAAAACAAAACAAAACAAAACAAAACAAAACAAAACAAAAAAAACCAGTGCATGCCATTAACTATAACAAAAAAAATTTTAGCATAAAAACTAGAGCAGGAGTGCTTACAGCTCTTTTTGAATTTGCCTAGTAGGTCTTCCGGTGTTTGCCGGAAGGCCTGAAAAAAACCCCCACAAAAACAAACAAACAAACAAAAAACGAGAGCAGGCACCAAAAAACAGATTTTAGATTTGGAATCAGCAATTCAGAAATATATAGAAACAGTTCTAAAACCTCATGCAAGAGAAAATGAAAAAAATTGTTCCCCAGTGTTATCTATATTCATAGTTACAATACAAAACAAGAACAGCAAGATCTGTATGTAACTATGGCCAGTGATCTGGAAACCCGTTACTCCTTGCTTACCCCACCGAAGCTTTCCCTCCCCTCTCCTGCAGTGCTGGGAAACCTTTTTTTTTTTTTTTTAATTTATTTATTCATTTTTAGAGAGGAGAGAGAGACAGAGAGAGATAAGGGGGGAGGAGCTGGAAGCATCAACTCCCATATGTGCCTTGACCAGGCAAGCCCAGGGCTTTGAACCGGCAACCTCAGCGTTTCCAGATTGACGCTTTACCCACTGCGCCACCACAGGTCAGGCAAGGGAAACCTTAAACAAAGAAATCACATGCTCATTGTTTAGATACTGTAAAGGTATGTAACCTGTAAGGAAGTCAACTTCGGGAGCCTGTGTTTTGAAGTTACAAGCCCACGTGCTCCACAGACTTTAATAAATCCTAGTTCCTTCATCAAGTTGTCTGGGCATTTTTGTACTCCTTTGATTCCTGCAATTCCTCATCAAGCAAATATTAGCTCTTTTTTCACAACTGTCACACTTTAGTGAACTAAGTGCTGTAATGAGGGTGGATGAGGCAGCAAATAGTATAAATCACTTGGAGAATATGATAAAGTGCCAAGAAACTATAAAACTTAGCATTAGCAACACCATTTTAAAGAGGAAAGGTCAGGCCTCTTACCCCCTCCTTTCTGTGGAGAAAGGAAAGAGAAGAATGCATGAGGAAGGGCTTGCAAGGGTAACTGGGTCAGATAAGTCATAATTTAACTACAGAGCAAGGAAGATGGAACTTACCTGAGACTCCCTTCCCTTTTCTTTTCTTAAAAGCCTTTAGTGTGTAGCAATGTTTTCCTTTTGATAGATCCTATAGATAAACGTAACAAGGTAGTAAAATTTAATGAACTTGTTAATGTCCCTGTATGGCCAGTAGCCACAGCCACCATCACAGCCGCCTGACCCATGCAGGTTCGCATTTGATTCGGACAGACAGTGATGGAAAAACGAAGCCAAGAACTGGTGGGCCATCATCTTTAATCCTAGCTTGCACCTGGTGGGCAAGCACTTCCCTTTCCATTTAGGGCTACCAAAGCCACTGACTCATCTGAGTTTTCTAGAATCAAAGTTTGTACCTCACCAGCCTTATTCACCTCTGTTCCCCATTTCCTTCTCTCTACACAACTCTGCACAAACTGGCTTCTCCTTCAGCACTTCACCATATTGGCTGCTTCTCCTCTCCTCCATGTGGCCTTTCTCCACTCTCCTTTCTCTGCTCTCTTCTCTAATGCTAATTTCTTCCCTGGAACAACGTGAACTCTCTTACTTTTTTTTCTTTTGTATCTTATTTATTTTAGTCTTTTTTTTTATTATTAATATTAATGGGGTGACACTGATAAATCAGGGTACATATGTTCAAAGAAAACATCTCCAGGTTATTTTGACATTTGATTATGCTTCATTCCCATCACCCAAAGTCCAATTATCTTCCATCTTACTTTTAAAACTTTTTGACATGAGCCCTGGCCGGTTGGCTCAGCGGTAGAGCGTCGGCCTAGCGTGCGGAGGACCCGGGTTCGATTCCCGGCCAGGGCACACAGGAGAAGCGCCCATTTGCTTCTCCACCCCTCCGCCGCGCTTTCCTCTCTGTCTCTCTCTTCCCCTCCCGCAGCCAAGGCTCCATTGGAGCAAAGATGGCCCGGGCGCTAGGGATGGCTCCTTGGCCTCTGCCCCAGGCGCTAGAGTGGCTCTGGTCGCAACATGGCGACGCCCAGGATGGGCAGAGCATCGCCCCCTGGTGGGCAGAGCGTCGCCCCATGGTGGGCGTGCCGGGTGGATCCCGGTCGGGCGCATGCGGGAGTCTGTCTGACTGTCTCTCCCTGTTTCCAGCTTCAGAATAAATGAAAAAAAAAAAAAAAAAAAAAAAAAAAAACTTTTTGACATGAAAACCCTCCCCCAACACACATTAATATAATCATGCCCATTCCAAGCAAGAAGGGCAACTAATATTATCACCTGGGTGGTACAATCCCATTATGCCTCAGATAAGTGGTCCTTAGGTTCACGCCAAACCATGGGAATATCAAAAGGCATTCCTTTGTGTTTTCCTTTTGTCCAGTCATGAAGCATTTCCTCACAATTATGACACACAATATGAGGAGCCCAATTCTTGTCTTGATCACCAAGGGGAACTTGAAAATAGGCAATATATGCATGTGTCACAAATGATGAAATAGTGTGCCTTTGACGTTGAAGTGTGTAACAGCCACATATATAACAGAAGGTGTCAGGACTATTCTACATTTATGCCTACTCAGAGAAGCCATGATTCAATCTTAAAACAAAATGAGAGGGTATTTTTATCAGATAATAATTTTTACATTAAAAACAACTACAATTATGTAAAAGTGATGTTTGTAAAACATTAATTGCCTTGTGGTTATGTTCAATTGGAGAGTCGTTGCCCTTTAAATCCAATTTAAAAACCCAGTGCATGCCATTAACTGTTCCTAGAATCAAAGTTCACCAGCCTTATTGACCACTGTTCCCCATCTCCTTCTCTCTATACAAACTGGCTTCTCCTTCAGCACTCTGCCATTTTGGCTGCTTCTCCTCTCCTCCACGTGGCCTTTCTCTGCTCTCCTTTCTCTGCTCTCTCCTCTAATGTTAATTTCTCTTCCCTGGAACAACATGATCTCTCTTGCTTTTAAAATCTTTTGGCACAAAAGCCCTCCCCCAACACACATTTATATAGTCATGCCCATCCCAAGCAAGAAGAGCAACTAATATTATCACCTGGGTGATGGGCTTCTGTAAAGCCAGCAGGCACAGCCAGGGCCACTATCACAGCAGCCTTCTGGCCCATGCAGGTTCGCATTGGATTCGGACAGTCGGTAAAGAAACAAAGGAGCCACGAACTGGTGGGCCATTTTCTTTAATCTAGCTTGCACCCGGTGGGCAAGTAAAAATACACACTGGGCTCCAAAACCCAGTCACATTCAGTGCTCACAAAGCCACTGACTTATCCGAGTTTCCTAGAATCAAAGGTTTCTAGCTCACCAGACTTATTCTCCTCAGTTCCCCATCTCCTTCCTTATCCCAGATACAAACTCTGTACAAACTGGCATCTCACTCAGCACTCCGCCATCTTGGCTGCTTTTCCTGGCCTACTCCACGTGGCCTCCTTCTGCTCTCTGCTCTGCTCTCTCCTCTAATGATAATCTCAGGAACCAAGAGCCAAACTCCCGCTCCGTTCCCATTTTATAGTGTAGAAATCCAAACCCTTAATCCAATATACATAATAGGGAAGTCTCTTAATACAAAGTCACTTCTCTGAGGCATGATAGGATTGTACCACCTTACACCAAAAAGGGTAGGAAAGGCTTAATCCCAAAACCAAGCCCCAGGCTACAAGGATTCTGCTTGCCTTTAGCCCACCCCAACACACATTAATATCACCTGGGCAACGGCCTCTTTAACAAAGTGAGCATAATACATTTTATCTGCCCAACAGCTTCCCTGTGGGCAGCACCATCTTTAACAAAGTGAGCATAATATATTTTATCTGCCCAACACTCCCCGTTCCAGCCAGTGTGTAATATTACCCTGGTTGGTGAACTGCGGCTTGCTAGCTACATGTGGCTGGCCCCTTGAGTGTGGCTCTTCCACAAAATACCACATGTGGGCACTTCCTTGATGTTGGTCAAATAAGTTTGTAAATGTGATATATATGTTTGCTCGCTTGTGACTTATATTGGGTGTGGGGGACAGGCTATAAGCAGGCCAGGTCGTTGTAGCCTGGGGTTTGGTTTTGGGACTAAGCTTTTCCCCACACCCTTGAATGATTGTATTATCTGGGTGGTGCACTCTCATGAGGAATCCAATTATGCCTTGGATGGGTGACTTTGTATCGGAGACTTCCTTGTTTGTATATTGGATTAAGGGATTTTGGTTTTCTACACTATAAAGTGGGACAGACCAGGAGCTTGGACACACAGTTCCTGCTATCACAATTGCAGGGGCTTCCCTGATCCCTTGCCCTTCATGGGAAGAGCTGGTTTTCTGCTTTTCCCTTGTCTTCTTTTGTGGTTTGCCTGTCTTGGTGAGACACCAATAAATAGGATGGCCCCCCGTCCTCTGACTCCGCCATTTCTTTATCGTCTGCCCGAATCCAATGGGAACCTGCATGTGAATGGCCATGATGGCGGCTCCTGGCCTTACAACTGGCGTAGTTTCCGGCAGGATTCAGAGATTGGTATGGAGCCACCACCCTTGATGGGTGGGATAGAGTACTGGTTGCTGCTCTGGCTCCCCATGGCTGTCCTTTTAGGGGCTATGGGCTACATGTTTTTTACTCAAGAGGAAACTGCCCGAGGTCAAAAGCTTCAGTATGAATTGAAAATAGAACGGCAGAAAAGGCTGGAATTGGAGCGCACACTGGAGAAGGAATTACGGGTTCACGAGTTGCAGTTTACCCTGGAAGTTGAACGTGTTCACTGGCAGTTGTTGGAGAAACAACTGCGGATTCAAGAGCTCGAGTCTCAGCTTCTGGCCAAAAGCCAGCAGCCACAGGAGCCTAAACAGTCACCAAAGGAGCAGCAGCATCCGTGCCGGTGGATTGGCTTTGAGTCAGCGGGAGCAGGCGCTTGCGACTCCTCTTCTGAGGATGAGAAGGCTCAGGCTGAAGCTGCCATACGCACACTGAGAGCCCGACCAGTTGTCGCCAAGAAGGTAAAAACCCAGCAACAAAGAGTCCCTCAGGGGCAGCCACCTCCAGCCCAGGTAATGGAACACTCTGTGGTCCGGCCCTATACCCAGGCAGAGCTGATGGAGTTGGGGGCACAATTTAGGCAGAAACCTACTGAATCCCTGGTAGCCTGGTTACTACGATTATGGGATATAGGGGTGGATGGCATCATGCTCTCCGGAACAGAGATGGAGAAATTGGCAGCCATTACCACACACTCTTCCTTGAGGCAGTGTCTTCAGAACTGCCATGGCAACCCAGGAGACCATACCCTATTAGAATGGGTGATGGCTGCCATTCGTATGGTCTGACAGAATGCTGGAGAACTGCTGGGGGCAATGAGTCGGTGGCAGTGCTACAGTGAGTTAGTAAAGGTCCTTCGAGAACTAGGTATGAAGAATGCTGTTTTCAACCCTGGGTCTCGTGGGCCAGACGAGGAAGTGTTTACAGCCAAAATGAGGGAATTTGTCCTTGCTAGCGCCCCGTCAGCCCTTTTTGGGTCACTTGTGGCTATCTTGGGCCCCTATGTGGGGCAGCCCATCAATGCAGTTACACAGATGGTAGCAGATTTGGGAGAGCTGGAGGCCGCTCGGGATCATAAAGCAGTGAGGGCTGCTGCCTATGTTTCCCCCCCAACTAACAAGGGAAACGGGCCTGTAAAGGTTACCCCAACGCAGATGTGGGTAGACTTGATTGCAGCTGAAGCAGATAAGGGGAAATTGGATGGCCAGTCTAATAAAATTCTTTTGGAGCTTTGGCGGCAGCTTAAACCAGAACAGAAGTTCCAGCCACTGAGACGAAAGGCCCCAGCAGCTACCAATAAAACGTTTGGTGCGCGCACAGCTCGGTTACAAGATTATATGATAGAGACGGCCGAGGGAGAGGGGAACTCCCAAGACCCACTGTACCAGTTTGAATAGGAAAAAGGCCGAGGGACCCGTCTAACAGGGATGGGCGGGTACCGGAGGCCACATGTGGAACTGGCTATCCACTGGTCCCCTTCCAATGTACAACAGGTGTTGGCCTTGGTGGATACAGGTGCAGAATGTTCCCTTCTCTATGGAAACCCAGAGTGGTTTGCTGGGACCCCAGTGGCCATTGACGGTTATGGGGGCCAAACTGTTCAAGTGAAGCCAATAACTATTCCATTGGGGATAGGGAGACTGCCTCCTAAGCCATATAAGGTGTATGTATCTCCTATTCCTGAATATATTTTGGGGGTAGATGTCTTGCAAGGACTGTGGTTGGAAACTACAGCTGGGGAGTTCCGGCTGCGGATCAGGGTTGTGAAGGCAGTATTGCGGGGACATGCATCACATTCTCCTTTGCAATTACCCGTCCCTCGGCGTGTGACTAACACCAAGCAGTACCGCCTGCCAGGTGGTTATGAAGAAGTCACAGGGACAATCCTTGAACTAGAAAAGGTGGGGATCATCCGGCCAGCACACAGTCCTTACAACTCCCCAGTATGGCCTGTGTGCAAAGCAGATGGAACCTGGAGAATGACAGTAGATTACAGGGAACTTAATAAAGTTGTTCCCCCTTTGCACGCTGTTGTTCCTTCGATAGCTAACATGATGGATCGGCTAAGCCATGAGTTGGGGACATACCACTTTGTGGCAGACTTGGCCAATGCTTTTTTCTCTATTGATATAGCCGCAGAGAGTCAAGACCAATTTGCCTTCAGTTGGGAAGGGAGACAATGGACCTTTACAGTGTTACCCCAGGGCTATTTGCATAGCCCCACCTTGTGCCATGGGCTGGTGGCTGCTGACCTGGCTAAATGGAAACAGCCAGAGGTAGTCCGCATGTACCATTATATTGATGATATTATGCTAACTAGTGATTCTCTTTCAGAATTGGAGCAAGCAGTCCCTACCCTGCTATCCCATTTGAAAGCATGTGGCTGGGCAGTTAACGAGAACAAATTACAAGGACCTGGGTTATCTGTTAAATTCTTGGGAGTTGTCTGGTCGGGTAAGACAAAAGTTATCCCTGACGCAGTTATAGATAAGATTCAAGCCTACCCCGTGCCCACTACGGTAAAACAGTTACAGGAATTCTTAGGTTTGTTGGGGTATTGGCGAGCATTTATACCGCATTTGGCTCAGTTACTACGCCCCTTGTACAACCTTATTCGAAAGGGGGTTCGCTGGGATTGGACTTAGCAGGCGCAAGGTTCATTTGCAGCTGCTAAGAGAGCTGTCAAAGTGGCACAGGCCTTGAATGTGTTTGATCCTGCCAGGCCCTGTGAGCTGGATGTTCATGTAACCTCGGAGGGGTTTGGATGGGGCTTGTGGCAGCGGACAGAGCGCCTACGGCAACCTATTGGATTTTGGTCCCAATTGTGGAAAGGTGCTGAAGTTCGTTACTCATTAGTAGAGAAGCAGCTGGCAGCTGTGTATGCTGCCCTCCTGGCAACTGAGAGTATTACAACCACAACACCAGTTACAGTCAAAACAACATACCCTATAGCTGGATGGGTGAGAGATTGGGCAACTAAACCACGTAGTGGTATGGCCCAAATGTCTACCCTGGCCAAGTGGGGTGCCTATCTGCAACAACGCTGTGCTCTTAGCACCAGCCCATTGAGGGCAGAACTGCAGGAAGTCTTGGGTCCAGTCACCTATGCGACTTTAGAGTCAGGTGCAACTGGGGCTCAGGAGGCAGAACCTGAGGTCAGTCCCTACCAGGAGGGGCGGGTGCCCATCCCCGAAGATGCCTGGTATACTGATGGTTCCAGCAGTGGCCAACCTGCCAAATGGACGGCTATCGCCTTCCATCCGGCCACTGAGACTATTTGGATGGACACGGGTACAGGCCAAAGCAGCCAATGGGCAGAATTAAGAGCTGTTTGGCTAGTTGCCCATAATGAACCTTCACCTCTGGTGATCTGTACTGACAGTTGGGCTGTCTATCGTGGACTGACCCTTTGGATTGCTACTTGGCACATTAACCAGTGGATGGTAATGCACCGTCCATTATGGGGTCAGGCCATGTGGCAGGACTTATGGGAAATAGGACACCAGAAGCAGGTGACAGTATATCATGTCACAGGGCATGCCCCTCTAGCCCATCCTGGGAATGATGAGGCAGATACGTTGGCAAGGGTGCGATGGTTAGAGACTGCACCTGCAGGTGATGTGGCACAGTGGCTCCACCGGCGCCTGCTCCATGCAGGACAGAAAACTATGTGGGCTATGGTTAAGGCTTGGAACTTGCCTGTGTCCTATGCAGAGGTACTTGCAGCCTGTGAGCAATGTGCAGTATGTTCCAAGGAACACCCTCGGAGACCACTGGTGTCACCTGGACAGATCCAGAGGGGTCATGTCCCACTGACACGATGGCAGATAGACATCATTGGACCCTTACCAAAGTCAGAAGGGTACCAGTATGCAGTCACTTGTGTAGATACTGCCACCGGGCTGCTTGCTGCTTACCCCGCTCGTAACCCTGACCAGAGGGCAGTCATACAGGCTCTGGACCGCCTGAGTGCTGCATACGGGCGACCGCTGGTCCTTGAAAGTGACAATGGTATCCACTTCACTGGTTCAACGGTGAGGCAATGGGCTCAAAAGCTGGGGGTGGACTGGAAGTACCATGTTCCCTACCACCCCCAGGCTGCTGGTATCATTGAGCGTTATAATGGACTCTTAAAGCAGGGACTGCGACAGGAGGGGGGCACCGGCTCTCTTACTGGATGGACACGCTGCTTATGGACAGTACTTCGGATTTTGAATGAGTGACCTCGACGGGGAAGCCCAGCTCCAGTAGAGGCCCTCCTGCATCGGACAGCTGCCCCTATTCAGTTGCAGATACGCACCAAGGACATTTTACTCAAGCCAGGTTTCGGACAGCAGGGCAACGTGCTCTTGCCTGCTCCAACAGCCCTTCTTAAAGGACAACGGCTTCAATGGACTTGGCCCTGGACTGTACAGGCCCCCCATCTGAGATGGGTGGCCTTGTTGGCACCATGGGGAAAGGGGTTAGAGGTGGACCTCCAGTTAACTCCTTGGGCAACCAGCACCTGGCCACCTAAGGTAGAAGTGTATTATCCCTTGAGTGCTCAAGGGGACAGCATTTTGAAGGGCACCTTTGTAATTTCTTTATGGCCAATAATGAGTTCCCCTATTTTACTACACATAGAACCAGCAGATGATACAAGGTAACCTAGACATGTTTTCTTTGAATATATGTACCCTGATTTATTAATGTCATCCCATTACCATTAATAAAAATTTATTAAAAAAAAAAAAAAAAAAAAAAAAAAAAAAGAACCAGCAGATGCTGGTGTATTGGCCAATAAGGTTTGGTATGCCCGCTCAGGGCGGCCTCTGGTGCCAGCTACGGTGCTGTCTGCAGACAAAACTCTGGCCTGTATTCTGCCAGAGGGAAAAGATTTGCCTCTCTTGGTGCCACTGACAGCTCTCTCATTTCGCCCATAGTTTTTGATCTGTTAATCCTATTGCTGTAGTTGGTACTATTTCTGTTTATGCAATGTATCCTACTCCTTGCACAGTGACCATCATGGAAGATGCCTGTGGTTTAGATTGTAAAGCGAGCAAAAGGGGTGGAATATTGGTCAAATAAGTTTGTAAATGTGATATATATGTTTGCTCGCTTGTGACTTATATTGGGTGTGGGGGACAGGCTATAAGCAGGCCAGGTCGTTGTAGCCTGGGGTTTGGTTTTGGGACTAAGCTTTTCCCCACACCCTTGAATGATTGTATTATCTGGGTGGTACACTCTCATGAGGAATCCAATTATGCCTTGGATGGGTGACTTTGTATCGGAGACTTCCTTGTTTGTATATTGGATTAAGGGATTTTGGTTTTCTACACTATAAAGTGGGACAGACCAGGAGCTTGGACACACAGTTCCTGCTATCACAATTGCAGGGGCTTCCCTGATCCCTTGCCCTTCATGGGAAGAGCTGGTTTTCTGCTTTTCCCTTGTCTTCTTTTGTGGTTTGCCTGTCTTGGTGAGACACCAATAAATAGGATGGCCCCCCGTCCTCTGACTCCGCCATTTCTTTATCGTCTGCCCGAATCCAATGGGAACCTGCATGTGAATGGCCACGATGGCGGCTCCTGGCCTTACACTTGATAAGGAGTGTACATACCTATATAGTTTAAGTTAAAAAAATTAGGCTCTAAAAAGAAATTTCAATCGTTGTGTTGTAAAGTACTCTACCCTAAATTCTGAAAAGTACTGTACCTCACTTCAGCGGGTTTATGTAGAGACACCAAGTCCAAAAATAAATTTTGAGGAGTTTTATTGATTAAGCTGGTGGCATACATGGGAGATTCTTCAGACCCAAATCATGCAGCCCCAAATATATTTCAGAGGCTGGTTATATACCCTCTGATTACATACAGCAGGGGTAGTCAACCTTTTTACCTACCGCCCACTTTTGTATCTCTGTTAGTAGTAAAATTTTTTAACTGCCCACCAGTCCCACAGTAATGGTGATTTATAAAGTAGGGAAATAACTTTACTTTATAAAATTTATAAAGCAGTTACTGCAAGTTAAAGCATATAATAATAATTACCAAGTACTTTATGTCGGATTTTCACTAAGTTTAGCAAAATAAATCTTTATAAACCAATTTAGTTAAATCTATTTTTTTATTTATACTTTGGTTGCTCTGCTACCGCCTACCATAAAAGCTGGAACGCCCACTATTGGGTGCTTGTAGGGACCAGGTTAACTACCACTGACATAGAGGTTGGGGGGGCATGACAGCATGACACAATCTTTAACAAAATTAACATTTGTCTAGGAGATTTACAAAGAATATTAAAACTTTTAAGGTAATAAAATCAAAGACATTCACAAATCCTTTCAGTATTTATCTCTCCTCCTTTCCCTAGAGGTACATGTTAATCTCAGATTCCAGGAAGGGAGGCAGAGCCAAGATCAGTGTAGGGTGGTATGTAAATTTTGTCTTTTATTGAAAGGGAAGGGAGGTATTCACATAACCTTAATCCTTTTGCAGAACTTAAAACCAAATGACCCTAGTCATCCTTGTAAGTCAAGAGACCTCTACATTCCTTTTCTTTCATTTTCCAAAGAAAGGACAGAAAAGTCTGACCTTTTTCTCCTAGAATATCAATATTAATATTGCAGCTGTTGGTCAAATAAGTTTGTAAATATGATATATAATATATATATTTGCTCACTTATAGTTTGTATTGAGTGTGGGGGACAGGCTGTGGGCAGGCTGGGTCGTTATAGCCTAAGGCTTAGTTTTAAGACTAAGCTTTTCCCCACACCCTTAACTGATTGCATGATGTAGGGTGGTGCACTCATGAGGAATCCCATTATGCTTCAGATAAATGACTTTGTATCAGAGACTTTCTTGTTTGTATATTGGATTAAAGGTTTTGATTTCTATACTATAAAGTGGGGCAGACCGGGAGCTTGCTCTCTTTCAGTTCCTGCTATCACTATTGCAGCCCCCCCCCCCCCGCCCTGATTTCTTGCCCTTCATGGGAAAAGCAGGTTTTCTGTAAGGTGGTCAGCAATGGGGGATGGTCACTTGAGGAACCCAGACCCGGGAACTCTGGCTAGACCCGCTGTAAAGCCAGTATCCACAATCACCATCACAGCCACCTGACCCATGCAGGTTCACATTGATTCGGACAGTTGGTAAAGAAACAACGGAGCCAAAAACTGGTGGGCCATCATCTTTAGTTCTAGCTTGCAACCTGGTGGGCAAGTAAAAACACACACTGGGCTCCAAAACCCACTCATTCAGTGCTCACAAAGCTACTGACTTATCCAAGTTTCCTAGAATCTAAGGTTTCTAGCTCACCAGACTTATTCACCTCTGTTTCCTATCTCCTTCCTTCTCCCTGCATAAACTCTGCCCAAACTGACCTCTCACTCAGAACTTCACCATCTGGGCTGCTTCTCCTGGTCTCTTCCACATGGCCTTTTTCTGCTCTCCTCTCTAATACTAACCTCAGGAACCAAGAGAGAGCAAACTCCCAGTCTGCCCTCATTTTATAGTATAGAAGTCAAAACCTTTAATCCAATATAGAAAATAGGGAAGTCTCTAAAACAAAGTCACTTATCTGAGGCATGATAGAATTGTACCACCCACATCAAAAAAGGTAGAAAAGGCTTAGTCCTAAAACCAAGCCCCAGGCTACAAGGATCCTGCCTGCCCAAAGCCCACCACCAACACACATTAATTTCACCTGGGTGACAGGCTTCCATGTGGGCAGCGCCATCTTTAACAAAGTGAGCATAATATATTTTGTTTGCCCAACAATTCACCCCTATGCTCACTTTACTACCCACAATCTACACCACCAACATCCTTGTGCAAGGAAATTATGCACATTATACAAATTACAACAGCACAAATCATACAGTTTCAACAATCACAAAGGTACACTTCATCAGTCTCTGAGCACTTTGCCCAAGCGCAAAATGTCCTTGGCCTTCTTTCTAGCCATGGGAAAAGCTTCCCGGGTTAGGAGAGTGCTTCCAGCAAAGTTGCCCTTCACCCCCATCAGGGTATTTCACATTGTCCAAAATCTGTAATCCATAAGTCCATCCAATAAAGGAGCCAATGCCCACTCCAGTCTTAGTCCAGGAAATCAGTCCATGCACATGAGACCTCAGCCACCCCCCTCATCCCTGCCATCCCGACAGGTCTTACACTGTCCCAAAGAGGAGCACATGGCAATGGCAGTCAGCATTTCCATCTCTGTTCCGGAGAGCATGATGGCTTCTAGCCCTATGTCCCAAAATCACAGACCTACCAGGGCTCCTGGTAGGTGCTCCTTCCAGCTGGGCTCTCATCTTATGGAGACTGCGGATTGCAACTCCAGCCCAATTCTCCTCATCCTCCAAAGAGGGACTGAAAACACCAGCTCCCACTGCCGGGCTTGAGTCCTGGGCCGTGGCCGGGCTTGAGTCCCGGGCTGCTGTCACCTTCTGCTCCACAGACCTTGCAGCTCTGGACCCCACCTCAGCTTCAGCCTCAGCCTCAGTCCCAGCCGCTGCTGGCTCTCCACAATGTCCAGGGAAATCTGCAACTCACGAACCTGTGAATCCTCCTCCAGCAGTTGCTGTATTTCCAAGTGAATCTCACGAACTTCATCAGCCTCCTCTGGTGCTTGCTCCAGCTCCAGGGTTGGCATCTCTTTCTCCTGTGTTTTCTCCAGCTCCTTCCACTGCTCAGTTTGCAGGTCCCAGGCAGCGTCATCCATAGAGCTCTGTTTTCTCACACATGGCTGTAAAAGTCAGCCAGCCTATGGCCCCAAAAGGACAGCCATGGGAACCATAACAGCAACTAGTCCTCTACCATGTACATCAAGGGTGGCAGCTCCATATTGATCTCCAAATCCTGCCAACTACGCCAAATGTAAAGCCAGTATACAAGGCCACCATCACAATCGCCTGGCCCATGCAGGTTTGCATTAGTTTTGGACAGTCGGTAAAGAAACAATGGAGCCTGACCTGTGGTGGCGCAGTGGATAAAGCATCAACCTGGAAATGCTGAGGTTGCTGGTTCAAAACCCTGGGCTTGCCTGGTCAAGGCACATATGGGAGTTGATGCTTCCTGCTCCTCCCCCTTCTCTCTCTCTCTCCTCTCTATAATGAATAAATAAAATCTAAAAAAAAAAAATAAATAAAAAGGTTTAAAAATTTCTTAAAAAAAAAAAAGAAACAATGGAGCCAAAAACTGGTGGGCCATCATCTTTAATTCTAGCTTGCACCTGGTGGGCAAGTAAAAACACACACTGGGCTCCAAAACCCACTTGTTCAGTGCTCACAAAGCTACTGACTTATCCAAGTTTTCTAGAATCTAAAGTTTCTAGCTCACCAGACTTATTCACCTCTGTTCTCCATCTCCTTCCTTCTTCCTTCACAAACTCTGCACAAACTGGCCTCTCACTCAGAACTGCACCATCTGGGCTGCTGTAAGGCCAGGAGCCGCCATCGTGGCCATTCACATGCAGGTTCCTATTGGATTCGGACAGTCGGTAAAGAAACAACGGAGCCAAAAACTGATGGGCCATAGTCTTTAATTCTAGCTTGCACCCGGCGGGCAAGTAAAAATACACACTGGGCTCCAAAACCCAGTCACATTCAGTGCTCACAAAGCTACTGACTTATCCGAGTTTCCTAGAATCAAAGGTTTCTAGCTCACCAGACTTATTCACCTCTGTTCCCCATCTCCTTCCTTATCCCAGATACAAACTCTACACAAACTGGCATCTCACTCAGCACTCCGCCATCTTGGCTGCTTCTCCTGGCCTCCTCCACGTGGCCTTTCTCTGCTCTCCTCTGCTCTCTCTTCTAATGATAATCTCAGGAACCAAGAGCACAAACTCTGTTCTGCCCCCATTTTATATTGTAGCTTCACAACCTCTAATCCAATATACAAAATAGGGATGTCTCTAGTAGAGTCACTTCTCTGAGGCATGATTGGATTGTACCACCCCACATCAAAAAGGGTGGGAAAGGCTTAATCCCAAAACCAAGCCCCAGGCTACAACGATCCCCAACACACATTAATATCACCTGGGCGACGGCCTCACGTGGGCAACGTCATCTTTAACAAAGTGAGCATAATATATTTTATCTGCCCAACAGCTGCTTCTCCTGGTTTCTTCCATGTGGCCTTTTTCTGCTCTCCTCTCTAATACTAATCTTAGGAACCAAGAGAGAGCAAGGTCCTAGTCTGCTCCACTTTATAGTGTAGATTCAAAACCTTTAATCCAATATAGAAAATAGGGAAGTCTCTAAAACAAAGTCACTTATCTGAGGCATGATGGGATTGTGCCTTTCACATCAAAAAGGGTAGAAAAGGCTTAGTCCTAAAACCAAGCCCCAGGCTACAAGGATCCTACCTGCCCACAGCCTGCCCCAAACATACATTAATATCACCTGGGTGACAGGCTTCCATGTGGGCAGCGCCATCTTTAACAAAGTGAGCATAATATATTTTATCTGCCCAACACCTGCCAACACTCATGCATGCCAAAGGAAACTTCCCAGGAGCCCTTTGGAAAAGAGTGACTGTCTGCCAGCCAGTGAGATTTCACCATGTCATATTAGCTTGAGCACCCTACAGACCCACATGTGGGCAACCCCATGCTACTTTCCTGGCCTCTGTCCCCGGACCAGGGAACCTCGTCAGGTGGGATGCGCTCTGTACTTAATAAAGCTTTTATTATTCTACACTTTGTGGCTATGCCCCTTCCTTCTTCCTCGGCGGGGAAAAATATTTTACATTTGGTGACTAAACTCGGGGGGAGTCAGAAGTCACAAGGACAGCTCCTCTCCCCTTCCCCTCCGAGAAAGAACCAGGACCTCCGACTTTCCACCCACTTTGGTGCACTGTGCGGAAAGTCCCCTGCCTCCAGCCTCCCCTCAGTTCTTTTTTTTTTCTTTTTTTACAGAGACAGAAAGAGAGTCAGACAGGGACAGACAAACAGAAATGGAGAGATGAGAAACATCAATCATTAGTTTTTTTATTGCACATTGCAACACCTTAGTTGCTCATTGATTGCTTTCTCATATGTGCCTTGACCATGGGCCTTCAGCAGACTGAGTAACCCCTTGCTGGAGCCAGCAACCTTGAGTCCAAGCTGGTGAGCTTTTGCTCAAACCAGATGAGCCTGCACCCAAGCTGGTGACCTCGGGGTCTCGAACCTGGGTCTTCTGTGTCCAAGTCCCATGCTCTATCCACTGCACCACCACCTGTTCAGGCCTCCCCTCAGTTCTTTCCACCGAAACTCCCTGTCTGAAACTGCAGCTGCGTCAGGGACCTCTTTTCCGTTCTGTTCCGAGTGCGTGTATGCCCGTGGAGACATCCCAATCACATCCACTTTACCTATCCATCCGGTGGCCAGAGCTTGAGCTGTCTGATGCCAATGCTCAACTCTGACCACTCTGAGAACTGAGAATAGCTATGGGGGCACAGGAATCTAAACCATATCCAAAAACACTCCAGGAGTTGCCTTATCCAAAATCTCTCTGTCCCTAAAGAAGAAGAAACTGTTCTTCTCTGCTGTGGCCAGGCCACAGAACCCACTGGGTAATTGGACCAGGTAGCCTCCTGAAGGGACTTTCGGTTTTAACACCCTCACCAATTTAACTATCGCCAACATAACTGGGAACTGGTTGGAGATCCCTTACAGTCAGGGCTTCTAGTTATTCACGCTCTCGTCCTAATCTCTGTGCTGCCTGCTACACGGCACAGGCCTTTTGGCCAGAGAAACCTCACCTAAACCCTCCACTCCAAATCTTTCCTCCTTCTCCTGACCCCCAACTCTCTCCCCCTCCTGTCTGACCCCCAGAGGTGCCCCTCTCTCGGGACCCCCTCTCTGGTCCCTCTGTGGAACTCTTTCACTCAGGTCTCTTCCCTCCAAGAGCCCCCTCCCTTCCCTTTGCAGAATCCTGCTCCTCATTCACCTGCAAATACCATTCTCTCTTTCTCCTCCCCTGCTGGCCAGGGGTCCCTCCCTTCTCCACTGTGTTCTTAAACTCATCCTCCATCAGGCCTTTCTCAGCCTGCCATTGGCCCTTACACTGGTTTACAAGATGCCCAACCCCAATTTTCTTGCAGGAAGTTCTGGCCCTGTCCTGCCTCTGACTTTGGCGTTTCTGGCTGGATCTAGGTGCTGGGCTCCCCAGGAGCCCCCCTCCTTTTATTCTAACCCCCAAACCCCTGTCCAAGACCTGTGAACATGGTAATTAAAGTTTTCAATGGTTGCAGCTAGTAGGAAATGGCCAAGGCTGTTCACCAGGCCCACATGCAGCAGAGGGTAACACTCCAAAGCCAGGCCCTTGTGGTAGCCATAAGGCTGGCAGAGCAACAGGGGCAAGGCACAGAAGGTGCTTGGCCTATGTCTGGGCCACAAAGAGGATCCCCACCAGGAACTTGCTTTAAGTGTGGCAAGGAGGGTCATTGGTCCTGGCAGTGCCCCTGCCCAAGGCCACCCACTAATCCCTGTCCTAATTGCAAACAGCCCAGTCACTGGTGGAGTGATTGCCCCCTGTGGGCAGCAGGCTCAACCTCAGCATCTTTACGTGGAGGACAAGCCACTCAAATCAGAGGCCAAGCTAGCCAGACGGGCCCATCATTTGAACTCCTGAGCCTCATGGACAGCTGATGCAGCCTGGGCTCGGAGACCCCCATCACTCTATCTGAGCCATGGGTGATGCTACAGGTAGCAGGTAAGTCCATCTAATTTCTTGTGGCCACGGGGACCACCTACTCTGTTTTGCCATTACACTCTGGACCTTTAGTTTCCTCACAAGTCTCAGTTATAGGAGTGGATAGGACCCCTTCTTTTCCTCTTTGCATGCCACCCCTGACATGCAGTTTGAATGGAATCGCCTTTTCACACTCCTTCTTAGTTATACCATCGTGCCCTGTACGCCTTCGGAGTCAAAACATTCTACACAGTCTTGAAGCCACTATGCAGCTGACAGCATCTTCCCACCTACTTTTACCACTCCTGACTGAAGACTCTCCCACTACCACAGATCACCCTAACCCGATCACACCTCCTATTCCACCAGGTATTGTCAACCTTTAGGTCTGGGACACTTCTACCCCTGTGATAGCAACCCACCACCCACCTATACACATTTGCTTAAAGAATCTCTTCTCTGCCTGCCTAAAGAAGACACACTGCCACCCTTCTTAACTTCCTTGCCATGAAGAGATATCATGTCTCCCCTACTAAGGCTCAACTTCACTCTCAGTCTGTAGTCTATCTGGGAATCTCCTTAACCCCTACCACCCAAGGTCTCACTCTAGATTGAACTCAGACCCTCCACAGTCTCCAACCACCTACCACCGCTGATTAGATTCTTTCTTTCCTTGGTCTAATAGGCTTCTTTAGACACTGGATTCCCAATTTTGCTCTCTTAGCCTCTACAAGGCTGCAAAAGAGACTCCCACAGGACCTCTCACATATCCCAACACCATCAAAAGGGCTTTCTCTACCCTTTGAAATGCCCTCATCTCCTCTCCCCCTCTTGCTTTACCCGACTCCAGATGCCCCTTCCATCTTTTCACTGATGAAAAGCACGGTAATGCTGTTGGCATGTTAACTCAACCTGTGGGGCCTACATACCTTCCCATAGCATACCTCTCTAAACAACTGGACATCACCGTCAGAGGCTGGCAGCCCTGCCTCTGGGCACTGAGCGCAGCAGCTGAACTCACCCAGGAGGCTACTAAGCTCACCCTTTCCCAACCCATCACTGTTTTCTTTTCCCACAGGCTCACTGACCTCCTTTCGCACAAATCTCTTTCTCTGTTAAGTCCTTCACGCCTACAAGAATTTTACCTCCTGTCCATTGAAAATCCTTCAGTTACTCTTTTACCCTCTCCCAGACTCAACCCAGCCACTCTACTGCCAGCTCCAACGACACTTCCGGAACCCACCCACTCTTGTACAGAGCTAATAGATTTCCTCAACAGACCTCGAGACAGATTATCAGATTCTCCTTTAAAAGATCCAGAGATAATCCTTTTTGTAGATGGGAGTTCTGTACAGGGGTCTGACGGACAATGATGGGTGGCCCTCGTGGTGGTAACCACCTCATCCACCCTAAAAGCTCAACAGCTGCCTGAAGGCACCATCTCCCAGAAAGCAGAGCTGATTGCCCTCACTCGAGCACTCACTCTGGCCCAGGGAAAACACATAACTATATATACTCACTCTAAATATGCTTTTCTTATCACCTACAGCCACTCTGCCCTCTGGAAGGAAAGGGGCTTCCTCACTACCAAGGGCTCTTCATAATTAATGCTACCCTCATTTCTAAACTTTTGCAGGCATTACAGCTTCCCACTGAGGTGGCTGTGGTACATTGTAGGGGCCATCAAACCTCTCAGGACCTGGTGGCCTTGGGAAATGCTCAGGCCGATGTGACAGCTCGAAAACTCACCCTGGGAGCCTCCCCCACTCCTCTCATATTTCTCTCCATCTCCTTGAAACCTTCCTACACTCCTGAGAAAGAACAAACCTCCTCAGAAAGTGTAGAGATGTGTGCAACCAGGGATGGATATTTCTCAGAGATAGAACTGCCTTACCAAAAGGACAATTCTTCTTTCTGATATCTACTGTTCCTTACACATAGGACCAAAAGCTCTCTATCGGTTCTTGCAACCACTCTTTTTCTCCCCAGGCCTCCAGCAGACTATTGAAAAGGTACATGCAGCATGCAGTATCTGTTCCAAAGCCTCTACACAAGGGGGACTCTGCCCCTGCTTCCCCACTCATCAGCTGAGGGGGCACGTGCCAGGCCAAGATTGGAAAATTGACTTCACTCATATGCCCCCTCACAGAAAACTCTGTTATCTCTTAACTTTTGTTGATACCTTTTCAGGATGGGTAGAAGCCTTTCCCACCCTTTGAGAGATGGCAGACACTGTTGCCTCCATTCTCATTAAACTTATCGTCCTGCAGTTTGGACTGCCTACTACTGTCCAGTCAGACAACAGCCCACCTTTACTGCCCAAATAGTCCAGCAGGTGGCCACCTCTCTCAACATCACCTGGAAGCTCCACATACCCTATCACCCTCAATCATTGGGTAAGGTGGAAAGGGCTCATGGCATCCTGAAGGGTCAGCTAACTAAACTTTCCATTGAGACCAGACTTTTCTGGATGAACCTCCTCCCTCTGGCACTCACCAGAATCAGGGAAACCCCATGAAACCTCACTGAACTCAGCCCCTTTGAGCTGGTTTACAGTAGACCATTCCTAATTAATCATAACTTACCTGTCAACCCCCCTCCTCTTGCCACATACCTCCCCTTTCTGTCTTTACTCCGCCATCTTCTCAGGGATCACGTGGACCGGACCCTTCCTCCATTAGAGGGTCCAGATGAAACACACCCAACGATTCCCCTCCAACCAGGAGACAGAGTTCTTCTAAGGGAGCTCCAGTCTGGCTCCCTACAGCTCAGATGGATGGGACCCCATACAATAATACTGACTACTCCTACTGCACCTAAACTCCTAGAGCAAACACCTTGGTATCATGTCTTTTGCCTCCAGCTTGCTCCCATGCAGGACCACTGGCAGTTAGAACCACTGGGCTCTACTTATCTCTGGCTCACCAAAAGGTTGGGCCCTGCAGACCCTCCTGTTGCTCCTGTCCCTTCCACCAGGAACCTGCCACCAGAGTGAGCTGATGCAGGGAGCAATGCTCTTCAGTAAGACTGGCCTGATAAAAGAAGCTTCAATCTCCTCAACCATCTGTGAGAAAAATTAAGCAAGAATCTCTCCTCCTACAACCCACTTAACTCCTAATGGCAGCCACCCATTCTTACCTGGGCTGCCCCTATCCTAAACCTTCTTCTAATTATCAGCACGTTGGGCAGATAAAATATATTACGCTCACTTTGTTAAGGATGGTGCTGCCCACGTGAAAGCCTGTCGCCCAGGTGATTGCTTGGGATGGGTGTGATTGTATTAATGTGTGTTGGGGCAGGCTGTGGGCAGGCAGGATCCTTGTGGCCTGGGGCTTGGTTTTAGGACTAAGCCTTCCCACCCTTTTTGATGTGGGGTGGTGCACTCTCATGAGGAATCCTAGTATGCCTCAGATAAGTGACTTTGTATCAGAGACTTCCTTGTTTGTATATTGAATTAAAGGTTTTGATTTCTACACTATAAAATGGGGGCAGACTGGGAGCTTGCTCTCTCTCAGTTCCTGAGATTAGCATTAGAGAGGAGAGTAGAAAAAGGCCATGTGGAGGAGGCCAGGAGAAGCAGCCAAGATGGTAGAGTACTGAAAGAGAAGTCAGTTAGTGCACAGTTTGTGCAGAGAGAAAGAAGGAAATAGGAAACAAAGGAGAATAAGTCTGGTGAGATAAAAACCTTTGATTCTAGGAAACTCAAATAAGTCAGTAGCTTTTTGATCACTGAATGAGTGGGTTTTGGAGCCCTGTGTGTGTTTTTACTTGCCCACCAGGTGCAAGCTAAAATGGAAGATAATGGTCCATCAGTACGTGGCTCTGTTTTTTCATTACCATCTGTCCGAATCCAATGTGAACCTGCATGGGCCAGGTGGCTGTGAAGATGGCCGTGGCCACTGGCTTTACACAGCATATAACTCATATTTGCTCCTCTTTTTAAAATTCTTACAGAATCACATCCGCAAAGTTTCTCAACTCATGGCCAAACAGATGTTCCTCCTGACACCTCTCAAAGCCACCACCTGTCGATCTCCCTCTCCCCATGACAACCCTAATCAGCAGGAAGTAGCCAAACAAATAAGCGGTGCCTTTAATTAACACAAAAGATTGGAATGTAAGGTGATCAGCAATGGGGGATGGTCACGTGAGGAAACCAGACCTGGGAACTTTGGCTAGAACCGCCCACACTCATGCGCGCCAAAAGAAACTTCCTAAGAGCCCTTTGGAAAAGAGCAACTGTCTGCCAGCCAGTGAGATTTTACCACATCATATTAGCTCAACCACCCTACAGACCCTTTAAAAATCCCCCACTCAGGTCACCCTAGGCGACTTCCCTGGCCTCTGCCTCAGGGACCAGGGAACCATATCAGGTGGGATGCACTGTGTACTCAATAAAACCTTTTTATTATTCCATACTTCATGGCTATGCCCCTTCCTTCTTCCTTGGTGGGGAAAAATACCTTACACCCACCATCCTCCGACTCTGCTGTTTTTTACTGTCTGCTATCATTTAAAATTGAAAGAGAAATAAAAAGCTTCCCAGACAAAAAACAAAACAAAAACAAAAACAAAAAAAAAACTTATGGAATTCATTACAACCAAACCAATACTACAGGAAATATTAAGGGGTCTGTTGTAAACAGCTCAAAAGGGAAAAAGAATATAGCAAAAGAGGAATACAGCTTTAAAGAATAAAATGGCAATAAACAACTACATATCAATAATAACCTTAAATGTAAATGGATTAAACGATCCAATCAAAAGACATAGGGTTGCTACGTGGATAAGAAAACAGGACCCATACATATGCTGTCTAAAGAGACACACTTTAAACAAAAGATGCACATAGATTGAAGGTAAAAGGATGGAAAAAAATATTTCATACAAATGGAAATGAAAAAAAAGCTGGGGTAGCAATACTTATGTCAGACAAAATGGACTTTAAAACAAAGACTATAGTAAGAGATAATGAAGGCCACTACATAATGATAAAGGGAGCAATCCAACAGGAAGATATAACCATTATAAATATTTATGCACCTAATATAGGAGCACCTAAATATATAAAGCAGACTTTGATGGATATAAAGGGTGAAATCAACAGAAATACTATAATAGTAGGGGATTTCAATACCCCACTAACATCACTAGGTAGATCTACAAGAAAGAAAATTAACAAAAAACCCAGCAGACTTAAAAGACATACTAGATCAACAGGATTTAATAGATATCTTCAGAAACTTTCACCCTAAAGTAGCAGAATATACATTCTTTTCAAGTGCTCATGGTACATTCTCTAGGATAGACCACATGTTAGGGCACAAAAGCGGTCTCAACAAATTTAAGAAGATTGAAATCATATCAAGTATTTTCTCTGATCACAATTGCATGAAACTAGAAATCAACCACAAGAGAAAAACTCAAAAATTCTCAAACACATGGAAACTAAATAGCAGGTTGTTAAATAATGAATGGATTAACAATGAGATCAAAGAAGAAATAAAAAAATTCCTAGAAACAAACGATAATGAGCATACATCAACTCAAAACCTATGGGACACAGCAAAAGCAGTCCTGAGAGGGAAGTTCATAGCACCTCAGGCATACCTTAAGAAGTTAGAAAAAGCTCAAATAAACAACTTAACCCTGCATCTAAAAGAACTAGAAAAAGAACAGCAAGTAAAGACAAGAGCTAATAGAAGGAAAGAAATAATAAAGATCAGAGTGGAAATAAATGACATAGAGGCTAAAGAAACAATACAGAGGATCAATAAAACTAGGAGCTGATTCTTTGAAAAGGTAAACAAGATCAATGAACCTTTAACTAGACTCACCAAAAAAAAAAGAGAGAGAGGACTAAAATAAAATTAGAAATGAGAGTGGAGAAATAACAACTGACACAACAGAAATACAAAATATTGTAAGAAAATACTATGAAGAACTGTATGCCAAAAAACTAGACAACCTAGATGAAATGGAACAAATTTCTTGAAACATACAATCTTCCAAAAACCAATCTGGAAGAATCAGAAAACGTAAACAGACCAATTACAACAAAGGAGATCGAAAGAGTTATCAAAAAACTCCCAACAAAGAAAAGTCCTGGGCCTGATGAATTCACAAGTGAATTCTACCAAATATTCAAAGAAGAACTAACTCCTATCCTTCGCAAGCTATTTCAAAAAATTCAAGAGGAAGAAAGACTTTCAAGCTCCTTTTATGAGGCGAATATAATTCTGATTCCAAAACCAGGCAAAGATAACACAAAGAAAGAAAATTATAGGCCAATATCCCTGATGAATATAGATGCTAAAATCCTCAACAAAATATTAGCAAACCAGATCCAGTAATATATGAAAAAAATCATACACCATGATCAAGTGGGATTTATTCTGGGGAGGCAAGGCTGGTACAATATATGTAAATCAATCAATGTGATTCATCACATAAACAAAAAAAAGGAGAAAAACCACATGATAATTTCAATAGATGCAGAAAAAGCATTTGATAAAATTCAGCACCCATTCATGATAAAAACTCTCAGCAAAGTCAGAATACAGGGAACATACCTCAACAAGATAAAGGCCATCTATGACAAACCCACAGCCAACATCATACTCAATGGGCAAAAATTAAAAGCAATCCCCTTAAGATCAGGAACAAGCCCCCTTTCACCATTCTTATTCAACATAGTCTTGGAAGTTCTAGCCACAGCAATTAGACAGGAAAAAGAAATAAAAGGCATCCAAATTGGAAAAGAAGAAGTAAAACTATCATTATTTGCAGATGATATGATAGTGTATATAGAAAACCCTAAAGTCTCAGTCAAAAAACTACTGGACCTGATAAATGAATTCAGCAATGTGGTAGGATATAAAATGAATACTCAGAAATTGAAGTGTTTTTATACACCAAGAATGAACTGTCAGAAAGAGAAATTAAGGAAACAATTCCCTTCATTATTGCAACCAAAAAAGTAAAGTACCTAGGAGTAAATTTAACTAAGGAGATTAAAGACTGGTACTCAGAAAATTATAAAACATTGATAAAAGAAATCATGGGGAGAGATGACGTCAGAGTAATGGCAGGGTAGGAAGCGATTCCGATAAATCTCCCCCAAAACTCAACAAGATCTTCAACCAGAAACAGAAAAACCTATACTTGGAGCCTCCAGATGCTTCGCAATACACCCAAAGGTATGGTCGAGTGAAAAATTGGCTAAATATATAACCAAACCCCGAAGGAAATAGGGAGTAAGAAATGCTCCGCCTTCCTCACTAACCTAAACAGGGAGGATTTCTCTGGTAACTGTGAATATAGAAACTGAGGCGGGCAAAGGGGGTGAATAGATTCAGGCCATGGCACAAACGGCTGAACCAGGCTGTGGCACGGATATCCAAGCCGAGGAAAAACTGATCCTGTGGCAACCCGGGCAATACAAGCTAACACTCGCGCCAAACCCAAACAAAGAAAGACAAGCGGGGCGGCCATTTTACCCGGTCTCCTGGTTGGTGCGCAGTTAGCGGGCGAGAGATTTCTTCCTAGGCCCCGAGAGTGGGTGCCCGTGTTGCCCCACGGAGAGGCAGGGTCAGAGGCCTTTCTGTGGGCTGAGGGCAGAGTCTCTGGGCAGCCCCAGCGCCCTGGGAAAGCCACGCACGGGAGGGAGTGAGAACTAATTCCAACGGTGGAAATTTTCCGTGCTGGTGGGGGTTTCACTCAGAGGGAAACGCGGCTGGCCTCATACCCGGGTTTGCGCGCGCAGATAGTGAATGAGAGATTCCTCCGAGTGCCTCGGCAGTGCGCGCCCGTGTTATCGCACAGAGGGGCAGAGTCAGGGGCCTTTGTGTGGGCCAAAGCAGAATCTCGGGCCACCCCAGCGCCTTGCAAAAGCCACACACGGGGACGGAGCGAGACTCAATTCCAACGCTGCAACTTTTCCCTGCAGTTGGGGGTTTCACTCAGAGCGTGAGACTGCTGGCCAGATATCCTGGTCTGCGCGCGCAGCCAGTGAGTGAGAGTTTCCTCCAAGCGCCCCGGAAGTGGGCGCCCGCCTGTGTTACCGGACAGAGTGGCAGACAGAACCAGAGGTCTTTGAGTGGGCGGAAAGCCCGCCTGATTATGCTAGCAGCTCTGACTGACTGAGCCTTACCCAGAGCCCTGTGCTGTGTGGAAATAGAGTGGGGAGTTGCCAGCTCTTTGAGCCTATTACTATCCAGGCAGAGGTAGCAGCAACCCCATAGCTGGATTATCAGGCTACTAATTGAGGAAGGAAAGACTAGGGGAAAGGCTCCAGGAACACGGACTCTCTCACTGTCGGAGCCTATAAATGCTAATAGCCTCGACTGCCAACGAGACTAAAGCACAATACATGACATTGCCATAGAGACTTATCAACTGCAAACCTCTACCTGAGCGTGCCAAAGGGGCAGAACCCGGGGTACAGAGTCACCGACCAGGAAGAGGGAGAGAAAAGAAAAAGCAAGAAGATAACCTATCAAAATCAAGAATAATCTGCAGACTTTATAACCTATCCCATTTTATTATATTTGTTCGTCTGTTTCTCTTATCTTCATTCTTGATACTTTTTTTCCTCCTCCAATTTGGCCGATTAACTCTCTGCCGGTCTTACTCTCTCCTCTCCTTGAACTACACTACCCATAAGTGTTACATCTCCCATTATCTTTTCTCTTCTCTTCCTTTCTCTCTATGAGGGTTGCACTCCAAAACCCTTAACTCTCTCTCTCTCTCTCTCTCTCCTTTCTTTTTTCTTCTATTAGTGGTTCCCTCTTTTTTTCTCTCTCTCTCTTTCTTTTCTCCCTCTATATTAGTTTCTTCCTTTCTCCTTTACATCTCCTCTCATTCAAACCTCAATAACAAACAAATTATCTTATCTGGGACTCAAACTTATATTTGTGGCATTTTGGGGGGGTTTTACTTCACCTTTTTAACTCACTAGCAGTGCTCCCATCCCTGACTCTCCATTTTATCTAGTTCTTGTTCCACTAAATACAATAGTAATTTTTTAATTTGTCTCCCCATTTTTCTGTTTTCCTCTTATTCCTCTCATCATAACTCTTAGACAACCAACACCTAAAAGCAAATCATTTTATTCTTGACCCAAATTTTTTCCTTATTTGCTTTTTGTGGGTCCATACGCTCTTTTTTTTTCTTTTTTCTTTTTTTTTCTTTTCTTTTTTCTTTTTTTTTTTTTTTTGCCCCTTTATTACTTTTCCCCAATTCAGGCCCTCCATCACAGGCATTGTTTGTTATAATTCACAGTTCACCACAAGATTTTCTCAAGAAAGAGGGGAGAGGAGAGGAGAGGAAAAAAGGAGGAGGGGAATAATTTCCTTTTTAAAAAAATTTTTATTTTATTTTATTTTTCTTTATTTCATTATTAATTTTTTTTAAAAAAAAACAACTATTTTTGATTTTTTATTTTTTTATTATTTTTTTTAACTTTTTATTCTTTATTAAATCTCATTAATACTATCAACAAAACCACCCTCAGATGCCATTAAGGAAGAGAAAATCGAATATCATGGATACAAAAGAAAGAGAGGTAACACAGCTAGATGAGGAAAAATCTATGGAGAAAAAATTTAATATATTGGAAACCTTGGAGCTAAATGACAGAGAATTCAAGATAGAAATCCTAAAAATCCTCCAAGATATACAAGAAAACACAGAAAGGCAATTTAGGGAGCTCAGAAAACAACTCAATGAACACAAAGAATATATGTCCAAGGAAATTGAAACTATAAAAACAAATCAAACAGAGATGAAAAACTCAATTCACGAGCTGAAAAACGAAGTAACAAGCTTAGCTAATAGAACAGGTCAGATAGAAGAGAGGATTAGTGAAATAGAAGACAAGCAACTTGAGGTACAGCAGAGAGAAGAAGAAAGATACTCAAAAATAAAAAAAAATGAGATAGCCCTACAAGAATTATCTGACTCCATCAAAAAGAATAACATAAGAATAATAGGTATAACAGAGGGAGAAGAGAGAGAAAATGGAATGGAGAACATACTCAAACAAATAATAGATGAGAACTTCCCAAGCCTGTGGAAAGAACTAAAGCCTCAAGTTCAAGAAGCAAACAGAACTCCGAGTTTTCTTAACCCCAACAAACCTACTCCAAGGCATATCTTAATGAAATTGACACAAACCAACAGCAAAGAAAAAATTCTCAAGGCAGCCAGGGAAAAGAAGAATACAACATATAAAGGAAGGCCCATTAGATTATCATCAGATTTCTCAGCAGAAACTCTACAAGCTAGAAGAGAGTGGACCCCAATATTTAAAGTCCTGAAAGAGAGGAACTTTCAGCCACGAATACTATACCCATCAAAGCTATCCTTCAAATATGAAGGAGAAATAAAAACATTCACAGATACAGAAAAGATGAGGGAATTTATCATCAGAAAATCCCCACTCCAGGAATTACTAAAGGGGGTTCTCCAATCAGATACAAAGAACAAAAAAAAAAAAAACAGAGCCACAAGTAAAAGCTCCAAGAAGAACACAATAAAACCAAATTTAAACTGTGACAACAACAAAAAGAAAGAGGGGGAGAAGATGGAGATTAACAGTAGCAAAGGACGATGGAGTGCAAAAGTACTCACAAAATAGTTCGCTACAATGAACAGGGTAGGGACCCTTTTCATTACTCAAAGGTAACCACCATTGAAAAAACCACCACAGAAGCACATGAGATAAAAAAGATAGCAACAGAGGAAAGATGTATGGAATACAACCAAATAAAAACAAAAGATAGAAAAATGAAAGAGAAGGATCAAACAAGACACAAAACTAACAGAAAGCAAGATATAAAATGGCAATAGGGAACTCACAAGTATCAATAATTACACTAAATGTAAACGGATTAAACTCACCAATAAAAAGGCACAGAGTAGCAGAATGGATTAAAAAAGAAAATCCAACTGTATGCTGCCTACAGGAAACTCATCTAAGTAACAAGGATAAAAACAAATTCAAAGTGAAAGGCTGGAAAACAATACTCCAAGCAAATAACATCCAAAAAAAAGCAGGTGTAGCAATACTCATAACGGATAATGCTGACTACAAGACAGGAAAAGTACTCAGAGACAAAAATGGCCATTTCATAATGGTTAAGGGGACACTGAATCAAGAAGACATAACAATTCTTAATATATATGCACCAAACCAAGGAGCACCAAAATATATAAGACAGCTACTTATTGATCTTAAAACGAAAACTGACAAAAACACAATCATACTTGGAGACCTCAATACACCGCTGACGGCTCTAGATCGGTCATCCAAACAGAGAATCAACAAAGACATAGTGGCCTTAAACAAAACACTAGAGCACCTGGATATGATAGACATCTACAGGACATTTCATCCCAAAGTGACTGAGTATACATTTTTCTCCAGTGTACATGGATCATTCTCAAGAATTGACCATATGTTGGGCCACAAAAACAACATCAGCAAATTCAGAAAAATTGAAGTTGTACCAAGCATATTTTCTGATCATAAAGCCTTGAAACTAGAATTCAACTGCAAAAAAGAAGAAAAAAATCCCACAAAAATGTGGAAACTAAACAACATACTTTTAAAAAATGAATGGGTCAAAGAAGAAATAAGTGAAGAGATCAAAAGATATATACAGACTAATGAAAATGACAATACGACATATCAGAATCTATGGGATGCAGCAAAAGCAGTAATAAGAGGGAAGTTCATATCACTTCAGGCAATGTGAACAAACAAGAGAGAGCCCAAGTGAACCACTTAACTTCCCACCTTAAGGAACTAGAAAAAGAAGAACAAAGACAACCCAAAACCAGCCGAAGAAAGGAGATAATAAAAATCAGAGCAGAAATAAATGAATTAGAGAACAGAAAAACTATAGAAAAAATTAATAGAACAAGGAGCTGGTTCTTTGAAAAGATCAACAAAATTGACAAACCCTTGGCAAGACTTACCAAGGAAAAAAGAGAAAGAACTCATATAAACAAAATCCAAAATGAAAGAGGAGAAATCACCACGGACACCGTAGATATACAAAGAATTATTGTAGAATACTATGAAAAACTTTATGCCACTAAATTCAACAACCTAGAAGAAATGGATAAATTCCTAGAACAATACAACCTTCCTAGACTGAGTCAAGAAGAAGCAGAAAGCCTAAACAGACCTATCAGTAAAGAAGAAATAGAAAAAACCATTAAAAACCTCCCCAAAAATAAAAGTCCAGGCCCTGACGGCTATACAAGCGAATTTTATCAAACATTCAAAGAAGACTTGGTTCCTATTCTACTCAAAGTCTTCCAAAAAATTGAAGAAGAAGCAATACTTCCAAACACATTTTATGAGGCCAACATAACCCTCATACCAAAACCAGGCAAGGATGGCACAAAAAAAGAAAACTACAGACCAATATCTCTAATGAATACAGATGCCAAAATACTAAACAAAATACTAGCAAATCGAATACAACAACATATTAAAAAAATAATACATCATGATCAAGTGGGATTCATCCCAGAATCTCAAGGATGGTTCAACATACATAAAACGGTTAACGTAATACACCATATCAACAAAACAAAGAACAAAAACCACATGATCTTATCAATAGACGCAGAAAAGGCTTTTGATAAAATACAACACAATTTTATGTTTAAGACTCTCAACAAAATGGGTATAGAAGGAAAATATGTCAACATGATAAAGGCCATATATGATAAACCATCAGCTAACATCATATTAAATGGCACTAAACTGAAGGCTTTCCCCCTTAAATCAGGAACAAGACAGGGTTGTCCACTCTCTCCACTCTTATTTAATGTGGTACTAGAAGTTCTAGCCAGAGCAATCAGACAAGACAAAGAAATAAAAGGCATCCATATCGGAAAAGAAGAAGTAAAGGTATCACTTTTTGCAGATGATATGATCCTATACATCGAAAACCCCAAAGAATCCACAAAAAGACTACTAGAAACAATAAGCCAATACAGTAAGGTCGCAGGATACAAAATTAACATACAGAAGTCAATAGCCTTTCTATATGCCAACTATGAAACAACTGAGAAGGAACTCAAAAGAATAATCCCCTTCACGATTGCAACAAAAGAAATAAAATACTTAGGAATAAACATAACAAAGAATGTAAAGGACTTATATAATGAAAACTATAAACCATTGTTAAGGGAAATTGAAAAAGATATAATGAGATGGAAGAATATACCTTGTTCTTGGCTAGGAAGAATAAATATAATCAAGATGGCTATATTACCCAAAGCAATATACAAATTTAATGCAATTCCCATCAAACTTCCAATGATGTTTTTTAAAGAAATAGAGCAAAAAATCATCAGATTTATATGGAACAATAAAAAACCCCGAATAGCCAAAGCAATCCTAAAGAAAAAGAATGAAGCTGGGGGCATTACAATACCTGACTTCAAACTATATTATAGGGCCACGACAATCAAAACAGCATGGTATTGGCAGAAAAATAGACAATCAGACCAATGGAACAGAATAGAAAGTCCAGAAATAAAACCACATATATATAGTCAAATAATTTTTGATAAAGGGGCCAACAACACACAATGGGAGAAAAGAAAGCCTCTTCAATAAATGGTGCTGGGAAAACTGGAAAGCCACATGCAAAAGAGTGAAACTGGACTACAGTCTCTCCCCCTGTACAAAAATTAACTCAAAATGGATCAAAGATCTAAACATAAGACCTGAAACAATAAAGTACATAGAAGAAGACATAGGTACTCAACTCATGGACCTGGGTTTTAAAGAGCATTTTATGAATTTGACTCCACAGGCAAGAGAAGTGAAGGCAAAAATTAATGAATGGGACTACATCAGACTAAGAAGTTTTTGCTCAGCAAGAGAAACTGAGAACAAAATAAACAGAAAGCCAACTAAATGGGAAATGATATTTTCAAACAACAGCTCAGATAAGGGCCTAATATCCAAAATATACAAAGAACTCATAAAACTCAACAACAAACAAACAAACAATCCAATAAAAAAATGGGAAGAGGATATGAATAGACACTTCTCCCAGGAAGAAATACAAATGGCCAACAGATATATGAAAAGATGCTCATCTTCTTTAGCTATTAGAGAAATGCAAATCAAAACGGCAATGAGATACCACCTCACACCTGTTCGATTAGCTGTTATTAGCAAGACAGGTAATAGCAAATGTTGGAGAGGCTGTGGAGAAAAAGGAACCCTCATACACTGTTGGTGGGAATGTAAAGTAGTACAACCATTATGGAAGAAAGTATGGTGGTTCCTCAAAAAACTGAAAATAGAACTACCTTATGACCCAGCAATCCCTCTACTGGGTATATATCCCAAAAACTCAGAAACATTGATACATAAAGACACATGCAGCCCCATGTTCATTGCAGCATTGTTCACAGTGGCCAGGACATGGAAACAAATAAAAAGCCCATCAATAGATGACTGGATAAAGAAGATGTGGCACATATACACTATGGAATACTACTCAGCCATAAGAAATGATGACATTGGATCATTTACAGCAAAATGGTGGGATCTTGATAACATGATACGAAGCGAAATAAGTAAATCAGAAAAAACCAGGAACTGTATTATTCCATACGTAGGTGGGACATAATAGTGAAACTAGGAGACATTGATAAGAGTGTGGTGGTTACGGGGGGGAGGGGGGAATGGGAGAGGGAAAGGGGTTGGGGAGGGGCACAAAGAAAACAAGATAGAAGGTGACAGAGGACAATCTGACTTTGGGTGGTGGGTATGCAACATAATTGAACGACAAGATAACCTGGACTTGTTATCTTTGAATATATATATCCTGATTTATTGATGTCACCCCATTAAAAAAATAAAATTATTATAAAAAAAAAAAAAAAAAAAAAAGAAATCATGGAAGATACAAACAAGTGAAAGAATATACCGTGCTCATGGTCAGGAAGAATAAACATCATTAAAATGTCTATATTACCCAAAGCAATTTATAAATTCAATGCAATATCAATTAAAATATCAATGACATACTTCAAAGATATAGAACACATACAGCTAGTGCTTGACTTATGACCACAATTGGTTCCGACAGACCAGTCTTAACATGATTTGGTCATAAGTTGAGTAGGCTATATGTACAGTACTGTGAAATAATGTTATAAAAATCTTTAAGTCATATTTTATCATAATTTTCTTCCATTAATTTACCAAGTCTGGGATAACAGTTGATAATTAATTTTTTTTTTTTTTACAGAGACAGGGAGTGAGTCAGAGAGAGGGATAGACAGGGACAGACAGACAGGAATGGAGAGAGATGAGAAGCATCAATCATTAGTTTTCCATTGCACGTTGCAACACCTTAGTTGTTCATTGACTGCTTTCTCATATGTGCCTTGACCGTGGGCCTTCAGCAGACCAAGTAACCCGTTGCTGGAGCCAGTGATCTTGGTTGGGTTCAAGCTGGTGGGCTTTTGCTCAAACGAGATCAGCCTGCGCTCAAGCTCGCGAGCTCGGGGTCTCGAACCTGGGTCCTCTGCATCCCAGTCCGGCGCTCTATCCACTGCGCCACCGCCTGGTCAGGCGGGATAACAGTTGAAATGGTGCACGCGCAGATGGTAGTGCTGCACTGTCATATACCCAGCTGGGTAACAGTTGCGCTGCCAGACATGGAGCAGTCGTGGCTAGCAATTGTGGTGGTAAATTGCATAGGTTGTAAGTCAATCAATACCTGTATTCCAAAAATTTATATGGAATCAAAAGAGAACATGAATAGCCTCAGCAATCTTGCAAAGGAAGAATAATGTGGGAGGTATCACACTTCTGGATATCAAGTTAGACTACAAGGTCATTGTACTCAAAACAGCCTGGTACTGGCATAAGAACAGGCATATAGATCAATTGAACAGAACAGAGAACCCAGAAATAAACCCACAGCTTTATGGACAATTGATATTTGACAAAGGAGGTAAGAGCATACAATGGAGTAAAGACAGCCTCTTTAATAAATGGTATTGGGAAAATTGGACATCTACCTGAAAAAAAAATGAAACTAGACCACCAACTTACACCATTCACAAAAATAAACTCAAATGGATAAAAGACTTAAATGTAAGCTGTGAAACCATAAGCATCTTAGAAGAAAACATAGGCAGTAAGCTCTCCAACATCTCTCGCAGCAGTATATTTGCTGATTTATCTCCATGGGCAAGTGAAACAGAAGACAGGATAAACAAATGGGACTATATCAAACTAAAAAGATTTGCACAGCTAAAGACAATAAGAACAGAGTAAAAAGACAAACTACACAAGGGGAGACCATATTTGACAATACGTCTGATAAAGGGTTAATAACCAAAATTTATAAAGAACTTGTAAAACTCAACACCAGGAAGACAAACAATCCAATCAAAACATGGGCAAAAGAAATGAATAGACACTTCTCCAAAGAGAACATACAGATGGCCAATAGGCATATGAAAAAATGCTCAACATCACTAGTCATTAGAGAAATGCAAATTAAACGCACAATGAGATATCACCTCGTACCAGTCAGAATGGTACTCATCAGCAAAACAACACAGAATAAGTGCTGATGAGGGTGTGGAGAAAAGGGAACCCTCTTGCACTGCTGGTGGGAATGCAGACTGGTGCAGCCACTGTGGAAAACAGTATGCAGACTCCTCAAGAAATTAAAAATCAAACTGCCTTTTGACCCAGCCTTCCCACTTTTAGGAATATACCCTAAGAACACCGTAGCACTGTTCCAAAAGGAGAAATGCACCCCCATGTTTATGGCAGCATTGTTCACAATAGTGAAGATCTAGAAACAGCCCAAGTGTTCATCGGTGGATGGGTGGATTAAAAAGCTTTGGTACATATATACTATGGAATACTACTCAGCCATAACAAATGGTGACATCGGATCATTTACAATAACGGATGGACCTTGATAACATTATACGGAGTGAAATAAGTAAATCAGAAAAAACTAAGAACTATATGATTGTATACATAGATGGGACATAAAAATGAGACTCAGAGACATGGACAAGAATGTGATGGTAACTGGACGGGGTGGAGAGGAAAGAGAGGGAGGGAGTGGGGAGAAGGGATGGGCACAAAGAAAACCAGATAGAAAACCAGACATACAGAAGACAATTTGACTTTGGGTGAGGGGTATGCAACATAATCAAATGTCAAAATAATCTGAAGATGTTTTCTCTGAACATATGTACCCTGATTTATCAATGTCACCCCATTAAAATTAATAAAAAAGAAAATTCCAGTGTGACTTTTATTATCTTCTTATAGTAAAAAAATACTAGAGCTTTGTTGAGGGAATAAACCCTGCCCCCAAGCCTTGCCTTGCAGACTGCAGCCTGACCAAATTAGCAAGTCTCTAGGATCCACATTTTTTTCTATTTAAATTTAAATGAGTGCTCTGTACAAGTTTCAATTAAATTAAAAAAATTTTTAGGGATAAAAGCATTTTATTTTTTCAATATTAAAGCCAGCATTTCCAATTTTTACATTCAAGAACTTAATTCAGGCCTTTAAAAACCACATTTAGACATTAAACAAAGACTTCAAAAACAAGAATTAGACAAATCAGAATGAAACCCAGGATTTCAAAGATTAGAAAGTTGCCTGCTTGATTTTTCTTAGGGCTATTTTTTAGAGGAAACTTAAGAAGAATAAAACCAAACAGAACTTTCTTCGAGAAATCTCGAGGCAGCCGCATGAAATTCTGTTTAGCTATATCCAAAAAGGAATTTCCTTTGTCTTCTTTCTGGACATGGAATAGAAAAGAAACAGTTTAGTGAAAGTCACAGAATAAGAGGAAAAAGCTATAATTTTCCCAAACTCTTAAGTCTTCTATTTACTCCTAAATTTTAACAGCCACTGTGTCTGGCAGCCAAAATCTTTCCACCTCAACTCCAGCCAAGTGACCGACTTAGCCTACCTGGGATGGGGAAGGCCTCCCTGTTAGCCTTTCTGCTCTTGCCCCTCAGCACCTTCCGGGGCTGGGCTGCAGGGGTAGAGCTGTGTCCCACCCATATGAAGGTCAGCCCGCCCTAGCACCATGGCTGTCCGGGCCTGCCGCACCCAGGAACCCCGTGGTGTCTGGAGCCTTGTATTTGGGGTGTGCCTTTCCCATCGCATACCTTTTGTTCTTTTTTTTTTTTTTTCCTGAAGCTGGAAACGGGGAGAGACAGTCAGACAGACTCCCGCATGCGCCTGACCGGGATCCACCCAGCACGCCCACCAGGGGGCGATGCTCTGCCCACCAGGGGGCAATGCTCTGCCCCTCCAGGGCGTCGCTCTGTTGTGACCAGAGCCACTCTAGTGCCTGGGGCAGAGGCCAAGGAGCCATCCCCAGTGCCTGGGCCATCTTTGCTCCAATGGAGCCTCGCTGCGGGAGGGGAAGAGAGAGTCAGAGAGGAAGGAAAGGGGGAGGGGTAGAGAAGCAGATGGGTGCCTCTCCTGTGTGCCCTGGCCAGGAATCGAACCCGGGACTTCTGCACCCCAGGCCGATGCTCTACCACTGAGCCAACTGGCCAGGGCCCCCACCGCATACCTTTTGTATGCGGATTCTGACTTGAGCCCTCTCTGGCTGCATTTGTGCCTTTTGCACCTTGCTGACCTGGGAAGCCACTGCTTCCGCTGCCACCTGCCCACTTCACCTCAGAGGCATGGGGTAGGACAAGCTGCAAGACTAGCAGGAATCCTAATCAGCGGACAGCCATGTTTGCACTGCTCTACTCGCTCTTGGCTCACTGCCCCACCTGGGGAGGCCAGCACTCTGCTTGTTGGAGCGGGGATTTCCAAGAATTTGAACTATAGATTCTGGAATCAGCCCAACAATCATAAAAATACCAGCAGAGGGCAGCAGAGGCCCAAAATTTAAAATGGCCACAATAACAATCTTCTCATCCTCTTCTGAGTCACTCTTAGACTTTTAAGTTTTTCTCATATTTGCATTCCTCTATTTCTACCTTACTCTAATTAAACAACTCCTCAACTAAAAACATTTGTACAAAAGGAAAAAAGTCCCTCACTTTTGACCCTATTTTTCTCATAGTTATTTACTCCTAAATTACTTTATTATTATACTTTCCCCCCTAAACTCTACTTAAAAGCTTTATTTTTTAAAAGCTTATCTACTTTGCATGCACACCTTTTGGGGGTTTCATTATTTTTTCTTTCCCTTGTTTGATACTCCACATTGGGCGCCAACTGTCACGAGCCAGCCACGACAAGTCTATTCCAGGGTCCTGAGCGGAGAAAAGGTACAAAATTGAATTAAAGATAGAGACTTTAAGATATATACATACAGAATGGGTTCTGGAGGATGCCATGGCCTGGCAACTGTCACTACTGTTCTGCCGCAGAAACATGGCTTCCCCCCAGAAAGACATCCATTTTTATTCCTGGTCAAACGTGGGCCATTAGTAATTCAATTAAGTTTCCAAGGCAACTCAAAGACAACCCCCACCATACTAGTCATTTACACTAATGAGAAACTAGCTTCCAATCCTTCCAGAGAACATGGGCAGGCAGATGGAGTACTGAAGCACAGCCCTTTGTTAACTTAATTAGGCAGGTGAGGTGGGGGATTGGGCCCACCACTCTGTCCCCTAGATATCCAAACTGCAAAATACCCTGTTTACTTTTCGGTCCCCAACATCAAACATCTATCTAGAGGGAAAGTGTTACATTTTGAAGTAGGCAACCTGGGGACTTGTTGGGCAGATAAAATATATTATGCTCACTTTGTTAAAGATGGCACTGCCCACATGGAAGCTGTCGCCCAGGTGATGTTAATGTGTGTTGGGGGTGGGCTGTGGGCAGGCAGAATCCTTGTAGCCTGGGGCTTGGTTTTAGGACTAAGCCTTTCCCACCCTTTTTGATGTGGGGTGGTACAATCCCATCATGCATCAGATAAGTGACTTTGTATTAGAGACTTCCCCTATTTTGTATATTGGATTAAAGGTTATGAATCTACACTATAAAGTGGGGGTAGAACGGAAGCTTGCTCTCTTGGTTCTTGAGATTAACATTAAAGAAAGCACAGCAGAGAGCAGAGAAAGGCCACATGGAGGAGGCAAGGAGAAGCGGCCAAGATAGCGGAGTGCTGAGTGAGAAGCCAGTTTGTGCAGAGTTTGTATCTGAGAGAAGGAAGGAGATGGGGAACAGAGGTGAATAAGGCTGGTGAGCTAGAAACCTTTGATTCTAGGAAACTTGGATAAGTCAGTAGCTTTGTGAGCACTGAATGTGAGTGGGTTTTGGAGCCCAGTGTGTGTTTTTACTTGCCTGCCGGGTGCAAGCTAGGATTAAAGAAGATGGCCCACCAGTTTTTGGCTCCGTTGTTTCTTTTTTTTTTTTTTGTATTTTTCCGAAGCTGGAAATGGGGAGAGACAGTCAGACAGACTCCCGCATGCGCCCGACCGGGATCCACCCGGCACGCCCACCAGGGGCCACGCTCTGCCCACCAGGGGGCGATGCTCTGCCCCTCCGGGGCGTCGCTCTGCCGCGACCAGAGCCACTCTAGCGCCTGGGGCAGAGGCCAAGGATCCATCCCCAGCGCCCGGGCCATCCTTGCTCCAATGGAGCCTTGGCTGCGGGAGGGGAAGAGAGAGACAGAGAGGAAGGAGGGGAGGGGGTAGAGAAGCAAATGGGCGCTTCTCCTATGTGCCCTGGCCGGGAATCGAACCCGGGTCCCCCGCACACCAGGCCGACGCTCTACTGCTGAGCCAACCGGCCAGGGCCTCCGTTGTTTCTTTACCAACTGTCCGAATCCAGTGCGAACCTGCATGGGCCGTGCTGCTGTGATGGTGGCCCTGACTACTGGCTTTGCAAGACTAACTAGACTTTTGGGCCTTTAAATTTACCTTTCAACATCACACAAACAATAGAGAAAATAAATTAAAAATTTAGGAGATCTAGAAAGTGGAGGACACATCCTCAAATTCTTGGGTGTGTGTGGGGGGCCTAGAAGGAAAGCAAAACTACAATACACCTTTTTTTTTTTTTTTTTTTTTTTTTAAGAGAGAGAGAACTGCTGACAGGAAAAGGGAGAGATGAGTAGCATCAACTTGTAGTTTTGTCACTTTAGTTGTTCATTAATTGCTTCTCATATGTGCCTTGCCTTGACTGGGGGGGGGGGGGGGTTCCAGCCCAGCCAGTGACCTTGGACTTCAAACCAGCAATCTTTGTACTCAAGCCAGTAACCCTGGAATTGTGTTGATGATCTCACGCTCAAGTCAGCAACCCCACACTCAAGCTGAGGAGTCTGACTCAAGTCAGATGAGCATGCACTCAAGCCAGCAACCTGGGGCTTTTGAACCTGGGTCCTCAGCATCCCAGGTCAACACTCTATCTACTGTGCCACCACTGGTAAGGCCATAGCACCAAATTCTTAATCTGTTTATTGTTGCCTTTTTCTTTTTAACTAAATGATCATTTTAATCAAATTGCCATGTTGATCAACTTACTTTTTTTTTTTTGTATTTTTCTGAAATTGGAAATGGGGAGGCAGTCAGACAGACTCCCACATGCACCCGCCTGGGATCCAGCTGGCATGCCCACCAGAGGGTGATGCTCTGCCCATCTGGGGCGTTGCTCTGTTGCAACCAGAGCCATTCTAGAACCTGAGGCAGAGGCCATAGAGCCATCCTCAGTGCCCAGGCCAACTTTGCTCCAATGGAGCCTTGGCTGTGGGAGGGGAAGAGAGAGACAGAGAGGAAGGAGAGGGGGAGGGGTGGAGAAGCAGATGGGTGCTTCTCCTGGGTGCCCTGGCTAGGAATTAAACCTTGGACTCCTGCACACCAGGCTGACGCTCTACCACTGAGCCAACTGGCCAGGGCAATTGACTTACTTTTGAATAAAGTATTTTCTTCTAAAGTCACCTGGACCTCTTGGTGGTGCCTGAGGCAGAGGTAGAGCCAAGGTGGGCAGAAAGAATCTCAGTCCCTGGAAACACCTACAGTTGGGTAAATGAGTTTGTAAAATTTATATTATTTGAGTTTGCTCACTTTTATTGTTAAAAATGGTGCTGGGCAGTACCAGGTATGTGATCTGTAAAATTACAAATTACCTCTCTGCTTGGGAAGAATCACTATGATGCTAATGCTTATTGGAAGGGGTTTTCATGCCAGAAAAGTTCTGAAAGGAGCAACGGAGAGAAGGAGAAGAGGAAGAGAAGCCAAGATGGCAAGGAAAGAGAGAGAAGCCAGTTTTTCTGAGAGGAAAGCCATAATTTGCAGGGAGAGCAGAAAGAAGGCAGGGTGCTAAAGAAGAAGCTAGTTTTGTGCAGAGAGGAGATGATGTGCAGATGAGGAACCAGAGGTGAGGGCTTTGAGACTGGTGGGACCTTTGATTCTAGAAAAAACCAGAGAAGATTCTCCTGGTTGTGGAACTAGAGAATGTGTCAGTAGCTTTGTCAGCTCTGAGTGAAGGGAAGTGTGTGTTTGCTGTCAGCCGGTACGAGACTTGAATAAAGGAATGGCCCACCATTTTTTGGCTCCACTGTTTCTTTACCATCTGCTCGAATCCAGTGGGAACCTGCATGTGAATGGCCGTGATGGCGGTGGCTCCTGGCCTTACACCTGGCTTGCTTAGAGAACTAAGGGTTTGCAGAAGGCCTGGGAGTTCCAAAGGTGAGGCTGAAAAGCAAGTAGTGCCAGGTCATGAGACTCCCTCTGAGGCATTCTAGTAAGTTCTGACTTGTCCTTGCAAGTGACTATTGGAGCTTACAAACTTGGAGTTTACTGAATGTTGGTTCAGAGCAGAGACTGTATTCACAGGACTCCATGCTCAAAGCACACCCAGTATATGTTGGACTCTTACTGTGATGAGGTATTTTTCAAAAGCATAAAGGACTCAGTGGCTATCCCTTGAAGCCATGCTTGACATAGAGAATCAGAAGTAAGAGTTTTCAAGCAAAACATTTGATGACTTAAGGAGGAGGGTTAATGACAAAACTTGCAATTTAGGGCCTGATTTGTTGAACTTTGCCAGTGAGATTATTGCAGAAATCAAAGTAGGACAAAAATGCCCAGACAACTTGTTGAAGGAAGTAGGATTTATTAAAGCCGGTGGAGCACATGGGTGGGGTTTGTAGCTCCAAAACACGGGCTCTCCAAAGTTGATTTTCTTACAGGTTATATACCTTTACAGTATTTATTACTGGGCAAGTGATTTCTTTGTTTAAGGTTTCCCAGGACTCAAGGAGAGGGGAGGGAAAGTTTTGGTGAGGTAAGCAAGGTGAAGGAGTTTTCAGGTCACTGGCCATAGTTACATACAGATCCTGCTGTTCTCGCTTTGTATTGTTAACTATGGGATATAGTTCATTTATTGCTGGCTGATGGTTACCCCTGCTGGCTCTTTTCCTTTGTATTCTTTTCATTTCTTCCTTCTCAGGGAAGTGGGGGCCTGCCCATCCTTTCTCATTCCCCCCTTTGGGATTTCAGAATTTCTTTTTTACTGGAGTCTCACATTCATTATCTGATCCTAAGGGGAAGGCCTGATAGTGGTGGGTTAAGTATAAATGGGCTGTTGTTCATTGCTGTACTGTGGCCTCTATCATGTTCCTTATGCTGTTTATCAATAGTGGCAACAAATGTGGACTTATTAATCAAATTCCTAGGAATAGTAAGATTGCCCCTATTAGGGTTTTAAACCTACTAAAGGCTGAGAACTATTTCCTAAAAAGGCTACTGGGGTTTCCTTTAACTTTGGTCTGGGCTATTGTTAGTCCTTCTATTTATTCTCCTACTCTCCTGCTGCTACTTTTACTTTAAATATTGTTATAGTAGGAGCATTTTTAGGATCATAACAGACATAGGGCTCATTATCCCCTGGGTCACACAGTGAATATTGAGTCTGATTATAGGTACAGGTCCCTTTCTGAGTCCCTTATACTCATAGAAGCTATAGAAAAGCAAGGTGGTGGAGACCTTTTGGCCTTCCTTGGTGACAGTGGTTCTCAAAATTTTGAAGTGGGGGCTCATTCAAAATCCTACAAATAATTGTAGGCGCACTATATACAAATTTCTGAGAAATATGTTATATTAATTAAGTCAAATATTAAAGAAAAAATATAAAGTCCAAGCGTACTTTTATGGTAATTAAACAAAATAAATACCACAAAATTAAATTTGTTCTGACATTAAAAATCATTTTTATGTTACATTTCTTGGTATGCTTTTTAGAATTCATAAAAGAGAGGCATTAAAAAATAAAAAAAAACAACAAAATGTTATCTTTTTGTATATATAGATACATTCTTAGTAAGATTTATTAAATTCGGCAGGTCCTGGCAAAAATGTGTTAAGTTTTTGTGTTTATGAGAAACATGAGCCTGATGTGTCCTAGTGATCTCTTCAATGTTTGGCCATATATTTGAAAGGCAAACTCTCATTTCCTCATCAATACATTGAAGAATTCCTCTCTTTTTACTCTTAATTGTGTCAAATGTAGAAAACCCCCACCAAAAGAAGGATAGAGACAAGATGGCGCTGGAGTAGGCGGACATACCAGCATCTACCTCCCAGAACCAAAGTGGATTACAAACTAATTTTATGAACTATCATCTGGAAAAACCAACTTTGGACTAAACTAAGAGGACTCTTCAACCAAGGAACACTGAAGAAGCCACACCGAGACTGGTAGGAAAAGCGGAAACACAGAAACACGGAAACGCGGAGAGGGCTGCCCAGCTCCTTGGAGCAAATGGCAGCAGGGAGAGACTCGCGTGGCGGGAAGTGAGTTTAGCAGAGGGGAAAGGGTCCTGAGCCCCAGGAACAAAGCCCCAGCCTGCAGCCCCAGAGCCCAGAAGAGGCGTAAAGACAGTATTTAGCTGGAAACAAGTCAGGATACTGTTTGTGAGAGAGTCTGATTTCTCAGACCCAGGATCCTTCTTAAAGGGACCGTGCAGAACATCTCTCTCAAAAACAATCACCTGGGGCTCCTGGGGACAGGGGGAGAGAGGAGAGGACCACAGTAACAGGAAGAGAGTGTAATCTAGGAGGCATAGGGAGAAACATTTTGGGAGATAGCCACCCTAACCCCTGGGACGAGTCATTCCCCAAAGCTGAAGTGAATATTTCCCCCGGAAACAGCAATACCAGCAAAGGGAAGCAGGAGAGCAGCCAAACAAGCTCCCCTGCGGCATTCAGAGCAGAGTCGCATAGAAGGAGGGAGCTTTTGGGTCTACAGTAGTGAGTCTTAGGGTCCGAGCTGCAGCGCCCCCACCCACGCAGCTGAGGGCACACCGGAGAGCAGGCGGCAGTGGGAGACAAAAGCGTGGTTCTACTGGCAGGGGCGGAAGCCAGCTGGCCACCACTGGGCTCAGGTGTGAGCTCAATCTTGCCTGGCTGGGGAGAAGGGGCGTGCAAAAGCAGTCAAGCTCAGCTGCCAGCAGCCTGTAATCCAGCCTCCGGGAGAAGGGCAGGAACCCCGGAAAGGGTGGAGACCAGCCCCGGAGCAAGGGCAGAGGAGCACAGCCCTGCCCCACCCGTGCAACCCAGGCTTGCGGTCTGACATGGTAGCCGGCTCCTCCCACGGGGGTGGAGCCAAAAGCCCAGAAGAGTTGGAGTACCCCTACGGAGCTGAGCTTGGGCACGCAGCCCTGCCTGGCAGTAGAGCCAAGGCTAGCAGCTGTTCCTTGAGTGGGATCCTCCTGCAAGGGCAGGGCAAAAGCTCGGAAACAGGCAGAAACCCGCAGCTGAGCAAAGTTGCTCGCCAGTGCCCTCAGGACCGAGCATAACGTCACACACGGGGGCGGGGCAAAGGCCAAGGCCACCAACCCTTGTGCACCTGAGCACGTGATCTCAGCCACTCATGTGAAGAGAAAATGCGGAGGCAGAGAAATACAACACAAATAAACCAGGAGAAATCCCCAGAAAAGGACCTAAGTGAATCAGATATAACCAAATTACCAGATGCAGAGTTTAAAATAATGATTGTTAGGATGCTCAAAGATATTAGAACAACCATAGATAGCCATTACGAAAACCTAAATAAAGAGATAACAAATATAAAAAAGGACATTGAAATAATAAAAAAGAATCAGTCAGAAATGACAAATACAATATCTGAAATAAAGAATACAATGGAAGGAATTAAAAGCAGGATGGATGAAGCAGAGAATCGAATCAGTGAGTTAGAGGACACAATAAATAAAGGCATGGAAGCAGAGCAGAAAAAAGAAAAGAGACTCAAAAAGTCTGAGGAGACTCTAACAGAGCTCTGTGACAACATGAAGAGAAATAACATCCAATCATAGGGGTTCCTGAAGAAGAAGAGAAAGAACAAGGGATAGAGACTTTGTTCAAACATATTATAGTGAAAAACTTCCCCCAATTTAGGCAGGAAAACATTTCACATGTTCAGGAAGCACAGAGAACTCCATTAAGGAGAAACCCAAAGAAACCAACACCAAGACACATCATAATTAAAATACCAAAGCTAAATGATAAAGAGAAAATATTAAAAGCTGCTAGAGAAAAAAAGACTATCACCTACAAAGGAGCCCCCATAAGGATGACTTCTGACTTCTCAACAGAAACACTTGAGGCCAGAAGGGAAAGGCAAGAAATATTCAAAGTAATGCAGAACAAGAACCTACAGCCAAGACTACTTTATCCAGCAAGGCTATCATTTAAAATTGAAGGAGAAATAAAAAGCTTTACAGACAAAAAAAAACCTCAAGGATTTGACTGCAACCAAACCAAGGCTGCAAGAAATGCTAAGGGACCTGTTGTAAACAGATCAAAGGACAAAAAGAATATAGCAAAAGAGAAATACAGTTTTAAAGAAAAAAAAATGGCAATAAACAATTACATATCAGTAATAACCTTAAATGTTAATGGATTAAATGATCCAATCAAGAGACATGGGGTAGCTGTGTGGATAAGAAAACAGGACCCATACATATGCTGTCTACAAGAGACACACCTTAAATCAAAAGATGCACACAGACTGAAGATAAAAGGATGGAAAAAAATATTTCACACAAATGGAAATGAAAAAAAAAGCTGAGGTAGCAATACTTATATCAGACAAAATGGACTTTAAAACAAAGACCATAGTTAGAGATAAAGAAGGTCACTACATAATGATAAAGGGAGCAATCCAAAAGGAAGATATAACCATTATAAATATCTATGCATCTAATATAGGAGCACCTAAATATATAAAGCAGACTTTGATGGACTTAAAGGGCGAGATCAACAGCAATACTATTATAGTAGGGGATTTCAATACCCCACTAACATCATTAGATAGATCCTCAAGAAAGAAAATTAACAAAGAAACAGCAGACTTAAAGGACATATTAGATCGACTCGATTTAATAGATATCTTCAGAACCTTTCACCCTAAAACAGCAGAATATACATTCTTTTCAAGCGCTCATGGTACATTCTCTAGGATAGACCACATGTTAGGGCACAAAAGTGGGCTCAACAAATTTAAGAAGATTGAAATCATATTGAGCAGTTTCTCTGATCACAATGGCATTAAACTAGAAATCAACCACAATAGAAAAATTGAAAAACATTCAAACACTTGGAAACTAAATAGCACATTATTAAACAATGAATGGGTTAACATTGAGATCAAAGAAAAAATTAAAAAATTCCTAGAAACAAACTATAATGAGCATACATCAACTCAAAATTTATGGGACACAGCAAAAGCAGTCCTGAGAGGGAAGTTTATAGCATTACAGGCATACCTCAAGAAGCTAGAAAAAGCTCAAATAAACAACTTGACCCTGCATCTAAAAGAACTAGAAAAAGAACAGCAAGTAAAGCCCAGAGCTAGTAGAAGGAAGGAAATAATAAAGATTGGAGCAGAAATAAATGACATAGAGGCCAAAGAAACAATACAGAGGATCAATGAAACCAGGAGCTGGTTCTTTGAAAAGGTAAACAAGATCGATAAACCTTTAACGAGACTCACCAAGAAAAAAAGAGAGGACTCAAATAAATAAAATTAGAAACGAGAGTGGAGAAATAACAACTGACACAACAGAAATACAAAATATTGTAAGAAAATACGATGAAGAACTGTATGCCAAAAAACTAGACAATCTAGATGAAATGGACAAATTCCTTGAATCATATAATCTTCCAAAAATCAATCTGGAAGAATCAGAAAACCTAAACAGACCAATTACAACAAATGAGATTGAAACAGCTATCAAAAAACTCCCAAAAAAGAAAAGTCCTGGGCCTGATGGCTTCACAAGTGAATTCTAGCAAATATTCAAAGAAGAACTAACTCCTATCCTTCTCAAGCTATTTCAAAAAATTCAAGGGGAAGGAAGACTTCCAAACTCCTTTTATGAGGCGAGCATAATTCTGATTCCAAAACCAGGCAAAGACAACACAAAAAAAGAAAATTATAGGCCAATATCCCTGATGAATTTAGATGCTAAAATCCTCAACAAAATTTTAGCAAACCGGATCCAGCAATATATGGAAAAAATCATACACCATGATCAAGTAGGATTTATTCTTGGGAGGCAAGGCTGGTACAATATTCGCAAATCAATCAATGTGATTCATCACATAAACAAAAGGAAGGGGAAAAACCACATGATAATTTCAATAGATGCAGAAAACGCATTTGATAAAATCTAGCACCCATTCATGATAAAAACTCTCAGCAAAGTCAGAATACAGGGAACATACCTCAACATGATAAAGGCCATCTATGACAAACCCACAGCCAACATCATACTCAATGGGCAAAAATTAAAAGCAATCCCCTTAAGATCAGGAACAAGGCAGGGGTGCCCCCTTTCACCATTCTTATTCAACATAGTTCTGGAAGTACTAGCCACAGCAATCAGACAAGAAAAAGAAATAAAAGGCATCCAAATTGGAAAAGAAGAAGTAAAACTATCATTATTTGCAGATGACATGATATTGTATATAGAAAACCCTAAAGTCTCAGTTAAAAAACTACTAGACATGATAAATGAATTTGGCAAGGTGGTAGGATATAAAATCAATACTCAGAAATCAGAGGTATATAATAATGAACTGTCAGAAAGAGAAATCAAGGAATCAATCCCCTTTACCATTGCAACCAAAAAAATAAAGTACCTAGAAATAAATCTAACCAAGGAGATTAAAGACTTGTACTCGGAAAATTATGAAACATTGATAAAAGAAATCAGGGAAGATACGAATAAGTGGAGGCATATACCGTGCTCATGGTTAGGAAGAATAAACATCATTAAAATGTCTATATTACCCAAAGCAATTTATAAATTCAATGCAATACTGATTAAAATACCAATGACTTACTTCAAAGACATAGAACACATATTCCAAAAATTTATATGGAACCAAAAAAGAACATGAATAGCCAGCCTCAGCAATCTTGAAAAGGAAGAAAAAAGCGGGAGGTATCACACTTTCAGATATCAAGTTATATTATAAGGCCATTGTACTCAAAACAGCATGGTACTGGCATAAGAACAGAAACATAGATCAATGGAACAGAACAGAGAACCCAGAAATAAACCCACAGCTCTATGGTCAACTGATATTTGACAAAGGAGGTAAGACAATACAATGGAGTAAAGACAGCCTCTTCAACAAATGGTGTTGGGAAAACTGGACAGCTACCTGCAAAAAAATGAAACTAGACCACCAACTTACACCACTCACAAAAATAAACTCAAAATAGATAAAAGACTTGAATGTAAGCCGTGAAACAATAAGCATCTTAGAAGAAAACATAGGCAGTAAGCTCTCTGACATCTCTTGCAGCAATATATTTGCTGATTTGTTTCCACAGGTAAGTGAAATAAAAGACAGGATAAACAAATGGGACTTTATCAAACTAAAAAGCTTCTGCACAGCTAAAGGCAATAAGAACAGAATAAAAAGACAAACTACACAATGGGAGAATATATTTGACATAGCGTCTGATAAGGGGTTAATAACCAAAATTTATAAAGAACTTGTAAAACTTAATACCAGGAAGACAAACAATCCAATCCAAAAATGGGCAAAAGAAATGAATAGACACTTCTCCAAAGAGGACACACAGATGGCCAACAGGCATATGAAAAAATGTTCAACATCACTAATGATTAGAGAAATGCAAATTAAAACCACAATGAGATATCACCTCACACCAGTCAGAATGGTGCTTATCAATAAAACAACACAGAATAAGTGCTGGCGAGGATGTGGAGAAAAGGGAACCCTCCTGTACTGCTGGTGGGAATGCAGACTGGTGCAGCCACTGTGGAAAACAGTATGGAGATTCCTCAAGAAATTAAAAATCGAACTGCCTTTTGACCCAGCTATACCACTGTTAGGAATATACCCCAAGAACACCATAGCACTGTTTGAAAAGAAGAAACGCACCCCCATGTTTATGGCAGCATTGTTCACAATAGCAAAGATTTGGAAACAGCCCAAGTGTCCATCAGAGGATGAGTGGATTAAAAAGCTTTGGTATATATATACTATGGAATACTACTCAGCCATAAGAAATGATGACATAGGATCTTTTACAACAACATGGATGGGCCTTGATAACATTATACTGAGTGAAAGAAGTAAATCAGAGAAAACTAAGAACTATATGATTCCATACATAGGTGGGACATAAAGATGAGACTCAGAGACATGAACAACAGTGTTGGGGTTACAGGGTGGGGGGAGGAGAAGGAGGGGGTTGGGGGAGGGGAGGGGCACAATGATCATGGCTTTTTAGCATTTGCCATATTCCCCCCTTAATCTATAGACAGACAGCAAATATTTACGTATGGTGTTCCCACTATAAAGACTGCTGTCTTAGGGACAAATGCTGATAAACTATTTCAGCAGTTCCCCCCCCCCCTTTTTTTGTTTTTGTAGTATTTTTTCTTTTATTTATTTATTTATTTTTTGTATTTTTCTGAGGATGGAGATGGGGAGGCAGTCAGACAGACTCCTGCATGCGCCTGACTGGGATCCACCTGGCATGCCTACCAGGGGGGAATGCTCTGCCCATCTGGGGTGTTGCTCTGTTACAACCGGAGCCATTCTAGCGACTGGGGAGGAGGCCATGGGGCCATCCTTAATGCCTGGGGTGGCTTTGCTCTGGTGGATCCTTGGCTGCAGGTGGGAGGAGAGAGACAAAGAGGAAGGAGAGGGGGAGGGGTGGAGAGGTAGATGGGCGCTTCTCCTGTATGCTCTGTCCAGGAATCGAACCCGGGAATCCTGCACACCAGGCCAATGACTCCGACGGGTCTACCATATCATGCTTTTTACTTAAAAAAAAAAAAAATTACATTTCTTTTGAATGCTGATGAACAGGAGACACCAAATCTTTTTCGCCTGCAAACTACTACCTTCTTTATTAGATCTAGCTAATAACACTGTTTTGTCTTTTTCCAAATAGCTCCAGATATATGGAAAAGATTTATATAGGTGGATGGGGATCCTCAAACCCCTCAGCGAGATCTTCTGAGCATGGCTTTTAAGATACCTAGAGGCAGAAAAAGCCCAATAGAGATCAGGGGAACTACCAGCTTTTAGGATACACCCTTAAAGGCTACAACACCCCAAAGGGGTCTCATAGGGTGCCATCTGGGTCCTGCTTCAATAGTGGAAAGGAAGGTCATTGAGCTAAAGCCTGCCAGGCTTACATGTCTCTGCTGTGAGGAAACAGGGACACTGGAAGGTAGGCTTCCCCCTCGCTCCTCTAAGGGAGGGTCCAGCCCTGCTCCAGCCACCTATGACCTAACCTTGCCCAGAAAGCTGGGGTTTGCCACTGAAGGCTGAAGGTGCCCAGGGCCGTCAGCCCCATCTACGACACTGTGGATGAGCCTAGGGTATTTCTTCCAAGAAGCAGGTAAACTGATCTCATTGGCACAAGGGCCACTTAACTATATTTTGCCTGAATAGTCAGGTTTTTTATTCTTCCCTCAAAGATCTCTGTTATGGGTGTTGATAGTCCTATTTTCTGCTGCTTTATTTAATATATAATGTTTCCTTTATTCATCCTACCTCAATGCCCCACTCATATTTCAGGCTGGGACCTACTCCTAATTTAGAGCTCTCTTTCCTACTTTTGCCAACTTGTATTATGAATTTACCTTTGCCACCCAGCTGAGTGTATCCCAAGGTTCTCTTTACCAGGCCACAGTCACAGAGCTCCAGGGAAAAGCAACCTGGTCTCAACTCTCCAGGCAGAGGAGAACAGAAGCTCCATATCCACGCATGCTGCAAATGGCTTTTTCCAGTCTACCTGAATCATTACCAGCTAGAAGCAGCGGTCATTGGGACTTGTACATGAGCTGCAAAGTATAGAATGGTGACAACAATTCCAGTGCCATGCGGACTTTTCCTGTGGGGAACTTTCCTGGACTCCTGCTCCCTGTGACAGCTCCTAACAGACTGAACTGTGCTTGGGTTGCATTTTTCAGGGATTTGGCATGGTGATGGGGACAACTTGGACTTGGTGAGCATGTTAAGGACACTACTCTTTTATGGATTCTTGCTGTATTGGCCAAGAGTTTGCTTAAAGGTTTTTAATCACTGTAAAAAAAATAGAGGACTGGATGAAGAAGATGGGACACATATACACCATGGTATACAATTCAGCTAGGAGAAATGATGACATCGGATCACTAACAGTGGAATGGTGGAGTCTTGGTAGCATTGTGCGGGGTGGAATAAGCGAATCGGAGAAAAACAGGAACTGCAGGGTTTCATACATTGGTGGGACATAATAGCGAGACTAAGCGGCATGGACAGGAGTGTGGTGGTTATGGGGGGTGGGGGGAGGGAAGGAGGAAGAGGGGGAGGGGGAGGGGTACAGATAGAACTGGATGGAGGGTGGCAGAGGACGATCTCTCTTTGGGTGATGGGTATGCAACAGAACTAAATGACAAGATAACCTGGAAATGTTTTCTTTGAATGTATGTACCCTGATTTATTGATGTCACCCCATTAAAAAAAAAAAAGAAGGATAGAAGAAACTTGCCTCCAGTCTTTCTGGGGAACATGGGGGTAGTGTAAACAATCCAGCACCACAGCTTAACAGCCTTTTGCAAACTAATCAGGCAAGTGAGGTGGGGGGGGGGGGGTGGACAGACTGTCAGCTTACAGCCAATTCCCCACACCTCTGTCCCCCCAAAATCTAAATTCCAAAAACCCTGTTGGTTTTTTAGTCTCCAACAGGCACATATTTCTCTGGAATACCATAGGGTTCGCCTGGAAATTTTCTAGGGTGCACCAGTGCGTCCTGGTGCACACTTTGAGAACCGCTGCTTGGTGACATGGATACACAGTTCACAGTCCTGTGCCCTACTTCCACTTCCTCCCTAGAGTCTAATTATAAGGATCCCCACAGCAAGATTCCTCAGGCTTTGGTTGTACATGGACCAGCCAGCTCCCAGTTTGTGGCTGGAGCAGGGCATGTTGTCCTTCTCAGGGTCAATTTACAAGGGTTGGCAAAGTTAGTCTCTGCTGTCTATGAAGGTGTTTCCACTGGGGCCGCAGGCTTCGGCTGGCTGTAGTGAATCTAGGCGGATGTGCCTTCTACCTTGGCAGCAGTGGGAGTGGTCAGGATTATGGTGTAGAGTCCCTTCCACTTGGGTCAGAGGGAAGCTGGATTCTAATCCTCAACCCACAGCTGTTTTCCCAGGGAAAAAGAATGGACAGGGTGAACAAACTGACCAGAGCCCTATCTAGCACCCACTTGAATATGGTACCAGCCACCTTGCCTAAAGCTTTTAATTGCTTATGTATTATAGTTTTGTTTTTCCTAATTCTTGGGGAGTCCCTGGCAAGCTGCATAATATTGAGGAAGGCCTATTGTATAATACCTCATAAGGTGAATACCTGGTGTTCTTGGAGTGGGTGCACTGAACCTTAAACAATATTAGAGGCAAAGCTTCTACCTGTTTAAGACCTGTTTCCTGACATAATATGCTAAGCCCTAACTTCAGAGTCCTGTTCATGCGTTCTACCTTTCCCAAGATCTGAGGTCTGTATGCTGCTTGAAGCTTCTAGGTGATGTCCAATGGTTGAGCTGTTCCTTGTACTACCTTAGCCACAAAGGCTGGGCTGTGGCTGGAGCCTATCAGAAGTGGCAGTCTAAACTTTGGAATTACTTTTCTGAGCAACACCCTTGTTACTTCTCTAGCCTTTTCAGTCTGGATAAGATAGGCTTCTACCTATCCTGCCTTCTGGTGTCTTTGGCAGTGGATTACTGCTATCTTTTTTGGCTTCTAGACTGCTTCCAGCAGCTAAAGAATTTCTCCTGGATATTTGAGGTCCTTGCCCAGCTATCAAGAGCTCTCTTTTTGGCTCTATGGACTTGCAGAGTAAGAATAACAAAGCAGAAATCAGTACATACCCTGCTTGCCTTTCTTCTGGTGAGTTGACAGAGCTGCTTCTATCTACAGTGTGTCTGTAAAGTCATGGTGCACTTTTGACTGGTCACAGGAAAGCAACAAAAGATGATAGAAATGTGAAATCTGCACCAAATAAAAGGAAAGCCCTCCCAGTTTCTGTAGGATGATGTGGCAGCATGTGTGCATGCGCAGATGATGACATAACACCGTGTATACAGTGGAGCAGCCCACGGCCATGCCAATCGAGATGTGGATGGTACAGAGGAAAGTTCAGTGTGTTCTGTGGTTTGCTAAATTCGAATCCATGACCAAAGTGCAACGTGAATATCAGCGCGTTTATAACAAAGCACCACCACATAGGAATAACATTACTTGTTGGGATAAGTAGTTGAAGGAAACCGGCAGTTTGGTGGAGAAACCCTGTTCTTGTAGGTCATCAGTCAGTGACGAGTCTGTAGAGGCTATACGGGATAGCTACCTAAGGAGCCCTAAAAAATCTGTGCATGAGTCCACATCAAACTGCACTGAATAGGTATGAAACTGGGAGAGTATATAAAGCTCCTAATTTGCATCTCTTATGAGTTGATCTAACAAGTCCAGTCAGCTGGAGTATACTGCATCAAGCACTTCCAAGCAATTATGTTGTGGTTTTCCCTTACTCACTGGGAGCAGTGTTGCTGGATTGAAAGTGGTACACACCTCTATTACTAATCTTGGGTTTTCACATAATAAATTCTGATACTTAGTGAGGTGGGCATTTGTGAGCTAGTGATGTCCTTTGACATTCATCAGAGTCACTACTGCATCTGGCACCCATATTTTAGGTCTTGTCCTAAAGTTGGTTTGTTTGCCTCTTGTACCGGCATGGCTGCTAGGGCTCTTAAGCATGGTGGCCAGCCCTTTGCAACCCCATCTAGTTGCTTGGTGAGATAGGCTACTGGTCTAGGCCATAACCCTAAATCCTGGGTTAATACACCCACTGCTGTCTTGCTCCTCTCTGAGACATACAGCACAAAAGGTTTTGCTAGGTTAGAAAGACCTAGCACTGAGGCAACTTGTAATTCCTTTTAAGAGTTCAAAAGACACAGTCCTATTCTGGCCCCCAGTCTATGGGTTCTCTTTCTCCCCCATTTGGGACTTCATAGAGGGGTTTGGCCAGTACTCTAAAGTTGGGGATCTACAAATGACAGTTGCCACTGTACCCAGGAACTTTCTAATTAACTCTCCTTGTGGTGAGTGTAAGGTTTTTTCCGCTGAGGAAGAAAGAAGGACATAGCCACCAAGTGTGGACAAACAAAAGCTTTATTTAGAGCACTCCAGGGCGAGGTTCACTGGTCCACAAGACTGGGGCCAGGAAAGTCACAAAGCTTCTCCTGCCCAGGGTTAATTTATAGCGTTGGTAGGGTGGTGGTGGGGTGATAGGTCGTGGCAAAATTTCATTGGACAGTTGTGTTTTTCAAAGTGCTCCTGGGCTGTTTCTTTTGGTGGCCATGGGTGTGGGTGGTTTTGGCCAAAGTCCCTGAACCTGGTTCTCCATGTGACTTTCCCCCATTGCCAACCAACCTCACATTCTGACCTTTTGTGTTAGGGGCGCTGCTATTCATCTTGCTACTTTATGCTGACCAGGGGCGTCGTGGGGGAGGGAGGTTGGAAGGTGGTGGCAAATTCTCTGTGGGAGGGACAGGAGTAATAGGAGGATCTGCGGGGCCCAACTTTTTAGTGAGCCAGAGACAGGTGGGGCCCAGTGGTTCCGATTGCCAGTGGTCCTGTATGGGGGCAAGCTTGCGGCAGGAAACATGGTACCGAGGTGTTTGCTCTAGGAGCTTGGCTGTGGTAACAGTAGCCAATATTACCATATGGGGTCCCATCCACCTGGGCTGTAGGGAGCCAGGTTGGAGCTCCCTCAGAAGAACTTTGTCCCCTGGCTGGAGGGGGACCGCTGGATGAGCTTCACTTGGACCCCTTATGGGAGGGAGAGTCCAGTCCACGTGTTCCCTAAGAAGATGGTGGAGTAAAGACAGAAAGGGGAGGTATGTTTCAAGAGGAGAGGGGTTGACAGGTAAGTTGTGATTGATTAGGAATGGTCTACCATAAACTAGCTCAACGGGGCTGAGTTCAGTGGGGTTTTGCACGGTTGTTTTGATTCTGGTGAGTGCCAGGGGGAGGAGGTTCAGCCAGGAGAGTCTGGTCTCGATGGAGAGTTTAGTTAGCTGACCCTTCAGGATGCCATGGACCCTTTCCACCTTACCCGACGATTGAGGGTAATAGGGTATGTGGAGCTTCCAGGTGATGTTGAGAGAGATGGCGACCTGCTGGACTATTTGGGCAGTGAAGGTCAGGCCATTGTCTGACTGGATGGTAGTCAGCAGTCCAAATTGTGGAATGATATGTTCAACGAGAATGGAGGCAACTGTGTCTACCATCTCTCAAGAGGTGGGAAAGGCTTCTACCCACCCTGAAAAGGTATCAACAAAAGTTAAGAGATAGCGGAGTTTTTTGTGAGGGGGCATGTGAGTGAAATTGATTTGCCAATTTTGACCCAGTAAGTGCCCCCTCAGCTGATGAGTAGGAAAGTGGGGGCGGAGTCCCCCTTGTGTAGAGGCTTTGGAACAGACTGTGCATGCTGCATGTACCTTTTCAATAGTTTTCTGGAGGCCTGGGAAAGAAAAGAGTGGATTCAAGAACTGATAGAGAGCTTTGGCCTGATGCGTAAGGAACAGTGGATATCAGAAAGGAGAGTTTCAGCCTGTCCTTTTGGTAAGGCAATTCTATCTCCGAGAAATATCCATCCCTGGTTGCACATGTCTCCACCCTTTCTGAGGAAGGTCTGTTCTTCTTCAGGAGTGTAGGAAGGTTTCAAAGAGATGAAGAAGAGAAACATGAGAGGAGTGGGAGAGGTCCCTGTGTTCAGGTTTTGAGCCATCGCGTTGGCTCAAGCATTTCCCAAGGCCACTGGGTCCTGAAAGGTTTGGTGGCCCCTACATTGTACCATGGCCACCTCAGCAGGTAGCTGTAATGCCTGAAAAAGTTTAGAAATGAGGGTAGTATTGATTATGGGGGAGCCCTTGGTAGTGAGGAAGCCCCTTTCTTTCCAGAGGGCAGAGTGGCTTTAGGTGATAAGAAAAGCATATTTAGAGTCAGTATATATAGTTTCATGTTTTCCCTGGGCCAGAGTGAGTGTTTGAATAAGGGCAATCAGCTCTGCTTTCTGGGAGGTGGTGCCCTCTGGCAGCTGTTGAGCTTCTAGGGTGGAGGAGGTGGTGACCCATCATCGTCCGTCAGGTCCCTGTACAGAGCTCCCATCTACAAAGAGTATTAGATCTGGATCTTTTAAAGGAGAATCTGATAATCAATCTCGGGGTCTGTTGAGGAAATCTATTAGCTCTGCACAAGAGTGGGTGGGTTCTGGAAGTGTCATCGGAGCTGGCAGTAAAGTGGCTGGGTTGAGTCAAGGAGAGGGCAAAAGAGTGACTGAAGGATTTTCAATGAACAAAAGGTGAAACTCTTGTAGGTGGGGAGGACACAATACAGAGAGAGTTGTGCAAAAGGAGGTCAGGGAGCCTGGAGAAGAAGACAGTGATGGGTTGGTAAAGGGTGAGTTTAGTAGCCTCCTTGCCATGCCCAGTGCCCAGAGTTCAGCTGCCATGCCCAGTGCCCAGAGGCAGGGCTGCCAATCTTTGATGGTGGTATCTAATTGTTTAGAGAGATATGCCACAGGGCGGTATGTAGGCCCCACAGGTTGAGTCAGTACTCCAATTGCATTACCATGCTTTTCATCAGTGAAAATGTGGAAGGGGCATCTGGGGTCAGGTAAAGCAAGAGGGGGAGAGGAGACGAGGGCATCTCTAAGGGTAGAGAAAGCCCTTTTGATGGCATTGGGGATGTGAGAGGTCCCGTGGGAGTGTCTTTTGCAGCCTCATAGAGGGGTTTAGCCAAAAAGAGCAAAATTGGGAATCCAGTGTCTAAAGAAGCCCATCATACTGAGGAAAGGAAGAATTTGATCAGCGATGGTAGGTGGGTGGAGACTGCGAAGGGTCTGAATTCGATCTAGGGTGAGACCTCAAGTGGTAGGGGTTAAGGTGATGCCCAGATAGATTACGGACTGAGAGTGAAGTTGAGCCTTTGTAGAGGAGACCTGATATCCCTTTGAAGTGAGGACGTTGGGAAGGGTGGCAGTGAGTTCTCTGGAGGCAGACGGCGAAGGGCTGCAGAGGAGTAGGTCATCTACATATTGTAATCTCGAGATTGCATGCAGCCAGATCTCGGGCCAGCATCTCTCCAAACAGGTGTGGGCTGTCCCTAAATCCCTGGGGCAGGACAGTCCACATAAGTTGTTGGGCTGCGTTAGTGTCCAGGCCCATCCAGGTGAAGGCAAACAGAAAGTAAGAGTCAGGGTGTAGAGGAATGGTAAAGAAGACATCCTTGAGGTCTAAGACCATGAAATGAGTGGTGTCAGGGGAATGTGTATGGATTAGGGACCACCAGATGGAGGGGGACAACTGCCTCGTTAATTAAGCATAAGTCTTGTACGAGGTGATAAGTCTCTGAAAGTTTTCAAACAGGAAGGATGGGGGTATTGCAGGGAGAGTCCATGGGGATAAGTAAACCTTGGTTCAAGAAGCAGGTAATTATTGGTTTAAGGCCCTGACGGTGACTTGCTGAAATAGCAAACTGGGGTCTAGATGGGAATCAGGAGGGATCCTTCAAGTGGATGTGAAGGGTGGGTGGTGGGTTGCTATCACAGGGGTAGAAGTGTCCCAGACTTGAGGATTGACAATGTCTGGAGGAATAAGGGGTGTGATCAGGTTAGGGTGATCTGTGGTAGTGGGAGAGCCTTCAGTAAGGAGTGGTAGAGGTAAATGGGAAGCTGCTGTCAGCTGGATAGTGGCTTTGTAGAATGTCCCGACCCAGAAGGGATACAGGGTGTGATGGCATGACTAAGAAGGAGTGTGAAAAGGGGAATCCATCCAAACTACATGTCAGGGGTGGCGTGCAAAGGGGAAAAGAAGGGGTCCCATCCACTCCCATATTGAGACCCATGAGGGAACTAAAAGTCCAGAGTATGATAGTAAAACAGAGAAGGTAGCTCCCATGTCCACATGAAATGAGATGGACTTACCCACTACTTGCAGCATTACCCTGGGCTCAGCAAGGGTGATGAGGGTCTTCGAGTCTGGGCCACGTCAGTCATCCATGAGACTGAGAAGTTAGAGCGATGGGCCTGTCTGGCTGTCTTGGCCTCCCATATGGGTGGCTTGTCCTCCGCGTGGAGATGCTGAGGAAGAGCCTGTTACCCAAAGGGGGCAATCACTCCACCAGTGACCGGGCTGCTTGCAGACAGGGCAGGGTTTAGTGGGTGGCCTTGGGCAGGGGCACTGTCGGCCCCAGTGACCCTCTTTGCCACATTTAAAGCAAGCTCCTGGTGGGATTCCTCTTTGCAGCCCGGACTTGGGTCTGGCACCTCCTGTGCCTTGCCCCTGTTGATCTGCCGGCCTCAGGGCTGCCACAGAGCCTGGGTTTGGAGCATTATCTTCTGCTGCATGCGGGCCTGGCGAGCAGCCTCGACCTTTTCCTCCCGACCATTAAAAACTTTAAATGCCATGTTCATCAGGTCTCGGATAGTGGTTTGGGGCCCTCTTCTACCTATTTTAGTTTCTTCCAAATGTCCAGGGCCAATTGGGAAATGAAGTGGGTGGTTAATACAGTGGCCCAGCACTGGAGGAAGGGTCTGAATGAGTATGGAGGACCATAGCGTCAGTGAGGCAGTTCAAAAAGAGGGCGGGGTTTTCCTCAGGCCCTTGAGTGATTTCTCTCAATTTGTCATAGTTAACTACCTTTTGGGCTGCGCTCTGCATACCAGCTATGAGACATTCAATCATTTGGTCTTGTCGCCTCCTACCTGTTTGTCCCATCTGGTAATCCCAGTTAGGGTCTGTGTCGGGGGCCGCCTATATCCCAACTGGCATTTGGTCCTTTGTGAGGTGAACCTGATTGGCGTGAGTCCCAGCTGCCCTCTGGATTCAGTCCCGTTCATCAGGGATAAGGGTAGAAGACATGATAACATAGAGATCATGCTAAGTGAGCTCATATGCCTGAGTGAGATATTGGAATTCCTTGGTGTAGGCCAGGGGTCAGGAACCTATGGCTCGTGAGCCAAATGTGGCTCTTTTGATGGCTGCATCTGGCTCACAGACAAATCTTTAATAAAATAATAATAACGTTAAAAATATAAAACATTCTCATGTATTACAATCCATCATTTCCTACCGCTCATGTTCATGGTTGTGGGTGGCTGGAGCCAATCACAGCTGTCCTCTGGGACAACACCAAATTTTTATTGGATAATGCGTAACGTACATGGGTCATTGTATGGCGCTCACAGAATTACATTTTAAAATATGTGGTGTTCATGGCTCTCTCAGCCAAAAAGGTTCCCAACCCCTGGTATAGGCAGTAGGTTTAGAAGAGTAGGGCCCTAATGCTTTTCGATTGCAGACAGATCAGAGAGGGAAAAAGGAACATGAACTTGAACAACTCCTTCTGCTCCAGCTACCTCGTGGAGAAGGCAGAGAAGGTTGTCTCCCTCTTGTGGCTCGGAGTGAGATCTGGTGTGAGCACTGACAGGGGAGGAGAGAGAGAGACTGGTATCTGCAGGCAAATGAGAAGCAGGATCTGGCAAAGGGAGAGGAGGATCCTGATAGGGCAGAGGGGGTCGTGCAGGAGGGGAAGAGAGTTCCTCAAAGGGGTCGGTGAAGGAGAAAAGATCAGGAGCAGAGGGTTTAGCTGAGGTTTCTCTGGCTAAAAGGACATGAGCAGGTGGCACAGAGATTAGGACAAGAGCGCAAATACCAGAAGCCCTGAATGTAAGAGATCTCTGACCATTTCCCAGTTCTCTGGCAATAGTTCTGTAAATCGATGAGGGTGTTAAAGTTGAAAGTCCCTTCAGGAGGCCACCTGGTCTGGTTATCCAGTGGGTATTGTGGCCCAGCCACAGTGGAGAAGATCAGTTTCTTCTTCTTTAAGGAGGGATCTATGTTTGAGAGATTCCGGATAAGGCACCCTAGGGGTGTCTTTGAGTCAGGTTTAGATTTCAGTGCCCCCATGGCTGCCCTCAGCCTTGGGGTGATCAGAGGTGAGAATCGGCATCCCGCAACTCAATCTCTGGCCACTGGACAGTCAGGCAGAGTAGGATGTCTCCATGGGCACACATGCACTCGGAAAGGGTAGGAGGTCCCTGATGCAGCTGCAATTACGGACAGGGAGTCTTGGAGTCAGAAAGAACTGAGGGGAGGTTGGAGGCAGGGGACTTACTGCTCCATGTGCTGAAGTGGGTGGGAGGTTGGAGGTCCTGGTCTTCCTCGTAAGGGAAGGGGAGAGGAGCGGCCCTTGTGGGCTCAAGCTCCTCCTGGGTTTCAGCACCAAATGTAAGGTATTTTCTGCCAAGGAAGAAAGAAGGATGTAGCCACCAAGTGTGGACAAGCAAAAAGCTTTATTTAGAGTGCTCCAGGGTGAGGTTCACTGGTCCACAAGACAGGGGCCAGGGAAGTCGTGCAGCTTCTCCTGCCTGGGGGTAATTTATAGTGTTGGTAGGGTGGTAATGGGGTGATAGGTTGTGGTGAAATTTCATTGAACAGTTGTTTTTTTTCAAAGCGCTCCTGGGCCATTTCTTTTGGCGGACATGGGTATGTGTGGTTTCGGCCAAGGTCCCAGAACCTGGTCCTCCATGTGACTTTCCCCCATTGCCAACTGACCTCACATTGGGGACTGGGATGTTTTGAATAACATGTTTCTGTTCTACTCCTAGCCTCCTTTCCTCCTGTTGGAGAATGAATTCCAAGTATTTTACTTGCCTTTGGAAGATCTGGGCCTTCCTCTTTGAGACCTTGTATCCATTCTTCTCTAGATGATGTAGAAGCTCGCCTGTTCCTTGAGCATGTCCTTGGAGAGTCTCCTGACCTAGCAATAGGTCTTCTGTATACTGAAGGAGGACACACTGACGTCCTGTGCAGGAAACCTCTGGAGGTCCTGAGCGAGGGTCTCCCCAAAGATGGGAGGGGAGTTCTTGAACCCTGTGGAAGCCTAGTCCAGATATACTGCACCTTTGCCCCTGTGGCTGGGTCCTCCCATTAAAAGGCAAATAGCTTCTGGATTTTAGGAACCAGTCTTATACTAAAGAAGGCATCTTTTAAGTCTAAGCAAGTGAACCATGAGACTTGAGCAGGGATGAGGCTTAGGAGTGTATAAGGATTTGGTATTGTTGGGTGCAGAGTCACTGCTGCCTCGTTTACGACCCACAAGTCCTGTACTGGCCAATAATCATTGGTCACTGGTTTTCTGACAGGGAGCAAAGGAGTATTCCAGGGTAACTGGCACGGCCCCTTGAGCCTTTGTAAATGCACGTGGATTCTTTCCAAGGCCTCCCTAGAAATCGAGTATTGTTTCTGGCTGACAGGCAGTGCCCCAGGTTTTAACTCTATCTGCACTGGCACTTGGTTTATTGCCAGACCGGGGGGGGGGGGGGTTTCTTCAGCCTATACTAGGGTATTTTTGAATCAGTTTTTGGCTTGGTGGCTTCTCAGACTCGGTAGCAAAAATTCTCCACTCCTCTTCTCTGAGAACGGTTAGTCAGAACAAGCCTAGGCTTTAGGCACTTGTTGTAACCTCCCGGCTAGGGGAGGAGAGCCTGGGCCTGACTCTGCTGATGCAGTGGGAGTCACCTCCGGCTCGGGCTCGGGCCAGCTTGGGCTGGGACCTGATAAATCTGGTGATGACAGGCCTGATTCAGTGGCAGTCTCTGGGGTGGACAGAGAGTCAGGTATGGATGGATACAGCCTTACCGGCACGAAAGGTGAAGGAGTCATAGTTTCTGCTTCTTCTGGTTCAGTAGGGGTTAAAATTTCTGGCTTTGGCTGCCTGTGGCAGCTTGCTGGGTCTGGTGGAATGCTTCTCTGACTTTTTTTTTTTTTTTTTTACAGAGACAGAGAGAGAGTCAGAGAGAGGGATAGACAGGGACAGACAGGAATGAAGAGAGATGAGAAGCATCAATCATCAGTTTTTCATTGCGACACCTTAGTTATTCATTGATTGCTTTCTCATATGTGCCTTGACCGTGGGCCTTCAGCAGACTGAATAACCCCTTGCTTGAGCCAGCGACCTTGGGTCCAAGCTGGTGAGCTTTGCTCAAACCAGATGAGCCCGCGCTCAAGCTGGTGACCTCAGGGTCTTGAACCTGGGTCCTCCGCATCTCAGTCTGATGCTTTATCCACTGTGCCACCACCTGGTCAGGTGCTTCTCTGACTTAACTACTAGTACTGTAGAAGCCTGACCTCTAAGCCAGGTGGGTGGGTGCAAAACTAGTGTAAGCCAAGGGTCTATGTAAGGAAACTGGCCGGGGTGTCCTGGATCTCTAGTGACTCCCTGCTACACCTTCTGTATAACACACTTATCCAAGCTTCCTTCTGATGGCCACACACTACCCCAGAAGTGGGCCATTCTAATTCACACAAGGTCCTCAATTTCCTTGGGAACATAGTAACACCGTAATCCCCTGAGAACACTTTTTAAAAATTTTTGACCATCCTGGCTAAAGGAGTGGTTTTTTCCTGTGAACCTCCCATACCCCCATGACAGACAACGTTCATGCCAGAAGAAGGAATGGGGGAAGGGAAGGGGAAACTTGGAGGGGATGCCTCTCACTTCAGTCCGTCACCGCCACTCCCCTCACAGGAATGGCGGGCCCTCTTGGCTTATTCCAGGCTGATATAAACCATCAGCATGCAATTTGGTCTCTTAGTCCTATGAAGTACCCTGCGAAACCGCAGTTCGGGACCCAACACTCGCTTCGGCCCTGTGGGAGAGTCAGAACCCTCTCCCGGTGTCTGTCTAGATCACTCCACACTCACCCTCTTTCACACAACCTCCCACACACCAGTGGAGGGTGATGAGTCACCACTCCTAACCCCATGGGGCCCATTCCGCACAACCTGTGGAGGGTGATGAGTCACTACTCCTGTGGGGACCAGTCCCCACACCTGTGAAGAGTGCCCAGTCACCGCTTCTAACCTATGGAGGGCGATTAGTGACTTTCCGGAGGGTGATCAGGCCTCCCTTCTGCCCAGTGGACCAGGACCCCAGCCAGCTCCCCTTGCGATGTTTTCCTTACTGTGGCTCTGATGCGTCCTCGTTTCCTCATTCCTTCGTTGTCTGGTCCTTGCTGGGACTGGTGAAGGGGATCCTGCCCCACTGCATCCTACAGAGGTGTCCACATGGGGAAATCCCCAGCGTACGCTCAGCAGGTGTGTCTGCAGGGTGGCTCCGGGGCTCCCAAAAGGGGTGCCTGCAGTCCGCCAATTGCAGGTATGTTTCTTCCTCGGTTTCCGGCCAACACACCATATATTGCAGGAATCGACTGAGGACAAAAATGCCCAGACAACTTGATGAAGGAAGTAGGATTTATTAAAACCGGCGGAGCACATGGGATTTCTAGCTCCAAAACACAGGCTCTCCAAAGTTGATTTTCTTACAGGTTATATACTTTTACAGTATCTAAGCAATGGGCATGTGATTTCTTTGTTGAAGGTTTCCCAGGACTCAAGGAGAGGGGAGGGAAAGCTTCAGTGGGGTCAGTAAGGGAGATGGGGTTTCCAGATCACTGGCCATAGTTACATACAGGTCCTGCTATTTTTGTTTTGTATTGTAACTGTGGGATTTAGTTAATTTATTACTGGCTGACTTGATTATCCCTGCTGGCTCCTTTTACTTGTATTCTTTTAGTTTCTTCCTTCTCAGGGAAGAGAGAGCTAGCCCTTTCTTCCTCAAGATCTATATAATGGAGTAGGGACAGAGGTAAGACTGATTGGAGTTGAGAAAAGAATGCGAAGTAAGGAATTGAAGGTCTGGTAAAAATGTCTTTTGGAAGCAGCTTGATGGAGGGGGCACAGGGAAGGTCACCACCTCGTGTGAATTTAAGGTACTGAGAGAAAAAGTAAAACAGAAAAACAAACAAAAAAAGCTGATCTGGACTTTGAATAACTAGGGAAGAAAAAAATAGTTTAAGGTTCAACCTTATTTTTTTTTCTCTGTTCTCTTAGTCTCCAAAGTCCTTCAACACTTTCAGTGTTGCAAGTATTCCCCTCAGCTACCTCAAGCACCTCGTTCTGACCAAACAGACTGGTTGAGCCATAAGGGCCTCTAACCCCAAGTAGCAGCATAGGACCCATCCACAGTCGTGACTCATTAGAACGACCTCCCATTATTTCATCTGCTCTTCAAGTCTGTACCCCACGCTTTCCCTCATTGGTTAGGGAAGCATGATCTATGCTTGAATCAAGTCAGAAACGTGGGTTCTCCCTCTGCCCGCACCTCCTCCACTGACCTCCCCAAATAAAAGCCTTCGTTTGACCAGCTTTCTGTTCCTGGGCATTTTCCTCTCTTTAGCGCTCGACCTCAGGCCAGTCAATCTCTGTGACTCCGTGCTCCTCCTGTCACAGAGCCTAGGGTGGTTTTAATCCCCTAGTATTTTTGGCAGCTTGAATTAAATAATTTAATTCTTTTTTTTTAATAATTTTATTTTTTTAATGGGGCGACATCAATAAATCAGGATACATATATTCAAAGATAACATGTCCAGGTTATCTTGTCATTCAATTATGTTGCATACCCATCACCCAAAGTCAGATTGTCCTCTGTCACCTTTTTTCTAGTTTTCTTTGTGCCCCTCCCCCTCCCCCTCTCCCTCTCCCTCTCCTCCCTCCTCCCATAACCACCACACTCTTATCAATGTCTCTTAGTCTCACTTTTATGTCCCACCTACGTATGGAATAATGCAGTTCCCATTTTTTTCTGATTTACTTATTTCACTTCGTATAATGTTATCAAGATCCCACCATTTTGCTGTAAATGATCCGATGTCATCATTTCTTATGGCTGAGTAGTATTCCATAGTGTATATGTGCCACATCTTCTTTATCCAGTCATCTATTGACGGGCTTTTTGGTTGTTTCCATGTCCTGGCCACTGTGAACAATGCTGCAATGAACATGGAGCTACATGTGTCTTTACGTATCAATGTTTCTGAGTTTTTGGGGTATATACCCAGTAGAGGGATTGCTGGGTCATAAGGTAGTTCTATTTTCAGTTTTTTGAGGAACCACCATACTTTCTTCCATAATGGTTGTACTACTTTACATTCCCACCAACAGTGAATGAGGGTTCCTTTTTCTCCACAGCCTCTCCAACATTAGCTATTATCTGTCTTGTTAATAATAGCTAATCTAACAGGTGTGAGGTGGTATCTCATTGCAGTTTTGATTTGCATTTCTCTAATAACTAAAGAAGATGAGCATCTTTTCATATATCTGTTGGCCATTTGTATTTCTTCCTGGGAGAACTGTCTGTTCATGTCAAATAATTTAATTCTTAATTGGGCCTTTGTTGATGTTTTAACCAATCTTCCTGCTTAACTTTTGTTCTCACCACAGAGTCATAAGTTGCTGAGTGGTGTCTCTTTCAAGCAGGAGGAGATAATTCAGGGCTTGAGGAGAATTCATGAATCTATTTTTCAGAAGGAAAACTATCTTCTAAGTGGCTGTGACCAGTTGCTGTTGTGCAGGTAAGAAAGTGTTATCAGTGGCTAAAGAAACACAGATATCTCTCTCAGTTCCCTGAAACTCCCTTTCCACCCCACCCAGCTGCATGAAAACTCCCTACTTTGGCTTTTTGAGAGAGACAGATTTAAGAGATCTTGCTCTCCTGTCTTGATTTGACCAAATAGAATAAAACTTTACCTCTGAGCATTATCAGGCTGAAGGGGCCCATTTACATCCATGTGAAAATCCCAATAAGACAGGAACAGGAGTTGCAGCAAAGAATGGTTAAGGGTTTGTTTTAGGAAGTGGCCCACACCTGGAGTCACAGGTGAGCTAATGTTCAAAGACCTAGCTCCCTATGGCTTTCAGAGGATGGGTATCTAGGAGAAAAATCATTGGTCATGGTGACTAAGGGGATAGGGGTAGTTGATCAATGCATCTGGCTCTGCTGTCAGCCCTGGCTTGGCTTCCTCTGGGCTGGCTGCTTTTCTGTCTCTGTGGTTAACAGACCTGAGACTTTGTTCCTAAGATTATTTGGTGTTGACCTGAACCTCATTGGCTTAATGAATGAGGGAGTGGATATGCAAGGGAGAAGGAGGCAGGTGAGCCAGGGTGCTGGATGAGGTCAGTTTGAATCAAAAGGGAAGAAAGAAGCAAGTTCATACTAAAGAAATGAAGTGTCTGCACAGTTACACGAGCACCAGTGTTTCGGTGTTTTGGCCTGCTAGGGCATTAGGTAGACAGAACGGAATGTGGCAGGTAACTCTGCAGCACTCGTGTGTAGTGGGAATAAGAGATACACAGGGTGGCAAAAGTGGGTTTATACATGCGAGTATGCGTAACAGCGTTTATTCTTATATTACTACTTATTAATTATAGTATTATTTTCCATAAAAAAACTGTAAAACTACTTTTGCCCCACACTGTATATCCACATAGGGCCACTCAAGATTTAAGGAACTCAATATATGAGGATCTTTTCTTTGGGCCTGCCACATACATTTATAGCAATTTATTTAAATAGAAAGGGAGACATGTGAATCCCTCTGAATTTAGATAAATAAATTTTGAAACAGCTATCAAGTATGTGTTGCATTTTTCTATACCTAGAGTATTAAAAAACCCACACACATTTTGAAGAGACAGAGTCCTACAGTTGTGAAGCAAACTTGAATGGCCTGCAGTTTCCTCATCTGGAAAGGGGAGGTTTTGGTCATCTCAAAGGACTTTTTCAAGGTCTTGATGAATTAGCACGTGATCTAATGGTCATAATTCTTCTTCACTATCACTCTCTGGTATCTCCTGCTCCCAACTTCAGTATTCCTTAGGAGTGATGTATTAAGCTACGTGGGTCCTCTGTGAGCCTGACAAAGCTCCGTTCTCACAGCCTGCAGTCTGTAACACAGTAGGGTGATAGCGACAAGCCTGAAGTCAGAGGTTAGACTGCCTTGGTAAGAGGCTCACTCTGTGGTCTAAACCTCTCTGCCCTGGTGTTCTCAAGTCTAATGGGGGATAACATACTACTTTGTAAGGGTATTGTAGAAATTAAATAAGAAATTAGATTCAGCTGGTGCTCAGTGATTTGAAGGTAGGGTTATGAAAAGGTGGATTAGGTACAGTGATCAGGAGACATGTATGAGGTGGGTACTTTAGGGGTTTATTAATTCTACTCCAGAGGTTTTCACTTTATCACTCAGAAAGATCCTAGACTAGAGATTTGTCATGGCTCCCAATGGTGAATTTCTTTAATGGGATGCAGCCTATGTATTTGTAAAGCCAGCAGCCATGGCCACCATCACAGCTGCCTGGCCCATGCAGGTTCACATTTGATTCGGACAGATGGTATTGAAACAACGGAGCCAAGAACTGGTGGGCCATCATCTTTATCCTAGCTTGCACCTGGTGGGCAAGAAATACACACAATGGGAAAACACTTTCCTTTTCATTCAGGGCTCCCAAAGTCACTGACTTATCCAAGTTTTCTAGAATTCAAGTTTTCTACCTCACCAGCCTTATTCACCTCTGTTTCCCATCTCCTTCTCTCTGCACAAACTCTGCACAAACTGGCTTCTCCTTCAGCACTCCACCATTCTGGCTGCTTCTCCTCTCCTCCACATGGCCTTTCTCTGCTCTCCTTTTTCTGCTCTCTTCTCTAATGCTAATCTCAGGAACTGAGAGAGAGCAAGCTCCCGGTCTGCCCCATTTTATAGTGTAGAAATCAAAACCTTTAATCCAATATACAAACAAGAAAGTCTCTGATACAAAGTCACTTAGGGTGTGAAATGCTTAGTCTTAAAACTAAGCCTTAGGGTATAACAATCCTGCTGCTTACAGCCTGTTTCCCACACCCAATGCAAACTGTAAGTGAGCAAACCTATATATTGTATTTACAAGCTTATTTGACCAACAGTATTGCACTAGTATAGGGGTTTAAAAGTGCAGGTGCATAGTCTGGGGAGAGCTCATGTCACTGATGTCACTATCTGTGGTTGCTGTTGAGTGGACTTGGGCTGCAGGACTTTATGAGATACTCAGGTATTTTTAAATCAAATTTTGGTTACATTAAAAGTGATTTCTTATCAATTATATTTCAATAAAACTCGGGAAGGAGGGAGAAAAAGTAGAAGCAACCTAAATTTAATAACATGGAACTGGTTTAGAAATAGATTTCTTATATTTTAGAGATATACAGCAGGTCCTTGAGTAATGTCATTTCATTTAATGGCATTTCATTATAATATTGATGAAATGCCACGGACACTTAATTCTTGTTTATATCAATTAGCCTGTGGTAAAATTGGTTTCCTTTATACATCGTTTCTCTTTAAGTCACAGTCACTGTCGATGTTAAGTGAGGATTTATTTACTTTATATGAAAGTATTTTCAGGTGAAACAATATATTAGGAATTTACTTTAGCATAGTGAGAAGGGGCTGTTGAGATGCGGGTGGGGGCTGGGTGGGTGGATGAAGTAAGGTTGGTGTTGGGCAAACAAGTGTGTAACAGGTTCGCCTAATTGTTGCACTGGCATGGGGCAGCGGCATGTGTGTGTAGTCTGTGAACGGCTGCTGTTGCTTGCTCTCAGGGCAGCAGATCGCAAATTGCAATAGTGGACTACCTGCCTTCATGTGGTGGTGGGGGGGGCGCAATTGCTATTGTTTGCTGGAGAAGGGGTTTTCTCCCCCAGCCTGTTTTGCTGGAGAGTCTGGAGAGAGAGAGGGAGTGCTGAGGGGTTTGGGACCCCTGAGATTTCAGCTAGCCCTATTTGGCTGGAGAGTGCTGAGGCTGTTGGGGCTATGAGTCCAGTAAAGCCAGGGAATGAGTCAGTGCTTGGGAGCCCTGAGTGAAAAGGAAGCGGCCTTCCCTGCCTGTTTGCTTGTCTGCTGTTATGAGACTTTAATAAACAGAATGGCCCGCCATTTTCTGGCTCGACAGTTCCTTTACTGTCTGCCCAAATCCAATGGGAACCTGCATGGCCATAGCGGCAACCCCTGGCCTTACCGTTGGCAATGTATTGTTAGACATAAGAGTTGAGTGATGGGCTTGTTAAGTTCATAATGGACTTCTTCTTACCCTCCTGAATGTTTAAAAGTTAACAGGATTAAAAAGTTAAGCAACGATAAGAACAACATTTCCTCAAACCAAAAGAGCTATTCTGAAAGAATTGTTGAAGTGGCCCTTGTATTTTATTTTTTAATACTTCACAAATGATTTGAGAGCTGACGTTCAGAAATAACATGGAACTTTCCAACTTGGGATATGGAAGAGACTTGACTTTGCTGGGTCTCTATTCACATGAGCTCTGCTCAGATCCGTCCTGTGGAAGAAGAGCCTGGCTTCTCTAATCTGGTTGGGAATAATCCCAAGGTGATCGACAAAGAGTAAACTCAGTATTGCTTAAGGGAAAAATTTACCTTGGAATTCCCAAATCTAAACTTTAAGAGTTTCTCTTTACTTTGCATGAAAGGAGAGAGGTTGGAGTATCTCAATCTGCAGTGAGGGTGTTAAGCAGTGAGAAGAACTCACAACCTGTAATAATATTCAGATAGTTCAGTTTGTTGGAGTTTGAAGATTAGATTACCTACTGTGTGAAAAAAAGAAAAAATCAGACCAGGGCCAAGGCATGTCTTGAAAACACAAATAATAGTAATTTCCTTCCTATTCTTCATAAATGTTTCCTCAATTTAGATTCGGCAATGAGGGCAGAATAGAGTGATCCCTACACAAACTGGAAACTAACTAGCCCTCACGAATGTTGTTAATGTCATTTTTGCTGAGCCCAATTGCATAATCATCAGAAAGGGTCAGAAGGCAATTAGGGAAAGCAACCCAAGTTTTGTAAAATCCATCTCTCTGGGACAAACCATTGTATATATGTACCATGTCTTTATCCAGTTATCTGTTATTGAATTTTCAAGTTGCTTCCATATCTTGGTTATTCTAAATAGTACTGCATAGGGATGTGTATGCTTTTCAAGTTAGTGTTTTGGTTTTCTTCGGATAAATACCCAGAGGTGGAATTGCTGGGTCCTTCCTTTTTTTTTTCTTTTCCTTCTTTGTCTCTTGTTCTATCCTTTATTTTAAAGTCTATTTTGTCTGATGAAAGTATTGCTATCCCTTTTTCATTCATCTCCCCAAACATCCTCCCATCTCACATCCTCAAATATTCTCTGTATCTATAAATTTGTTCATTTATTTTGGTTTTTATTTTTTTATTTTTATTTTTTATAGAGATAGAGAGAGAGAGTCAGAGATAGGGATAGACAGAGACAGACAGACAGGAACGGAGAGATGAGAAGCATCAATCATTAGTTTTTTGTTGTGACACCTTAGTTGTTCATTGATTGCTTTCTCATATATGCCTTGACCGTGGGCCATCAGCAGACTGAGTAACCCCTTGCTCAAGCCATTGACCTTGGGTCCAAGTTGGTGAGCTTTGCTCAAACCAGATGAGCCCGCGCTCAAGCCAGCGACCTTGGGGTCTCCAACTTGGGTCCTCCACGTACCAGTCTGATGCTTTATCCACTGTGCCACTGCCTGGTCAGGCCTATTTTGTTTTTTAGATTCCACATATAAATAAAATCGTATAGCATTTATCTTTCTCTGATTTATTTTACTCAGCACAATACCCTCTAAGTTCATTCATACTGTTTCAGATAGCAAGATTTCATTCCTTTCGAACCTGGGTCCTCCGCATTCCAGTCTGATGCTCTATCCACTGTGCCACCACCTGGTCAGGCTCATTCCTTTCTCTGGCTGAATCATAGTCTATTGTTTATGTGCAGCACTTCTCAATCCATCTAGTACAGTGGCTCTCAAATTTTTGAAGTCAGGGCGCATTTAAAATCATACAAATAATTGTAGGTGCACTATATACAAATTTCTGAGAAAAATGTTATAATAACTAAGCCAAATATTAAAGAAAAAAATAAAGTCCAAGTGTGCTTTTATGGAAATTAAATGAAATAAATATGACAAAATTAAATTTATTCTGACATTTAAAAACATTTTTATGTTATAGTTTTTGAGTTATGTTTTTTAGAATTTGTAAAAAAAAGGGGGGTTAAAAATTTAAAAATGACAAAAAAGTTATCTTTTTGTATATATAGATATATTCTTAGTAATATTTAGTAAATTCAGCAGATCCTGGCATGAATATGTTAAGTTTTTTTATTCTTGTGTTTATGAGAAACATGAGCCTGATGTGTCCTAGTGATTTCTTCAATGTTTGGGCATATATTTGAAAGGCAAGCTCTCATTTCCTTGTCAATACATTGAAGAATTCTTTTCTTTTTACTCTTAATTGTGTTGAGTGCAGAAAACCCCCACCATATATATCATCTTAACTTTACACCAAACAAAGGATAGAAGAAACTTGCCTCCAGTCTTTCTGGAGAACATGGGCGGTAGTGTAAACAATCCAGCACCACAGCTTAACAGCCTTTTATAACTTAATCAGGCAAGTGAGTTGGGGGGTTGGGCAGACAGTCAGCTTACAGCCAATTCCCCACACCTCTGTTCCCCTGTATGTACTTCAATCAGAAGTGTCTCTCTTATAGGCAGTGTATGTATGGGTCTTGTACATTTTCTTTGGAGAAATATTTATATAAGTCCTTTGCCCATTTAAAAAATTAACTTTTCTATTTTAATGTTATTGACTTGTAGTTCTTTTTATATCCTGGATATTAACTTCATATCAGTCATGCCATGTAGATATTCTGTCCCATTCCTTAGGTTGTCTTTTCAAGCCGATGTTGTGTGTGTTCTTTTTTAAATTTATTGATTTAATTCTTTAGAGAGAGAGGAAGTGGGAGTGAGAGAGAGAGACATGAACATTGATCTGTTACTGTATGTGCACTGACCATCTCTGTGCATCTGGGATAATGCCTTAACTAACCGAGCTATCAGGCCAGGGCTGTGGTTGTGTCCTTTAATGTACAGTTACTTCTTTTTCGTTGCCTGTGTTTTTTATATCATATCCAAGAAATCATTGCCAAACTAAGTATCATGAAGATTTTTCCCTGCAGTCTTCTAGCAATTTTACAAGTTTAGTTCTTACATTTACTTTTTCTCATTTTGAGGTAATTTATGTATATGGTGTAAGGTAAGAGTCCAACTTCATCCCAGTTTTTCCAGTACAACTTGTTGAAAAGACTATCCTTTCTCCATTGAATGTTCTTGCCACCCTGTCAAAAGCTATTTGAGGGAGAGACAAAATGGCGATGGAGTAGGTGGACATACTAACTTCCACCTTCCAGAACCAAACTGGATTACAAACTAATTTTAAGAACTATCATCTGGAAAAACCAACTTTGGACTAAACTAAGAGGACTCTTCAACCAAGGAACATTGAAGAAGCCACACTGAGACTGGTAGGAAAAGCAAAAATGTGGAGAGGGCTGCCCAGCTCCCCAGAGCGAACAGCAGCCAGGAGAGACTCTCGTGGTGGGAAGTGAGTTTAGCAGAGAGGAGAGGGTCCTGAGTCCCAGGAACAAAGCCCCAGCCTGCAGCCCCAGAGCCTAGAAGAGGTGTATGGACAGTATTTAGCTGGAAACAAGTCAGGATACTGTTTGTGAGAAAGAGACTGATTTCTCAGACCCAGGATTCTTCTTAAAGGGACCGTGCAGAACACCTCTCTCACAACCACTCACCCGGGGCTCCGGGGATGGGGAGAGAGGAGAGGACTGGAGTAGCAGGAAGAGAGTGTAATCTAGGAGGCACAGGGAGAAACATTTTGAGAGACAGCTACCCTAACCCCTGGGATGAGTCACTACCCATATGTGAAGTGAATATTTGCCCTGGAACCAGCAATACCAACAAAGGGAAGCAGGACACCAGCCAAACAAGCTCTCCAGCGGCACTCAGAGCAGAGTCACTTAGAAGGAGGGACCTTTTGGGACTATAGTAGTGAATGTTAGGGTCTGAGCTGCAGCGCCCCCACTCACATGGCTGAGGGCTCGCCCGAGGGTGAGTGGCAGCAGGATGCAGAAGCGCAATTCTGTCGGCAAGGGTGGAAGCTGGCTGGCCACCTCTGAGGCCCAGGTGTGAGCTCAGTCTTGCCCGGCTGGGGAGGAGGGGACTTGCAAAAGTGGTCAAGCCCAGCTGCGGGCCGCCTGCGATCCAGCCTGTAGGGGAAGGGCAGAAGCCCCGGAAGGGGTGGAAACCCACCCTTGAGCAAGGGTGCAGGAGAACAGCCCCGCCCCGCCCTCAGAACCGAGGCTTGTGGCCTGACTTGGGAGCCGACTCCTCCCATGGGGGTGGAGCCAAAAGCTCAGAACACGCAAAGTCCCACTACTGATGTGGGCATGCAGTCCTGCTCGGCCTGTGTAGCCAAGGTTTGCAGCCGTCCCACAAGTGGGTTCCTCTTGCAAGGGCAGGATGAAAGCCTGGAATCAGGTGGAGACACACAGCTGAGCAAAGGTGCTCACCCCTGCCCTCAGGGTCGAGCATAATAACACCCGTGGGAGTGGGGCAAAGGCCAAAGCCACTGAGGCTTGTACACTCGAGCACGTGATCACAGTCACTCCCATGGAGAAGAGGCAGAAACCACAGCAACAGCCCCAGTGGGAAGGTACTAGCAATGCCCATACCTGAATGCTCTAGGCAGCAACAGTGGGGGGGGGCCTGCAGACAGACAACACCTAGGAAACACAGAGACTACCCCTAGTGGACTCCAGTGGCCAAAACTTCTTTTACACAGACAAAATAAGAAAGCAGAGAAATGCAACACAAATGAATCAAGACAAATCCCCAGAAAAGGACCTGAATGAGTCAGATATATCCAAATTACCAGATGCAGAGTTTAAAATAACGATTGTTAGGATGCTCAAAGATATTAGAACAACAATATATGGTCATTATGAACACCTAAATAAAGAGATAGCAAATATAAAAAAGGACATTGAAATATTAAAAAAGAATCACTCAGAAATGACAAATACAATATCAGAAATGAAGAACACAATGGAAGGAATTAAAAGCAGGATGGATGAAGCTGAGAATTGAATCAGCATGTTAGAGGACAAGATAAATAAAGGCACAGAAGCAGAGCAGAAAAAAGAAAAGAGACTCAAAAAGTCTGAGGAAATTCTAAGAGAGCTCTGTGACAACATGAAGAGAAATAACATCCGCATCATAGGGGTTCCTGAGGAAGAAGAGAAAGAACAAGGGATAGAGACTATTCAAACATATCATAGCTGAAAACTTCCCTCAATTAAGGCAAGAAAACATCTCACAAGTTCAAGAAGCACAGAGAACTCCATTAAAGAGAAACCTAAAGAAATTTACACCAAGACACATCATAATGAAAATACCAAAGCTAAGTGATAAAGAGAAAATATTAAAAGCTCGTAGAGAAAAAAAGACTATCACCTACAAAGGAGCCCCCATAAGGATGACTTCTAACTTCTCAACAGAAACAGTTGAGGCCAGAAGGGAATGGCAAGAAATATTCAAAGTAATGCAAAACAAGAGCCTACAACCAAGACTACTTTATCCAGCAAGACTATTGTTTAAAATTGAAGGAGAAATAAAAAGCTTTCCAGACAAAAAAACCCTCAAGGAATTCACTACAACCAAACCAAGGCTGTAAGAAATGCTAAGGGGCCTGTTATAAACAGACCAAAGGAGAAAAAGAATATAGCAAAAGAGGAATATAGTTTTTTACTTATTTTATTTTATTTATTTATTTATTTTTTACAGAGACAGAGAGAGGGTCAGAGTGAGGGATAGACAGGGACAGACAGACAGGAACAGAGAGATGAGAAGCATCAATCATTAGTTTTTCGTTGCGCATTGCGACACCTTAGTTGTTCATTGATTGCTTTCTCATTTGTGCCTTGACCATAGGCCTTCAGCAGACTGAGTAACCCCTTGCTTGAGCCAGTGACCTTGGGTCCAAGCTGGTGAATTTTTCCTCAAACCAGATGAGCCCACGCTCAAGCTGGCGACCTCGGGGTCTCGAACCTGGGTCTTCCGCATCCCAGTCTGACGCTCTATCCACTGCGCCACCGCCTGGTCAGGCAAGAGGAATATAGTTTTAAAAAATGAAATGGCAATAAACAATTACATATCAATAATAACCTTAAATGTAAATGGATTAAATGATTCAATCAAAAGACATAGGGTTGCTGCGTGGATAAGAAAACAGGACCCATACATATGCTGTCAACAAAAGACATACCTTAAAACAAAAGATGCACATAGACTGAAGATAAAAGGATGGAAAAAAAATATTTCATACAAATGGAAATGAAAAAAAAGCTGGGGTAGCAATACTTATATCAGACAAAATGGACTTTAAAACAAAGACTATAGTAAGAGATAAAGAAAGTCACTACATAATGATAAAGGGAGCAATCCAACAGGAAGATATAACCGTTATAAATATTGATGCACCTAATATAGGAGCACCTAAATATATAAAGCAGACTTTGATGGATTTAAAGGGTGAGATCAATAGCAATACTATAATAGTAGGGGATTTCAATACCCCACTAACATCACTAGATATATCCTCAAGAAAGAAAATTAACAAAGAAACAACAGACTTAAAGGACATACTAGATCAACTGGAATTAATAGATATCTTAAGAACCTTTCACCCTAAAGTAGCAGAATATACATTCTTTTCAAGTGCTCATGGTACATTGTCTAGAGTAGACCACATGTTAGGGCACAAAAGCAGTCTCAACAAATTTAAGAAGATTGAAATCATATCGAGCACTTTCTCTGATCACAATGGCATGAAACTGGAAATCAACCACAACAGAAAAACTAAAAAATACTCAAACACTTGGAAAATAAATAGCATGTTATTAAATAACAAATGGGTTAACAATGAGATCAAATAAGAAATTAAAAAATTCCTAGAAACAAACAATAATGAGTATATCAACTCAAAATTTATGGGACACAGTAAAAGCAGTCCTGAGAGGGAAGTTCATAGCATTACAGGCATACCTCAAGAAGCTAGAAAAAGCTCAAATAAACCACTTGACCTTGCATCCTAAAGAACTAGAAAAAGAACAGCAAGTAAAGCCCAGAGCTAGTAGAAGGAAGGAAATAATAAAGGTCAGAGCAGAAATAAATAACATAGAGGCTAAAGAAACAATACAGAGGGTCAATGAAACCAGGAGCTGGTTCTTTAAAAAGGGAAACAAGATTGATGAACCTTTAACCAGATTCACCAAGAAAAAGAGAGAGAGGACTCAAATAAATAAAATTAGAAATGAGAGTAGCAAAATAACAACTGACACAACAGAAATACAAAATATTGTAAAAAAAAATACTATGAAGAACTGTATGCCAAAAAACTAGACAACCTAGATGAAATGGACAAATTCTTTGAAACATATAATCTTCCAGAAATTAATCTGGAAGAATCAAAAAACCTAAACAGACTGATTACAACAAATGAGGTAGAAACAGTTATCAAAAAACTCCCAAAAAAGAAAAGTCCTGGGCCTGATGGCTTCTCAAGTGAATTCTACCAAATATTCAAAGAAGAACTAACTCCCATCCTTCTCAAGCTATTTCAAAAAATTCAAGAGGAAGAAAGACTTCCAAGCTCCTTTTATGAGGCGAGTATAATCTGATTCCAAAACCAGGCAAAGACAACACAAAGAAAGAAAATTATAGGCCAATATCCTTGATGAATTTAGATGCTACAATCTTCAACAAAATATTAGCAAACCAGATTCAGCAATATATAAAAAAATCATACACCATGATCCAGTGGAATTTATTCTTGGGAGGCAAGGCTGGTACAATATTCGCTAATCAATCAATGTGATTCATCACATAAAAAAAAGGAAGGAAAAAAACCACATGATAATTTCAATAGATGCAGAAAAAGCATTTGATAAAGTCCAGCACCCATTCATGATCAAAATTCTCAGCAAAGTGAGAATACAGGGAACATAACTCAAGATGATAAAAGCCATCTATGAGAAACCCACAGCCAACATCATACTCAATGGGAAAAAATTAAAAGCAATCTCCTTAAGATCAGGAACAAGGCAGAGGTGTCCCCTTTCACCACTGTTATTCAACATAGTTCTGGAAGTTCTAGCCACAGCAATCAGACAAGAAAAAGAAATAAAAGGCATCCAAATTGGAAAAGAAGAAGTAAAACTATCATTATTTGCAGATGATATGATATTGTATATAGAAAACCCTAAAGTCTCACTCAAAAAACTACTAGACCTGATAAATGAATTCAGCAAGGTGGCAGGATATTAAATGAATACTCAGAAATCAGAGGCATTTTTATACACTAACAATGAACTGTTAGAAAGAGAAATTAAGGAAGCAATCCCCTTCACTATTGCAACCAAAAAAATAAAGTACTTAGTAATAAATTTAACTAAGGAGATTAAAGACTTGTACTCAGAAAATTATAAAACATTGATAAAAGAAATCAGGGAAGGTACAAACAAGTGGAAGCATATACCGTGCTCATGGTTAGGAAGAATAAACATCATTAAAATGTCTATATTACCCAAAGCAATTTATAAATTCAATGCAATACCGATTAAAATACCAATGACTTACTTCAAAGATATAGAACGCATATTTGCAAACTTTATATGAAACTAAAGGAGAACACGAATAGCCTCAGCAATCTTGAAAGGAAGAATAAAGTGGGAGGTATCACACTTCCGGATATAAAGTTATACTATAAGGCAAGACTCAAAACAGCCTGGTACTGGCATAAGAACAGGCATATAGATCAATGGAACCAAACAGAGAACCCATAAATAAACCCACAGCTCTATGGACAACTGATATTTGACAAAGGAGGTAAGAGCATACAATGGAGTAAAGACAGCCTCTTTAATAAATGGTGTTGGGAAAATTGGACATCTACCTGCAAAAAAATAACACTAGACCACCAACTTACACCATTCACAAAAATAAACTCAAAATGGATAAAAGATTTAAATGTAAGCCGTGAAACCATAAGTATCTTAGAAGAAAACATAGGCAGTAAGCTCTCCGACATATCTTGCAGCAATGTGTTTGCCGATTTATCTCCATGGGCAAGTGAAATAAAAGACAGGATAAACAAATTGGACTGTATCACCCTAAAAAGCTTCTGCACAGCTTAAGACAATAAGAACAGAATAAAAAGACAAACTACACAATGGGAGAATATATTTGACAATATGTCTGATAAGGGGTTAATAATCAAAATTTAAATAAATTTTTATTAATTTTAATGGGGTGATATCAATAAATAAGGGTACATATATTCAAAGAAAACATGTCCAGGTTATCTTGTCATTCAATTCTGTTGCATACCCATCACCCACTGTCAGATTGTCCTACGTCACCTTCTATCTAGTTTTCTTTGTACCCCTTCCCCTCCCCCTCTCCCTCTCCCCCCTTCCTTCCTCCCACCGCTTGTAACCACCACACTCTTGTCCATGTCTCTTAGTCTTGTTTTTATGTCCCACCAATGTATGGAATCCTGCAGTTCTTCTTTTTTCTGATTTACTTAGTTCACTCCCTATAATGTTATCAAGATCCCACCATTTTGTTGTAAGTGATCGATGTCATCATTTCTTATGGCTGAATACTATACCTTGGTGTATATGTGCCACATCTTCTTTATCTAGTCTTATATTTTTTTTACAGTGATTAAAGCCTTTAAGCAAACTCTTGGCCAATACAGCAAGAATCCATAAAAGAGTAGTGTCCTTAACATGTTCACCAAGTCCAAGTTGGCCCCAACACCATGCCAAATCTCTGAAAAATGCAACCCAACCAGGTTCAGTCTGTTAGGAGCTGTCACAAGGAGCAGGAGTCCAGGAAAAGTCCACATCCAGGAAAAGTTTGCATGGCACTGGAATTGTTGTCACAATTCTATACTTTGCAGCTCATGTCCAAGTCCCAATGACTGCTGCTTCTAGCTGGTAATGATTCAGGTAGACTGGAAAAGCCATCTGCAGCATGTGTGGATATGGAGCTTCTGTTCTCTTCTGCCTGGAGAGATGAGACCAGCTTGCTTTTCCCTGGAGCTCTGTGACTGTGGCTTGGTAAAGAGAACCTTGGTATACACTAAGCTGGGTGGCAAAAGTAGATTCATAATAGAAGTTGGTAAAAGGGGTAAAGAGAGCTCTAAATTAGGAGTAGGTCCCAGCCTGAAATATGAGTGGGGCATTGAGGTAGGAGGAATAAAGGAAACACTATATATTAAATAAAGCAGCAGAAAATATGACTATCAACAACCACAACAGAGATCTTCGAGGGAAGAATAAAAAACCTGACTATTCAGGAAAGACATAGTTAAGTGGCCCTTGTGGAAATGAGATTAGTTTACCTGCTTCTTGGAAGAAATACCTTAGGCTCATCCATAGTTTCGTAGATGGGGCTGATGACCCTGGGCACCTTCAGCCTTCAGTGGCAAACCCCAGCTTTCTGGGCAAGGTTGGGTCATAGGTGGCTGGAGCAGGGCTGGAAGAGACTGAACCCTTCCTTAGAGGAGCAAGGGGGAAGCCTACCTTCCAGTGTCTCTGTTTCCTCACAACAGAGGCATGTAAATCTGGCAGGCTTTAGCTCAATGACCTTCCTTTCCACTATTGAAGAAGGACCCAGATGGCATCCTATGAGACCCCTTTGGGGCATTGGAGCCTTTAAGGCATATCCTAAAAGCTGGTAGTTCCCCTGATATCTATTGGGCTTTTTCTGCCTCTAGGTATCTTAAAAGCCATGCTCAGAAGATCTCGCTGAGAGGTTTGAGGATCCCCATCCGCCTGTATGAATCTTTTCCATATATCTGGAACTATTTGGAAAAAAGACAAAACAGTGTTATTAGCTGGATCTAATAAAGAAGGTAGTAGTTTGCAGGCGAAAAAGATTTGGCATCTCCTGTTCATCAGCATTCAAAAGAAATTAAAAATTTTTTTAAGTAAAAAGCATGATACGGTAGACCCATAGGAGTTCCAGGATATGACTACCCCCTTTTAAATTTTTTTAAATTGATCTTAAAATATTTGCTGGGTACACTTTAATAATACTTTAACTTTAAAGATTGTAAGAATGACAAAATACAGTAAATGCTTTTGCTCCATATGCAGAAGCATTTTCAGTTTAACCAGTTTAGGAAATCCAATAATAGAACAATGCATACAGACAATGAGCTATAACATGCTTAGCAGCCTCTCCTGTTCTGACAGAGGTTACTATAAATCCAGAATAGGTATCCACTGTAACGTGGACATAGGACTGTTTGCCAAATGAAGGTATATGAGTAACATCCATTTGCCAAAGTTGTCCTGGTAGGGGTC